>NC_060913.1:15681364-15989262 GCF_021234035.1 Daphnia pulicaria
GATTTCATTTTCTTAGACATTTAAATTTAAGATTCTTAACCAGTTTTTCACGAGCTTTCTTTTGGTTTGTTTATTTGTTTAAAACATATTTCTAGGTAAAGTAATTTAACTTTATAGTGTGTAAAAGCTTCCGTATTCAAAAATCGGAATAAAAAATCTGCTACTTCGTAGAGTAGCCGTTTTTTTTAAAATTATTAGTGAAACCTCGATGGACACTATGTTTTACTACTATCAGAGGGGTCAAATTTTTACTCTTCCCGCAACAATTTGGCAAAATTGAATTTTATTGATTTTGACCTTCATTTCATGGTTTATTGGACCTGAGGTGGAGCTGAACCCCAGCATTAGTAGCCCGTTGGGCATAAAATAGGTGAACCCCTGCTCTAGGTATCTACGAAAGTCACCGTGGTTACCATGTGGCCCGTAAAACTCCCGTAAAACTCCCCAAGTTACGCTTGGTGGTGCACAGCCAAAATAAGTCTGAAGTGAGTGGGTGGAATAGGTATGAAGAAAAGTATCTGGAAGGAATATTTACCATTTTGGGGCCTGGGTTTCTTAATTTGAAAGCTGCTTTTTGGTGGAAGTGAAATAGTCTATGCCTTTAAGGCCTGAGAAAATAACATGCAACGCATAATTACATTTAATATCTTCTTGAATATCTGATTTTTTATTGAATAGAATGAGTCTTTAAGACTGACTGACTGACCAAATCATATTTTAAAAGCTTAATCTCATATTTAAAAAGGTGATTAAGCTGATTAATCCATAAGTAGTTACATAATGGTTAAGACGGGTGCCTTTATGAATAAAGTAATGCCCTAGTAAGTAAAGTCAATCGTTCAAATCGTTTTATCCAGTAACTACAATTTTACTTTATAAGTATACGCGCTTAAATTCGGTAGAAATGCAGATAAATGTACGTATGTCAATAACTTGCCTTTAACGGTCTGCAAATGTGAGGATGCGACAGCAATATAAGGCCGAAGAGAATATGACATTGGGACCAACAGGGTTATGGGATTTAGCTGGTCGATGGAGCCAAATGGTTTGCGTAACGATAATTTGGCAAAGGTTAAACCATTGAAAATTTCCAGACGGCCACCGGATATCGTCCACCTGTGTTAAATTCTTCTTCGTGCATTCATTGTGGTTGTCCAGCTTGTTGTTTTGGCGCAACCCCTTGCTGATGTACCCGTATTTGCGCATTTTTAGTTTTCTTAGCGATAATTCAGTATGGAAAATGTGAAAGCTCGAAAAGCAACCAAAGCCAACCGAGACGCCTTCTACACTTCCGTCCTTATTTTCTACTCTCCTAAGTGAGAAGGTTCCTGAAGACTCTTTGCGAGGAAAGACAACAAGGCGACTGTGTGTTTTTCAAACGATCAAAAGAGACGACGACATCTCTTTGGTAGAATTGAAGTGTTAAATCACGTACATGGAAGAACGAATGAGAGTTGAATTTTTTGAATGGAGGTGAGATGAAGTTGAGGAACATTGCGATGTCAAATCACTTTGCTCTTGGTTGATCATTCCATGGTATGATGGAACCGTAAAGGGAAAACTTGAGGAGACCCCATTGATAAGTAATTGGTATTTCTCGTGTAAATATTATATGTCCCCTATTTTGGACGATAGGGGACATATAATATTCCTTCCCTTCTTTCGCGAAAATTTTATGACCTTGCTTAATCCTCTTAATTTTTACCATTGTTCAAACAAAATTGGAAAACAGTTCAACAAAAAAAGGCAAAAGGGGGTACATACAACGGGACATACGACACCTTAGGATAGATTTTCCTTGCAGCGGATCCAGGAGTTTCAAATGGAAGATTGTCTTTGGCTTAGTAAATGCATTTCATAGCATCAATAAGAGGAAGACCATTTCTTTCTAGGGTTTTGATTGCGAACTTCAAACCCACGAAATTGGAGTCCAAACATATAAGATCGGCCTCCAGATCGTCTTATTCTTCCAGTACCAGTACCAGGACTCAGTTTTCCTTGATTTTCGAACGACGCCGTGATGAAAAGTTGTTGCACGAGTTTCTGTTGTATTTCAATGTTTTCACCTTGTATCTTCGTGGTATGATGTAGAGCCATTTGTGAGCGCTGATTAGTTTGCACGGGCGAAACACACGAAATACAACGTAGCACCAAACCATCAGTCTTCAACACTTCACTTCCAAACTCAAAAATGTATTCCTGA
Source organism: Daphnia pulicaria (assembly GCF_021234035.1). Lineage (NCBI taxonomy): Eukaryota > Metazoa > Arthropoda > Branchiopoda > Diplostraca > Daphniidae > Daphnia > Daphnia pulicaria. Next base: position 15,683,568 of record NC_060913.1, read on the forward strand.
TTAAGCTTTGCCTTCGTTTTAGTTACTTTGGGCATTTTTAAGTGAAAAATATGAACTGGAGCGACGACCTAAGAACTAACGACCTGGTAACAGGATTTTAAAAAAGTGAATTTGAAAAAAGTAAATTGGCAAGTCATGATAACGTTGAGTATTTTTTTTTAAAGTTAAGATTAACTGTGAAAAAAATTGAGTTGGTTCGACGCAAGTGTTGAACTTTGCCCAATAAATATACAACAGGACAATATAAAATGCAGCGTTACCTTTATTGAGACAACTGAACACAGAGAGAAGACCGTAGTGATGTTGAGTACTACCCGTCGACTCTACTCGATACCCGGTGTACCCGGGTGATATCGATTACTACCCGTCTACTCGGGTGAAAATCGAGTAGATCGAGTAGATGTCAAATTATTTTTAAATATTTTATTTTTTGATGCAATAATAAAACGAAACATAAAGCTATTACTGTATGTCAAAGAAAAAAAAATAAAAGTATTTTTACAACTTAGGACGCTTAGGAAATGAAACTGCAGTATTTATGATATTCTTCTTAACAAGCGATCCGCCACTCAAAGAGACCGTTTTGGGGGTTTTTGATTTAGCGGAAATCGTCGCTGGGGGTTCTAAAAATAAACAAATAGATGGGTTTTGTGCAAAATTTTGCGCTAAGTCGATTGCTGAAAACCGAAATCGCCTAGCTTTTGTAGTTTGGGAGATTTAAAAAAAAAACTGAGAGGGAGTAGCCGAAATTTGGACTTTTTTATCGTTTTTTTTGCAGCAGTTTTCTCGTCAACTGCTGCACCTAAAAATAATCCAATTGGTTTAAAATGATGAGTCTCTTCAAACCATTTTAATGTTTTTAAAATATTCGGCTTAGAAGCCGAGATATTAATGATTGAAATTTTGAAAAACATTTCCAAAAATTTCTTCGTTTTTTGGCCATGCCGGCCTTTATCCCGTAAGCCACCTAGCGCTCGCGAAAGCAAAATTTCCCCCTCTTTGCCTTTAGGGTCTGTTGGGGTGACCACCCCCTTTTGATAGGTGTAGGCTGACGTTATGAGGGAGACCACCCCAACAGACCCTAAAGGCAAAAGCGGTTAATGTGTTTATTTTTCAAAAAACTCATTTTTAAAGTCATAAATATGTTTATATGAAAAAAAACTCCATTGATTTTGCTTCCACCATCGACGAAACTTTGAGAACCAATGTTTCAGCTCGATTTGATAAAAAATATTTCAAAAAATATCTTTGATTACATAAACTTTCTAGCCTTGATCATGTCAGGTTTCGTTATGACAAGGTTAATTTCCTATCGCACCTCGACTGATTAAAGATTTTCCATTGCTAAGCTGGTGGAAGGATTGTTTTTAAATATGTAGGATTATGTCACTAAAATTAACCTTTCATCGAAAAATGAAGGATCAAGGTTGAGAAAGGTGGTAGAATATTGCAGAAGTTTCATTAATGAATTATTGCGATCATTGACAGATCGATCGCTGAATTGTTCAAGCAGCCAAATAAGCAAGACTAGTTTTAGAACTCTAAACACTTTACAATATTTACGATTTACAACACATTAGACATTGCAAAAGAATACTTGGGTACAAAAACTGGAGTAATGGAAACTGTGCCTATTTACACCGGGCTGGGTAGGCGACCAATCGCGAACTCTGTGGGGCTTTTAGGAGTCTACCCGGTTTGGTTGCATCTTCAAAACCGCCAGCCAGCGGCCAACGGTACATCCTCAACCAATACGTGAATCGCAGTTCCAGCGATAAAATATTTTCAACAAAGAACTGACTCTATCCTGACTATCAGCAGGGGAGTGGAGCCGAAAATTAGCGCAAAGACTAGAGAAACTGCAAGATTACCCTTGAGACGGTCTAAGTAGAACTTAGGGCCCAGACTGATAATCGAGAGCATCTAAATCACACAGAAAAGAGGAGAATAGAGACCTGAGCCTATTCGAAAAGACCAGCACCTACACCACTAACCACATCAATCGTTTTGTTGAGAGAACGAACTGACGAAAAGCTTTCTATGAGATGGGGTTAGACGGAATGGAGGCAAGAGGCCTAGGCCAAGAACTATCTATCGAGATGTTGGAGAGAAGAAGGCGTTGTTTACTATAAAGCGGACATTTAAAAATAAAGGGCTCCACTGATTTAGTAGGATTGCCACAGTCACGGAAGATTTGGCGAACTTAAAGGGGTAATGATTCCTTGAGGAGAGAATGACCGGTTATGTTTTAGGTGATCTTATGGCAAAGCTGGTGATAGGGATATAAATCTGGCCGCGATTGCTGGGAACGATTTTCTAGTCGTTTTCCCATTATAATGCTGATAACTTTGATTACCGAACACCAACAAATATATTCTGTGGTTTGTGTATCTATGGCATCGACGCCGTACTAGTCCAGCACCAAAATGAAGAAAATAGGGTGTAAGCATACTCCAGTCTTAAATTTCAAGCTGAACATTGTTATTTAATGACCATATAAGAGTGTTCTGGTCCATGCAGATTTTAAGTTTTACAGTTATCAGAGTACTAAAATCAAAGAGGTGATGGACCAACATGCTTTGTGTTGGTTGATGTGGAAACGTTATCTAGCTGAGCGGTAAGCTCGCTGAAGTCTCCAGCTCCAAGACATATAGATTATAAACAAAATAGTCTGCTTCATACGGACGCGGATATATGATCTATCGGAACCCGATCGACACTGCCAAGCCTGAAAAAAAAACGAAATACCGATGTTGTCGATTTGCTCGACCACCCTGCCAAAATATCTTGAGGTACATACAGTCACGCTTCGAAGTTTGTTGAACAGGATTAAAAGTATCACCTGTTAAAATTTATATTGGTGGAAATTATACCGACGTGCTCACCCGGTCCTTTTTTCTTTCTCTTGTTTTCTTCTTGAAAGTGAAAGAGATACTAAGGCATCACATAAGATAATATAAGGAAAGCTCTTAATAGTAAATTGTTTGATTGGTTTTACTAATAATGAACTGATTACGCCATAAGCTATAAAAGTACCGAACAATGAGGGTTTTTAATTGGTGGAAAAAGGGATACAAATGGTGCCAAAAATTTCGCGAATTCTGGCTACCTCTTGTAATTTTTTACTTTTGTCTAAAAAACTAGAATAGCTAGGAATTCGCCGATTGCGCCATTTTATTTTCCGTTAAACTTTGCGTAGATTGGTCTACATTATCATGCCCTCTGACTCCCACTCGCGATTTTCGAAAAATAAAAAACCCTGAAATATGGTGTGGTTTGGTCTGATTGAGTGGTAATAAACGAACATTAAACGGTATGCATGGTTCCCATCACTGGGACAAAAGACGTCTAAAAGACGACACTGTTCTGTCTGGGTTGCTAAGGCAATTTTTCGGGATTTTCACTCAGATTTCCTACAAAGTGAACTGTTCAATTACCGATAACAGCTCTAACTTTCTTAATGTTTTCAGAAATTTTGAGAGTGCAACAACCCAAAATAAAGATAATTTGTCTCGAAGATACGATGCCAATGGATATGAAGAAGATGAGTTTAATGACGAAGAAGACGATAAGGAAAATGTGGTTTCCATTGTAATCGATGAAATTTTAAATCATGGACAATATCAGCTGCAGATGGAAGGTGAGGAACAGAAGAAAAATATCTCAAGGGAAAAATAAAAAAACTCGAGAACAGGACGATTATCACAGTTGTTTTAGAAACTTTGCAAGGTGATAAAGGGGTATTCATTGGAGTTGGTTTTGTTTACCAAACTGAATCAACGAGACTACTTACATCTTGGACCAATACGTGACCGAGTTTTTGAGAAAGTTGATAAAAGGTACTATTATCTCGAATGTTGTTTTTTTATTGTAAACTCAGACAGTTGATACAAGACGCTACATGCTTACCAGTTTTGGAATAAACCAAGACATCATTACCCTAAGGGTTTTTACTGTTCGATGACATCCAACCTTCCGGAAGACCGGATGACGAGGTAGATAGATTTTTAAAAGATCGCGACACCTCAACAGGTATGCTAGATAACTTTCCGCAGATGAAAGGTTTTATTTATAAAATAAAACGCAAGTCGAAAATCCACTGGATAAAGAGAGTTGAAAGAAAAAAAGTTGACGGTTTTTTTGCTTTTGATGACGCTTTACTCACTCCGTTTTCTTCACCACCTGCTTCCTTCGCCCCATCTTGGGCCACATCTGAACGGCAAAATACTCTTTGGTAAGGATAGGTTAGGTTAGGTTTCAAAGGTAATATTTTATTAATTTTGCTAATAAGATTTATGCTAATTGTTATTTTTTTCCCGGTAAAGCTGAGGCAGATTCTCCGGCTAAGCCATTTTTTGAAGCTAAGCTAAGCTGCTTTCCGCTCTTCAGGAAGATGTAAACCATTCAAGGTTGATTCTGTTAATCATGATCATGATGATTGGGTCGACAATGCAGTACCTTTGAACCTACTTCTCAAGGCTTAAGAAGTGTTTGAGAAACATTATCAGATTTTTAAACGGTAATATTTTATTTATTTTACTAATAAAATATATGCTCATTGTTATTTTTTTTATTTTTCCAGGATACCTTAGGCAGATTCATCGGCTTAGCCATTTTCGAAGCTAAGCTAAGCTTCTTTCTGCTCTTCAGGAAGATGTTAGCCATTCAAGGTTGATTCTGTTAATCATGATCATGATGATGGGGTCGACAACGCAGCAAACTGAAAACTGAAAGCAGTTGAAAAACATTTTCCATTTACAATTATTGTACTGTACGAACACGCAAAAAGGCAATTTAAACTTATTTTTAACAAGTTATACTTATTTGCAAAAGCGATAATTATCTCGCCGGTAGACAAGTTTCCAAATTAAAATTTACCGATTGGTTTCAAATTTTCCATCCAAGTTTCAAAGGACTTTTTGTCTCCAATCGAGAAACAAAGAAAGTATAAATTATTTCCTGTTATACGATTGATGTTTATAGCAGAAAATTCTCGAAGTAGTTGATGCCTTGCTGAAGTAAAACGAACGAAACCGAATGAGTGAGAAGTGTTACCCACAGACCAGTTAAGCCAGTGACCGACTAAGCTAAATCCTAGTGAACATCTTATTTGGATGGCTGAAAAAGCCATTAAAGCAGGAACTATACTTCAGCGATTAAAGATTTTCAAAAAAGTCTAGAAATTCATCAAGCTTCCTTCCCAGCCGATATAAGTTTTTTAATTTTTTTAACAATTAAGCCAAACTTCCCCTTTTACTATTTATTGTTCGATTAGATCTTTGGGTACAACACATTTTCTACTCGGTGTTACTTTCACTTTAACCACTAAGTTATTCAAAGAAGCCGTCTGGAACTATGAATCAGCCGCTGATGTTATTCAGCTACGAATTGAAAAAAATCAAGTGAGTTGGCTTCATTCAATATGTCATGTAACTGTGTTTTTATGATGATGTGTGACATCTCAGGAATTCTGCTAAAAAGAAACCTAAGTAGGTAGCCCTTAGCTTATTCAACATTATTGAGGGAGAGATTGAGCAGATGCAGAGTCTGCAACAGGGTTTCCACCTTTTCTCATGAGCATCACCAAATTGGTTGCAAAATTTCTTAAAAAACACCACTAAAAAAGTCCAAAACCACCAAAAAATACAATTTTTCTTCGGAAAATATGTCAAATCAAAAATTCAGTTCTTTTCCATCAGGAATTCTTGATTACATAAATCGAAAAAAATATTTTTTATGAATTTGATTAATTATTAATAGATATTACACGTCGTTACAAGTTTTCAAAATTATATTTTCTGTGTTGTTTAATTTTTTTGCGACCAAATCTTCAGAGAATCGGCCCGAGGGAAGAAAAGGGAGAAAAGGAAACTATGAAAAAAGGGGGACCTATACTTATACTTATAACTATAGAGAAATAACTACAAACTACAACACAATCCAACGTTTTTTAATCGCTTTTGTGCTTTTTGGTGGGCTGATTTTTGTTGTGGTGGGCTTGTTTAAAATACCCTGAATAGCCTCGTTTCCGAAGAGCATCAAGCACACCTGGTGGCTTTTGTAAAAAGGCTTGAGGCTTCCTCACTCAACCGCTCCTTTAAGGTAACGGAAAGACTCGATGCGATGGTACGAGATATTTCCGGGGTAGAACACTCCATCAGCCTGATTAGATTTGAGTTCTTGGCAAGACAGCTGAAGCCAAACTCGGCCTCTTGCTGTATTCGACTCAAAGATTGGAAGGATCCCTCAGAAGAAGAACACGCAAAAAGAATTTAAAAACACTTGTAAAACTTGACTTGTTTTAGTCTTGCATCCCCCACCCATGGAAAAACGGTGGGTGCAGAATTTTATATCGACTTTCGTGGAGGAACTTCAATCCCTCCAAGAAGCGACTCAAAAAATGTATCGACAACCTTTAAAAGCAATGTTTCTTAGTATTTTGCCAACGTTAATCTTGAAAAAGCTAAGAGCATGCTTGTTTGGGGACTTTATGTGAATGATTTTAACTGGTAAGAACGGGTCTTAAAAGTCAAAATTCAGGGCTAGGAAGATTTCCGTTCAAATCCTAAGGGGGTGAATCGCAACTTACTTTTCTGTTGGTCATATTAATTTCACATTATTTTCAGCATATATAGTTAGTGTGAAATGGGAGATGTTGTCTCTACTGCCAGCCACTCAAATCACAACAAAACGTGCCAAATTTTTCAGCCAGCCATTGAGCAAACAACCAATGAGAATTTTCTGCTTCTAGGCAAAAATCCTTTTCAGCATTAAATTAGTTTGTTACAAATCCTTATGTTTTTTTTATTGGGAAATTGTACTCGATAGTTGTTCCTCCAAAGTAATGACTAGATCTAGAATGAAGCTCATTTCTGAAAATGCATTCCCTGAAATTCCCAAAATCATTTCCCCATCGGTGAACAAGACTCTTAGTGTTAATTTCCCTGATAGAATTCTTCGAACGGAGAATTTCTGAAGGCCTATCTCCGGGGTGTATCACCCGATTACCGAAACAAAAAGTAATTCGTCAGGCCTCTCTCTCTCCACTTTAAAGTGCAACTGACGTTAGAGCAAACAAAATGTCCAGCGTTGCCGGATAAATACATACAAACTGCCGAAAATATAAATTTTACTTGGCAACGTTGCCTATGCAGCGCGGGCTCCACTCTTTAGGAAAGAAGAATGAATAAAGAAAATGGAAAACGTACTATATTAAGTAAAATTACTAGTTGACAATAAACTAGTAAATTAAAAAATGTACATTGACAAAAAACCAATTTACTAGTTTATTGTCAACTTATAATTTGAAAAGTTCTTACGGTTCGGGGATTTTTTTTTCTTTTAGACCAATGCTGTTGATCGCTTTTTTTTCGATCTTTCTCTTTTTTGAACCCCCCTCTTATTTTCTAGTGTTCTCATATGCTGATAATGCTCATATCCTCATACCGAAAGCACATCCAAAATTGTTCTCAGGTTCCCAGGTGCAGCATTCAACAGCAGAGTCCTTCTGTTTTAATGTGTATTGCACGCAGCCATTTTTTCTCTTCTATCAGTGATTTTTTTTACTGTGGCGTTTCCAACAGTCCCCTCGTCCTGTTTTGCCTTTTCAGTTCTTTCCATGATAAAAATGTTAAAACCTGCAGTCGAAAATTCTCATGGAATAAAAAAAATTTAAATTGAGAAAAAGTATCTTCCATTTTTTTTAGCTCTGAACATGGAGCTTCCGTCTGCTGAAGAAGCAACCTGGGATGAGAACGCTCCAAAGGAGCATCAACCCCCTTCCCCGGCGCAATACCCTGCCCGACGCATAGTATTGCGCACACAATTTGCAAATGGCTTCAAGAAGACCTCAACCATAAGCCCTTGCGCTCTGGACTTGAAGCTGAATGGCATTTCTGGTAGCAATGAAATGTACAGTATCCTGCAGAAAAAGGCTAAAGCTTTCGTCACTTTATTTTTCTTTTTCACTATTTTGGCATTTTTCTCTTAACATTAATAACATTAACATTGTAAATGAATTCATTCTACACAAAATTTAAAATTTTTTAAGTTAAAAAAAAAGAAAATCTCATTGAATTGGGCTTAAAAAAAAGCATTGACGATATTAATCTCGATATGAACAAGCAACTTGACCAGCAACGGCCATGCACCAGCAGCCAGGATGGATTTGGTTTGATTATCATTACCTCTGACGATCTTGTCGATTGTCCGCAGAGTGGGGGTGATAATGTCCATTTCTTTATGATCCAACAAAAAACACGAGCCGAGGGATGATTCCAGCGTCGAAAACTTCTTGAACTCTTTCGTAGGGGACTTCCGTGAGGTCAAACAGAACCCAGAAAGCGTCAACAAGAATCTTCTTGTCGTTGTTTGGATAATTGTGGCAAGGGCGGGAAGAAGATATCTGACTGCAGGACCTATAAGTGGACCGTACTTCCAATAAAACAAGTTGTGCAAAGTATAAGTGATTGATCGCAGCAATTAAATCTAATAATGAAATCATTTAGTAAATGTTCACAATAGAGGTTAATTTAAAAATTAACTGACCGAAGTGACGGGTTTAATCAAAGTGAGCAATGACTCAATAGTGCCTCGTTGAATTAAATAGTCTCTTAACTCCTGTCCATCTTTAATAATATTACAGAGTGTTGATGTAAAATGACTGTCAGATTGTGGTCAGAAATAAATGCATTGTATTTAGCATTTGGATGGAAGGACAAGTTACCTTTATCAAGTGTGTGGAATAATGCACTAATTCAGTTAAGTAAACAGAGATAGTCTTCTCTTGAACAAGTCAGGAAAGTAAGAGAACAAGAGGAACGGAAACGAACGGTACGAGAAAAGTAAGGAACATGAAACGAGGCTTTCAGCTGACAGACAAGGGTATTAGGGTTAAACAGTAACAATTCAGGAATCGTGCCATTGCTGTGGTTCGGCAACTTAGTTGGCAGAGGAGATTTCTTTGAGGCACGACTTGGTTTGAATACTTCAACACTCCCGCTCAAACCAGAGTAACTGAAGAAATTAAATTGGGGCAGGAATAACTCCAATTTGATCGCCTAGGCGTTGAAACAGTGGCGTGGCTAATGGTTTGGTGAGAATATCAGCAATCTGCAGTTTTGTTTCAATGTAGATGATGTCAATTTTGTTGGATTCTAGCTGGTCACGGATATATATCAATGATATCGTATATCGATATGTTTCGTTCTTGCGTGAAATACCGTATTACGGACTAGTTGAATTGCGCTTTGATTGTCGCAGTGGATCTTTACTGGATTTGAATTGGCTAGATCGATGTCTTGAAGTAGATGCCGGAGCCAGATCGCTTCTCTAGATGTCTCGCTGGCAGCGACGTATTCAGCTTCAGTTGTTGATAGCGTTGTGCAGGTTTAGCGTCTGCTACACCAGACAACCGGACCTCCATTATGAGTGAAAATGTAGCCAGTCGTTGAGCGACGGTGATCGAGATCACCTCCGTAGTCTGCGTCACTGAATCCATTGAGTGGTTGGCTGCTCCCACTGAAAAAGAGTCCGTGTTTGCGAATACCTGAGATATAGGCCAACATTCTCTTGACGGCCTCCCAGTGTGCTGGACCTGGATTTTCACAGTAGCGCGATACCTGCCCGACAGCAAAGGCGATGTCTGGTCTGGATACGATGGTTAGGTACATCAGGCATACGACAGCCTCGCGGTATGGAACTTTTCTCATCACAAACGTTCCGGATTCTGTTGTTGGTGACATGGACATTGTCAGACGGGAACTGGGGTCGGCTGGTGTAGCTTTTGGATTTGCTGAGTCCATATTGAACCGGTTAAGAATTCTGGCCATGAATTTTGCTTGATTCACGTACAGTTGGCGTCTGGCACGGTCTCTTGTGATCTCCATTCCGACAAACAGTCAGCGGGGAGTGCGCGCATTTCAAAGTAGGTATTCAAGTGTTTGAGGACGTCTTTGATGACTTCTGCGCTGCTACTGCAAACAAGGCCGTCGTCGACCCAAATTGCTATGAGCGTGAGTTCCTCCTCTCGACGGCGGATGTAAATGCTTCGGGAAAGACCAAACAACAATAAAAATTCGTTAAACTTTTGATTCCATACCCGGGGTGCCTGTTTGAGTTCGTACAGACATTTCTTGAGTCTGCAAACTTTCTTTTCTCTTCCGGCCAGGACAAAACCTTCAGGATGTTCAAGGTAGAGTTCTTCATTGACCACTCCGTACAGGAAGGCGGTCTTTACATCCAGCTGGATCATTTCCAGGTTGAGTGAGGCCACGATTGATAGAAGAATCCGCAGGGAGTCATGTTTGACAACAGGAGCGTAGGTTTCGTTATAGTCTATACCTTGCTTTTGTGTATACCCCTTGGCAACTAGGCGGGCTTTGAAGCGTGTTGGGGTGTTGTTGTGGCCGGCTTTTTTTGTGAAGACCCATTTGCACCTAATGACTTTTCGATCTGGTGGAAGTGGCACTACTTCCCAGGTGTCATTTTCAATAAATGATTTGTACTCGTCAAGGATTTCTGGTTTCCAGGAATGAGGATTTTTAGACTGTATTGCTTCTTGATAGGTTTGTGGCTCAAAATTCTCTGATGTTTCGGCAGCTTTCATGCTGATCCACACCTTAGGTTTTCGAGTGCGTAATGGGTATGGCCGAATTGCACATGTTGGCCTTTCTTCGATGTTGTTATTTTCGTTCAACTCGTTCCCATGGTTACAGAGAGGTGGTCCAGTTTCTTCCTCGATTGTGTGCACGGGAACAAATGTGCATGCTGATGGCTGGCAAAAGATTATTTTTCGTTGGTTCATCTTGAGCAGATGGCTTTGATGGATGAACAGACAGAGTTGATGGATGAACAGGCAAAGTTGATGGTTCAGCAGGTTCATGACGCTCTTCAGTTTTGTGGTTTTCATCAAAAATGATATCACGAACTATCTGCACCTTTTGAGTTTCCGGAATGAGAACTCGGTAGCCTTTGGATGTTTCTGAGTATCTCAGAAATGTTATTTCACGTCCTTTTGGATCCAGTTTCCGCCTGATCGAGTCTGGAATGTGAATGAACGCTTTAGAACCAAAAATTCGGAGATGTGAGATATTTGGTTTACCTAATTCCATGTTTGGTATGGTGTGACTTTTCCGGTGCTGGATAGGGTTCGGTTCAACGTGTAGACAGCATAGGCTACGGCTTCCGCCCATAGGCGTAGAGGTAGCTTTTTTGCCTGCAGTGAGTTTCGGGCTGCTTCGACCACTGTCCGATTGTCCCTCTCTGCGACTCCGTTCTGTCCGGAGTGTACGGGATGCTTGTTTCGTGGCGAATTCCTTTAGAACGAAGCCAGTTGTTAAATTCTTCTCCTCTGTATTCTCCACCATTATCAGATCTTAAAGTTTTTACTGTCTTACCGGTCTCAGTTTCCAGTCGTGCAGCATATAGTTTGAAATGGGTGGCTACTTCAGATTTGTTTTTCAGGAAGTTCACAACTCGCCAACCACTGTAGTCGTCTTTGAAGAGAACGTAAAAGCGAGCTCCACTCAGGGATGTTTCCTGCATTGGCCCACAAACATCTGAGTGAATTAGTTCTCCTACTTCTTTTTCTCTGATACGTCCGGTGGGAAATGGGAGGCGGTGCATATTTCCATAGACACATCCTGTGCACACAGGGACTGTTTCGTCTGTTTCGGATTTGATGCTCAGTCCTTCGACCAGTTGTTGGGATTCCATCCGTTGGATCGTTCTCACGTTCACATGGGCCATCCGCTGGTGCCAGACAGAGAGTGAGATAGGGCATTAAGCTGCAAGAGCGACCTCTTCTTGGGCAGATTTGACTGTGAGATTTAAAAACTAAAGTGTCTTTTCTTTCCCCTGACCAGTTATCTGTACGGTGCTGTTCTTTGAGAATAAAACTCTGTTGTTCACAAAGTGGACTTCAGCTCCCATCTCAGTTGCGGCTCCAATGGAGATGAGGTTGATACTGAGCTTTGGCACGAAGAGAACATTTTTGAATGCTCCTGTACGGATGACTCCATCGACTGTGGATGTGAAATATACATCTCCATACCCGTGAACGTTGACCATTGCTTCATTAATTCCTTTTACGGTCCAGGTACCGATTTTCACCATGGTGAAGTTTGCTAGTCTTGATTTCTGGTCCGTCATGTGCTGAGTTGCGCCTGAATCGGCGAATCAGTCTGCATTGTTTGATGTTTCTGCGTCAGTTGAGGCTGGAAAGCAGAAATCAATGTTGTCTTTGTTCACGGTTGCCGGATTGGCTGTTTCACGTTTTGATCTTTCATCTCGTTCCCGGTTTCGGGATTCCGAGGCAATGTGGCCCTGTCCTGATCGGCCAAGGTTGATACAGTAGCTGCATTCGACTTTAGGTTTCTTTTGAATTGGGGTTATGCCTCCTCTTGAGCCAAATACTCCTCTTGAACCTCTCTGTGTAGTTCCACGACTATGGTTGTCTCTGAAGGAACTCGTTTGTTGGGGGTGTGCCGGCAGCAAAGAAAGCTGTGTCTTGTGGGTCGGCTTGTCCTTCGTTGTACATAGCTGTCATGCTTTCTTCCTTCAGTATTCTTGCTGTTAGAAGTGCAACCGTTTTCTCTTCTTCCACGAAATTGTCCCAAGCGGGAATGAAGCCTCTGTAGCTTGGTGGGAGAGTACAAATAATCTTGGTAATGAGTTGGGCTTCTGAGACTGGCTGGCCCATGTTGCTGAGCTGTTCAGCCAGGTTCTCAATGGTAGATATGTGACTCATTGCGTCGTGGACTAGTAAAAAGGAGAAAGAAGACCGAGTGAATCAGTTTTATGTCCAGATACCACAATGATTTATGTGTTTACCTGCTTGGAATTTGTAGTGATAAAACCGTTGCATAACGACATATTTGTTCTCAGCAGCGTTCTTAAGATGTTGGGAGGTCAATCTCACCCAAATTTCGTTTGCAGTTTTGCAACCAAGAAGAGTATTCTGTAAGTTGGGGTCGATGGTCGATAGGAGGATACGACGTGCCAGTACATCTTTCTTTTTCCAAGCCATGATTTCAGCGGGGTTCGTCAACTCAAGTACACCAGCTTCTGGATCGTTTTCATTTGGAATCATTCTATAATTCTGAGAGAGAAAGAAAGAATTCACGAGAGAAATGGTATAGGTTAGTTTAACCTGATACTGACAGTCTCTGTGGTGGGATCACTTGGGTGACGATAGGCATCACTTGGGTTTTTCCCATCACAATAAAACTTTGGTACATATTATGCGAGTTTTATATAAGTGTGTGTTACCTCATCTGGGATACGAGTGGTTCCATCTACTATGGACAGCACTTCCTGTTCTTCCAGTGATACAAATAGACCGAGTTTCCAAAGTGGGAAGCTGGTTCCATTGAATTTAATGATGTGGCTTACATCCCTTGACCCAGAGCAGTTCATTTCTGTTTTACAGTATGGCGGTTACGTAAGAACCTGGGCCCATAACCTGTTGATGTAAAATGACTGTCAGATTGTGGTCAGAAATAAATGCATTGTATTTAGCACATGGATGGAAGGACAAGTTACCTTTATCAAGTGTGTGGAATAATGCACTAATTCAGTTAACTAAACAGAGATAGTCTTCTCTTGAACAAGTCAGGAAAGTAAGAGAGTCTTGGAACATGAAACGAGGCTTTCAGCTGACAGACAAGGGGATTAGGGTTAAACAGTAACCTTTCAGGAATCGTGCCTTCGCTGGGGTTCAGCAACTTAGTTGGCAGCGGAGATTTCTTTGAGGCACGACTTGGTTTGAATACCAACACAGAGAGCCCAGACAGCTGTCTCGGCCACATCTGAATGGGGTGAACCCAACAGCGATATGAACCCGCCCACAACCCAGTCATTGACAACAAATTTGTTCAGATCAGATATGCCTGACGCAATGTTGTCGATTGTCTTCAGAGTGGGGTCGTTGACGGCTATTTCATTGTGATCAGCAACGAGTGGAGGGACGATTCCGGCCTAGACAACTTCATGAATTCGTTCAGTTGGGACATCAATGAGGTAATACCACAGAGCCCAGCAAGGGTAGTACATAATCATGCATTCGTTGTTTTGGAGACGCCAGGTCAGTTTGGAAATGACATCGTGGTGTGGAGTGACAGTAAGCAAAGGGTTCTCGTTACAACACAAATGCACCAAAATCATAGTGACACTGCGCGATAATGAAACCTTATAATGAAATCAATTGTTAATTGTTCAAAATAAGGTTAATTTAAAAATGAACTTACCGAAGTGTCAGGTTTTAACAAGGCGAGCATAGGCTCAATGATGCCTTGCTCGATTATGTGATCTCTCAGTTCTGGTCAAACTACAGCAATATAACCGAGGGCCCGGACAGCGACGTTGACCAAACCTGAATAATAAACTGAAAAATATACCTGTCTATTAATTCCGTGACTTGTCTCGTGTGAATAGACAAATAGAAAAATAGATAGAAACGAAGAAATCATTGCTGTCAAATTCGGCTGCTTCGGCTAAATAGATAGAAACGAAGAAAGTAGCCGAAGCAGCCGAATTTGACAGCGATTAAATTTGTAATAATTTATCCGGAAACATGCAGCACGTTGGATTTGGAGTCGGATTCGGAGTGGGAGTGTAGGCACTTGGGGTAAGTACGTACAGGCACTTTGGCGTGAAGGCAACGGACTCCAAACAGTACCAAGCCAAGACTATGGGCTTCCGCAACGAGAAAACAATCCGTCCGGTCTTGGTGTGGCTACCATTACCACTCAATCCAAAAGGGAAACCGTCAAAACGTAACCTCCGACCTGAAAACTTCACTTTCAAGTCGATAAAACAATTCCTTATCGGGGAAATCTCTGCGGACCATTTCTGCAGCAGACCCCAAGACTAGCCACCCGGTTCCTTGCACAAGTGTACCAATTTTGTAGGTAGGTACTGTATAAATTTTTCGTTTGGGTTGCGCGAATTAAAAAAAAAACAACATCGAATGCTACATTTTTACACAACAAGGCTATAAATAACATTTCTGCTCGAATGGAGAGAACTGGTGTTTTCCTCAAAGACGTCATTGTTGTCGTCAATCCTGATTGACGCATCCGTTACTTACGCCTGAGAAATCTCACAAAGAAGAAAAAAAATGATCACTCTTGAAAAAAAGTGAATTTTCCTGCATCGTATTTAAAATTTCTTACACAACTTCTGCCAAGAATGGCGTATTCATCCAGTGTTTCGGGATGTCATAAACATGATCCCATTTCATTCTCAACCTCATTCCCACAACAGGCCAGCATTACTATTTTGCTGCGTTGTTACATTTCCAATCAGGAATAAGCCGACAACGATATTAGCTCTAGACATGACAGTGTAGTGCGTCCATACACTGCGCATAAAGGCCAAGAGATGGAACATTGATCACGTCAAACTGGTAATGATTTTCTGTTGCTCCGATACATTTGATCACAGCATAAACAAAGTTTATTTTTGCATCAATTTCTGGGTGTGTTCGTACTCTGCTGACGAGAAATAACACGCGCCTCACTTCAAAAGAATGCCAGACAACGTTTACGTCAAGCCCAGCTAGTGGCCGTTTTCACGGACGACTAATAAAAGATAGTCGTAATCGTCGATAAACGACCATGATTTTTCCACAGTCGATCGTCTGTGATATCCTTTTCTATACGATAGCAGCGATCTGAGTGATCCATTTAGTGGATCACTAGGGCGCCGACTAGTATCCAGAATCAATATCGGTTGACGTTTTGCAGCCATTGCTCGAGACTGCCTTATCAATAATGCGAGAGGACCGTCAAAGAAGACCACGTTTGAAGATAAAATGTTGACCAGTTGGATCGGCGAGTCTTCTCTCTCGCGCGAGAGAAAAATTAGGGCGCACAGCACCCCATCTCCTCCCACACCGTTGAGTGTGTTCATGTGACTCTAATGCGCCGACCAGATTCTCATTTTCTTTTTGCAAATAATCACAATCTTTCTTCGTCTAATTTATTTGTTGTTTTTGTTGTTCCGTCATGTTTGATTAGTGGTGATTGTGGAAGCCAGATCGTCGGATCTTAACCATCAACTCTTTCAAGAAGAAGAGACGCACAGAAAATCCTTACTGAGTCAAGTAATGATCCGTTTCGATCCGACCCAACCACCAATTTTTTCGTCTTGTGGCTCCTATTTAGCCAGTCTTAGGCCGTCATTATTGACCATTCACTCACCCAAAATGGAAGGGGGTATCTATGGTGGTATCAATCCTGATTTCCCTTTAAGTATCCAGAGGATTCACGACCGTTGTTTAGCCCGAATTCACATTGTTGATCCTCCTGGTCCGACACCATGCAAAGACAAAAGCTATATTGGAGTCGGTTGTGTCTATGTGTTCCTTCGTCCTGCTGCCCCCTCTCTTGTGTCGCTTCCTTTTTCTTTTCGTGCGTTTCTTTTTTTCTTATATATATATATATTCGCCACTGCTCTTTTCATTGTATTGTTTATTCACGGCACATTACGCTGCATCTATTCCTTCCGTTCCAAACCCTTTCCTTTTTCTTCAAGGAGTTGCATCAATATTTTATTCTCTGTTTTTCGGTCTGTTGTCGACTGACTCGAAAAAAGAATAGAAAAAGGGACTTTAAGACTTCTGCCCTGCATGCCCAAAGTATACCAACGTTTCACAACGTTTTCGCATATGATTTCAATGCAAGTCAATGTTTCGTAGAAGAAGAATTGACAAGGGTTTATTTCCATTATCTTTAAGGGACAGGCAGTTATTGGAATAGAGCAAGTGCTGCTATTGCAGAATTCTTAGAATGCATTCCATGGCATTTAATTAAATGAAACGTCATCGTCTCTCCAACGGAGTGGACGGCGGCATCCTATAAAAAATACCCTCCTAGATGACGTTGTGATTTGTATGCCGTCTGTTTTGAGTAGGCATTTTTACCAGTCGATCTGGTAAAAATTTTATGAGTGTGAAAGACCTAGAGCAATTCAGATATTGATATTTGTGTACGTGCTGTTTTTCTATTTTTGGAAAGTAAATGTTTGTGTATGCGATTGTCACATTTTGAATTTAAAACAACCTGGATCGTGATCTATTTTCGGATATATTCTGCACTCCAAAATTCCAAAAGGATTTTTTCGAGAAAAACAATTGGACTTCCTTAAATATCGTCAGTTAATCATTTTGTGTTTTTTTTTCTGAAAGTGGAAGGTTGCTGTGGTAAGCCGCCAAATCTTTGAGATTCAATTCAATGCATCCGCCAGTCCACGGAGGAAGAGATGAAGGAGGAACATCGACTAGTTACAAAAGTGACTACCCCAGTGTCCCTTTCTAAAAAGTTGCCAGATTTCGGGAACTGGACCTGAGACCCCACGTTGCCAGTTCTATGAAAAAAACAGCAGAAAATAGTGTTGTTTTGATTTGGGTCCCTGGTGGTTAAAGTTGGAATCAGGGGCTGGGTATTGCTCTCTCTGACGACTGTCGTCATGGAAACATAAATTTACGGGACTTTCACCAAAACGTCGTTTCCTAGAACTGGCAATGTGGGGTCTCAGGTCCAGTTCCCGAAAGCTGGCAACTTTTCAGAAAGGGACGCTGGGGTAGTCACTTTTTCCTGTAGAGCTTATGGAGCGATGTTCCTCCTTCTTCTCATCCTCCGTCGGTTTGGAAACAAACATTTCATCCTCTAAATCCTGGCGAGATTTTTTCTTTGTCGAAGACTTTGTAGATTTGGCTTCGGAGGAAGCAGGTTCAGGCAAAATTTCCGATAATTTGGCGAGATCTTCACGCCACAAATCCTCAGGTGATTTTTCCGAGATGATATGATAACTTTTCATCACGGGAACCCGATTCGCCAAAAGCGTTTCTGCTTTTCCACCGCGAGTCAAATTATACGGAGGTTTAAAAAATGAAAGTAAATAGTCATAATCTTCACTCTTCGACGCCATAATTGGGTTTGGATCATATCGTTGACGCAGTTCCACTAACAAATCATCTGTCTAAAAGATGAGACTAACAACGAACAAAGTTAGTGAATATGTGTAAATTAAGACCTATTAAAATCCTACAAACCTGTTTTGAATCGACTGTCAAATCCCCGGAACATACATCACCAATTAATTTGCATTGATTGAAGAGATATTTAAACTTGGCTTGAACTGAAAGTCGTCTCTTCTCATAAAATTCAAGACGAACTTTGTAGAACTCTTTCAAAATTCCTACATCTGATTCATACGTATGATATACATTCATACGCTATCATATACTGGTAGAAACAGGACTACGATTTAGGACTATGTAGAAATTGAAAATTTTGAAATTTTTACTCCAGTATCTAACAAGAAGATTTATGAACCTGATTTGATTTCTGAATCCACACATAATTGCGTGGAAATGGCTGATTCCTGCGCTCATTCACTAAAACCTGGAACTGATGCTGAAACAGTAGAATCCCCAATTGCATTTCGCGGTCATTTGGTTTCATTTTATCATTTTTATACCAATAGTTGACTTATTGAAATTTTGTCACATGTGTTTCCTTAGAAAGTAAAGAAGTTGCATGCATCAGTTGGGAAACTGCCTTTGATGGCATCTTTTAAAACTGTCCTTTTAGTGAGTGGGGTGGGCTTTTAATGATTGCAAATAGAATATCTTTTGAGTAGTAGTACAAAATTTATTTAGAAAGTAGACACAAATAGAAAAGGAAGAATTTTGAGCATGTATTCAACATTTTTAAAAAATTGACATGTTAAAATCATCAACATCATTATTAAATGGGTGATCGGCGACATGTGCGGAAAAAGTAGATTTCAGTTATTGCACGATTTCCTCCAACAGCTGCATAGTAGATAACTGAATGTAAAGGAAAGAACTATTTTAGTAAAGGAAATTAGGTGTTATATTCTATTTTCCGCTACCTTGTGTTCCTTGTAGCGCGCCCAGAGCGAAAAGAGGATTTTTGTTTAACATATTTCTTCCGATGCTTTTTCAGTTTATCATGACAAAGAAGTTCAGAAGCCAGTTCTACTTCGTCACAAAGTTTCTCTAACACCGTAGTCATTTTGTAAAATGGTAAGTTAGGGTCACCTGCCAACTGAAAATATACAAAATTAGTATACCCTAATTTAGATTTAGAACATTAATTTAGATGCAGAACATACGAAAAGTTCACTGGAGAACTGTTCATTATTCATAATGCCACACGCTAAAACAGTTACTATAATGCATTATGTAAAGTGTAACATTTCGTAACTAAAAAATATGAAGAACTTCAAACTGTTTTTGATCATTTAAAAGTTAAAAGGATGACAACAGCGAAAGAGGATATTCTCGAAGAATTCGTCAAAGTGATGAAAACAATAGCTGATACCCTGGATGTTTTCCAAAATGAATAAAAAATATCTGTTGAATGTGTTACCGGTTTTAATTGTTTTAAAAGTGAAACTAATTGGTTTCCAAGAAGAAAAAAAAAAGTTTACGACACCGACCTCCTGAAGCGAGAAGTTGAAAGACGTGGGAATAATGCTACACTTGAGTATGGAGTTAAGGACTAATTATAACAGAACCCAATGCAATTATAATTCATCATGCTATTTTGGCCATTTATTTTATTTTATTTCTTTAGTAGAACACAAAACAGCCATATGACGAAGGAAGGTGCAGTGATTTTTCGCCACCGCTAGTAAAGAAATCAAAGGAGAAAAGATTCTTGGAAGTATTGAAAAAGAGGGTCTCGACTGATGTGATTGAAGTAGAACGCTTCTTTAACGTCGGTGTTGGTGGATCCCTGGAAGATCTCCATTATTTCCCACCTGTAAAAAATTCTGTAAGTATAAGATCGTTCGTGCTAGCTAAGTGATAAAATTATGTGTATTTCTTCATTACTTTCATTTTATTTAGAAAAGTTGGTGTCATGAAGCCTTCTGTTTTTGTTTATTACGTAAATATACAGATTTGATGTGGCGTGATTTTTTATTAGAGCGGTGGGCGATTTCGTGAATGCGATCAATTTTTTTTGCGAGAGGAGAGCTGTGTTCCGCTTACTTTTGAGCACTGAGCGAGAAGCTCTGATTGTGCTCTCAAATCAGTGAGCTACTTTCAACTCTGCCTCTTGTGTATCTCCCCGCTAGATGGGAGCGAGCGAGCGGCTTCCGGATGTGAGAGCGAGGAGGATTCGGCGGCTTGAAAAAATTGAAACAATTTACAAAACTTTTTGGAGACTGTGGAATATCATGAATTACAGGAATTTCCATAGCCTTGAAAGAAATGGAATTTAATTGCCAAAATTCTAGATTGTTCGAAAGTGTATTAACAATTTGTGTGCCTATTGTTTTCGAATCTAATACATTAAGATTGAAAATATTCTCAGAATTCATAAATTTTCTTCCCATGAAATATACTTCTCCTTCTCTGTTTTCAACAACATTTTCAATCAAAATTACAGAATCATCATCAATTACCACACAGTTGTCTGGGCTTTTAAAAATTAATCTCAATTTTTGAAAAATTACCCTTTCAAATTGCTGCCCACGTAGGCCATGAATCATTGGCCCATTTTTATGTTCGTAAATAACTTTGATTAAATTTTGATTTGTGGATATCTTTTAAATCGGGAGATTGGAGCGAAATTCCATTACACGATTCACAATTTGTTGAAGGGGTTTCGCGCACTTGCGAACCAAATTTTTTAGTTTACCAATGTGGTTTTCAAAAGAAAAGCAGCTGAACATTTCAAGTGCTCCAAGTCTTTTGCATTCATTTACCAAGTGTATAAGATTATGAACGTTATAACTAAGAAATTGATCTCCGTAATTGCTGACAGACTTCTGAATAAACAGAGTCAAGAGACTGTGTGCATAGTCAATGTTAGCTTAAACTTCCACGCTTCATTTTCAAGACAGAATTCTGATCGCCACGTGAAGCAAAATGAAATGTTGGTTTATAACTTCATCGGGAAGGTGATTTTTTAAGACTATTGGGAAAATATAAAGCAAAAGTAACCTGAATTCGGTAGCTTTAAACCGAGAGAGTTCATTTAGCGTTCGAGTCTTTCGAGAAAATTCCACACTGACCAATGATTCAATTCTCACAAGAATTTTTGAGATTTATTTCATTTGTTGCCAAGACAACCTTACTTCATGCTCTTTCTTCTATGCACCAAAATGTATATCAATTTACGTATAACTCTTAAGTAAACAAGATGCATTGGATCTATGCAAAAGTCGTCAACCATATTGATCGACAAATTTTTCAAATTAGAAAATCCACTATGATGATCAATTTGATCTCGATCATGAAAACATTCGTCAGTTCTCAATATCGCATCTATTTTTGGATAGATTACCCTACCGCCTTTGCCAGTTTTGTTCCGTACATATACGTACACCTTCAACTTCGCATTTCATGCACCCATAAGACGCTTCACAAGGCTTGACATTTTTAATAAAACTACAAGCAAAAAGATTCTACTCTAATTTTAATGTGACATCCCTTGATGTGAAAACCCTCGTTCATTAATTTAGAAATTTCATCATAAAATGTTTTAGATAAGAAATATCATGATAAATAATGATAAAAACCAATGTCAAAACATTGCGCTCCGTCCATGCAAATTTTACCAAGTATAGGCCACAACTGACTATTTGTGCTCTATCCAAACGACGTCCCATCACAACCAACTAACATCTTGAGTTCATGACTGTTCAAAGTAAATGTAGCGTTAATTGAATTTAAAAAACATACAATTCCATCCAAAATATTAAACCCGTAATAAAATCCCGGGCTTACAGCAATCACATGAACTTTTTAAAGAGTGCCTAGCAAAATATCCAAACCCAATGACAAAGGCGTCTTTTAAAAAAAATTCTGGCGGTCGATTGCGTTAAAATTGCTGTCAATGTCCGAATGTACATCCCAATCATCTACATCATCAACTAAGTTTTCATCAAAATCCGGAGCTTCACAAAATTGAAAGTCAAAGTCCAAAAAAATTTCGGAATCCACATCGACTTCTTCAAGAAAGTTAACATCAGATTCTGAACTGATATGGATGGATGAATGGATGGAATGATTATCATCATTCTCAACTCCATCGTCCATTGTTTCATGAAAATCATCATTACCTAACACATCGTCGATGGAAAAAGCAAGTGGGACAACCTTTTCTACTTCAGCAACTCTTTTAGTTCTGCCATCAACTGCATCACTAGGTTCATCAAAAAAGTCAAAGAAGTATGGCTCCACCTCCTTCTCATATGCTGGCCCAGCAATCTGGAACTCATTGCCCTTTTTCGTGAGATCTTCTAAAACGTTAGCACAGTTCCGCTCCTTCCCGAAAACTCATCTCTGTCGTTTTGCTTTTGAAAACTGAAATTTATATGCTTTCTCTTCCCCAAGTTATTGCCGTGCCTTTTTCCATATTATTTGTAATACGTTTGTAGCACGTTAAATATTTATTACATTATTATTATTATTATTATTATCAACCGCATCACTTCTTCTTCCAATAAATGCATCTGTTCTTCAAAGAATGTTGTAACTCTTCTAGATCATTGTATTGGTCCCCAAACATCCTTTTGCTTTCGCTTTGGCATTTTAGATTACAAAGTCAACTTAAACTACCCTTGAAAGCAGCACAAAATATGAAACACCACTAAAAAACAATAAACTTACAGTGTTCTGGTAATTTCTAAATTTAAACTTGGAAGCGTAAATGGAAGTAACCTTGTATATGGTGGGAAGAATCCAAGCATGTTTATAAATTTCTGACGTAGGATTTCCTGTCCAGAACTAGAAAGATAAACGCTGCTTCATTTATACCTAAATACAAAGGAAAAAGTTACATCAAATAACAGTGTGCTAAAATTACGTAGCTTTAAACTTTGTTGATACCTTTTGGCCATGCTTTTGGCTATCATAACAATCTACAAGATATTGGAAATATGGAAATAGGCAGACAAATTTCCTTCATTAAAACCTCTTCAATAAAATACGCACCAAATGCAGAACACACACAACTAGAATATAAACAGAAATATTTATGTGTAAATTTGGTGGCCAGTATATGTAATGTGTAGTTATGCCATTGAAATTTCCAATTGTTGTCGAATAACTGTCAAATTATTTAAAAAATGATAACTTAAAAATTGATTCCAAAATTACGTAATTTTGTATTTGTTCAACCATACAGTCACGCCAAATAGCAGTAAAAAAATTGCAAAATCCACTGTGAAAATACCATCAATTACAACTCCACTTGCTGGACCATCCAGAATATAAGGTAAAAAAACTGGTTTTATAACTATTGAGTCGTGTCCACACTCGGTTTATAATTGGTGTCCAGTAACATGAGTACCACTTAAATAAAAAAAAGATGTAATGCAATCAACAATGTTAGAAGCTGTTCAACCCAAGCGATGTCTTTCCAGAAAAGTAATTCGATCCAAGAACAGATGAATGATGATGATAATTACTCTGACAAAATTGAAGAAGGTGGGATTGACCAACAAGAAGAGGACAGTTTAACTCAAACCAAAAAGTCAATAAAGATGAAAAGTACACGTGTTAAAAGAAAATCTTCATCTAAAGCTACAAAGCTTCCTGTGCCACCTCCTACGCGACGAAGCAAAAGTAAGAATGGTAAGATTGAAGCGTGGATGAATAAAAATGTATTCATTAAGTAATTCTGTATTTGTTCAACCATACAGTCAGACCAAACAGCAGTGAAGAGATAGAACCATTCACTGTAAAAGTACCATCAGTTAAAACTGCACTTGCTGGGTAATCTGGACTATCAGGTAAAAAGACTGGTTTCACAATTATTAAGTCATTTCCAAACTCTGGTTCTAATTTTTTTCGGTAACATGAATACCCCTTTTTTATTGTAATTAGAAAAGAAAAAAGACAGATGTAATGCATTTAACAATGTTGGGAACTGTTCAACCAAAGCGATGCCTTTTTCAGAAAAGTAATGCGATCCTAGAAAAGCAGTATCATGATATACACAGTGACAGTGACAGTAGCGAAGAAGGTAGGATTGACGAACTATATTTCCCTATTGAGCATAATTATTATTTTATTGCTTACAACTTCTATCACGTAAGATTTTCCTGGGAAAACTCATGGCGATACAAACGATATGCAAAAGTATCCCACCTTACTGGAATGATTTGCAGATGATGACCACTCTTTTCACTCCCCGGCCAACGCCATCACCAAGTCTTTGTGAGCGGCCGTACAACAGTCAACATTGTCACATTCAAGAAATTATAAAAAGAATGGTACAAATTTTTACTATTAATCGACAAATAATGTTTGCACGTTTAAATTGTTTGTAATTAACTTGTACGTCTTACGTGTAGTAACTCGTACAATAAACGTGTAGGTCTTCTACAACATTGCTGTTGGCTAACACTTCAATAACGTGACGAAGGGAAGCTTAATACTTATTAGGATTTGGAGCAATTACGTCATCATATGCTATTAATTCATCAAGTGAAGATGACTGACCCCGAAAAGGAGCCCTCCAAGAGCGAGAAAAGAAGTCTGGCCGGTGAAAAAAAAGATAAGAAGAAAAAATTCTTCCCGAAGTGCCCGCCCCCAAAGGCTAAAGAAGCCGAAATTGAGAAGAACAATGATGAAACCGTACGGTATTGAAAGATTAATTTTTTTCAAATTGTTTTCTTATCGATTTTTTTTCTTAGTTTATGATGATTGGCTCGTATTGAACAAAATCCTGAAGTTTAAACCAGCTTTCTACAACGAACCCAAGCCGAAAAAATGTCTTCAAAGCAGGAGGTGAAATTAAACGAAGCGGTTTTGAAGGAACTCGTTCGCATTGCACGCGAACAGTTGGTGATCTCCAAACTAAATTTTGAGAAAATTCTGGAGGAGAAGTCGGCTAGAGGCTTACCGCATCAGTCGTTTTCCAATGAACTTCAAACCATCGATAAAAAAACCAATGAAGTAAATGAGGATCCCCAGAAGTGGTTCAGGGACTCAAATGAGTATCAGATAACTTTGATTAGTTGGGAGAAGATTATTCCCTGTTAGATTGTTGAATCTTTATTTGTAGTTAACCCCAAGGGTTAGCTAATTGTATTTAGCAACACGAGAGACTTCCGAGTCGTAGCTAAACTAAAAGGAGAGTGGCCCTCTTGCTTCGGCCCGCTGCTTCCTACGGTACATCCCACGTAACATCTGGCAGTGGAATACACAAGTACATAATAACACAACATTCCCTAGTCGTTCTTGTTCCTGTCCAGAAAAAATTGCTACCATGTTATGGGGGTTTGTCTAACCTGTAGTTAAGGCAATTATATAGCCAGCACAAATATGGCCAAACCCTAACACAAGTCATTTCTCACTGGGTTAGGAATCGCCCAGTAAAGTATCTGTATGTTCCTCAAGGTAAGCTTAAGATTATTAGTTGAAAAATTCATTTTCTTTTTGTTTTGTTTGTTTTTTTGTTTTTTAAAATTTTTATCATTTTTTGAATTGTATGACGGCCGTAGATACGTGCCAAACGCCGAGCACAAAGCACATTTCCCAGATGACTAACACGGCTGAGACGATATCAAAATCATCGCCAAATAAGTTTTTTCTTGATGTTGTTGCAATTTATTTGTCGAAAATCAGATTCAGCGTGCCATATCTCAGCTGACACAGCACGTTGTTATAGCAACGGAGGAAATGCAAATGCTATCGTGATTTTATAACATGTGACTAAAGCGATACATCAAGCGAGAACGGTTTCTTTCATACATTTGTTCTTTCCTTTTTTTGTAGGTCAATATTCCATTCCAAGGATTGCTGGAAAACAGAATTCACATCGCCCCCATTTTTTAATCCCTTTTTCACCTTTTCTTTCTCATTCCTTTCCTTTCAAGGTGAAAAAGGGATTAAAAAATGGGGGAGTATTTTGATTTTCAGTATACCTTCCGTCAATTTGAAAAAAAAAAACACATAGAGCAATTTGCCTGCTCAAGAAATTAACAAGCGTGACTGTATATTTTTTTAAATTTCACCAGCACCAAAATTGATGTAATGCAAAATTTCTAATGCCGAAGTGAAGTAAACGGTTTCAACTATCTAGCACGGTGATCACCGACTGTAATCAATGAAAACAGGGAAACAATTAATGGAACGAAAACTGGTTGTAGAAACCAAAATACGCATGTTGAAAGAAAACATTAAAGCCAAACATACTCAGGAAAAAAACTGTTTCTAATCTGAGCTTTTCCCAATTTGGATTTCCGTATTTCAAAGAAAAAGAACGGGACTCCACTCCCAGGTTTTGAAAGA
Organism: Daphnia pulicaria; assembly: GCF_021234035.1. Taxonomy (NCBI): domain Eukaryota; kingdom Metazoa; phylum Arthropoda; class Branchiopoda; order Diplostraca; family Daphniidae; genus Daphnia; species Daphnia pulicaria. The sequence continues at coordinate 15,709,852 of NC_060913.1, forward strand.
TTCATTTTTTTTTAATTGTTTTCTTATCGATTTTTTATCTTAGTTTATGATGATTGGCTCGTATTGAACAAAATCCTGAAGTTTAAACCAGCTTTCTACAACAAACCCAAGCCGAAAAAAATGTCTTCAAAGCAGGAGGTGAAATTAAACGAAGCGGTTTTGAAGGAAATTGTTCGCATTGCACGCAAACAGTTGGTGATCTCCAAACTAAATTTTGAGAAAATCAGCTTATTTAATTAAAATTTTCTTTAGGCAAGTGAGTCCTATACATGGCATTTACGAAATATTGAAGTCTGAAAAACGTGTTTTTTAAAAAAAGCTACCACTAGTAAATGGTCCGTATTGTACCACATGCGAACAATAGGTTAAAAAACCTGTACTATTGGTCAATATGGGATTTCGAAAACATTCATTCCAAAATCTGCAGTATTGCCTATGATTTTGCAGGAAACACCCTGGAATTAGTTTTCCTGGTTGCTAGGATTTCTGGTAACCAAGAACCGTTGAGCTATACTGATATTTTTTAAGACCTTAGAACCTCAATTGTACAAAGTACAGAGTAAGTTTAACAAATCTAGAAAATTAATGTAATTAATTATGACAACTTTTCTATGAATCACAAGCATCCTGGACCATTCAATGGCTTTAACTTTCCGGGTACTCCACAGCCGGTTCTATTTATGGGAAATTTCATGAGTGTAGCCAGTGCAAAGTCCGCCATAGACAAAATGTTTCATGGAACTTCAGATGTCACTATTCATGGACTACACTTGTTGGCGGAATTCATCATATTTCATTATTACCCTGGTGAAACCATCGTCATAGGAATGAGTCAACCTGGTAGTTTTACTACTTCGCCAAAGTATCTTGCAAGAATTGATAAATTTTCAATCATCATCACATTACATTTTTTCCTTGCACAATTTACAGAAACAGTTCGTCGAAGGTCTTTTTTCACGTGGAATACCCAAGGATTCACTGTTTTTCTATTGTGACTGTTTAAAATCGACAGAAAAGAAATCTGTAAAAATGGAAACTATTGTCAAGGCTAGTGATTTGTTGAAACTTATCACGAAAAATTCTCCTACTTATGGGAACCGACCAGCGGCAGTGGCCTACCTACATTCCATGCTTGATGGTAAGTTTAAAATTTTTGAAAGTATAACATTTCTGTGTTGGTGTGCTTTGTGCAATTTCATATTTAATGATACCACATATAGAATGTCGGAAACGTGAAATTATTCCAGTAGCTGGACGAAATTGTACGCAAATAACAAACTTGCATTCAGATTCCCAACAAGCACTAAAATTACATTAGTTGAAGTATATACACAATAATAAAATTCTAATTACATTTTATTGTCATTTAACTTCTATTTAGAAATTAACTTATGCAGCGTTATCTCAAGAAATTTGCAAAGCCATCGGCTGCATAATGATTCTCGCAAGACATTTTTCCATAAAGTGTGGTGGCTGCAGCAGGTGGTTCCATGGCAGATGTGTTGGGCTGCAACGTTCAGATGCAAGGAAACTGGAAGAGAAAGGGTTGCAGCTAACTTGCAACTTTTGTTTAACTGACGAAGAAGTACAGTACCCTAAAAAAAATCTGAATGGATTTTCTTTCAAAAATCCCCCTATCCATATTGCGGGGAACTGTATTGGGCTTTTAGCCCAAATTTAGGGGCCGATAGGGGCAGCGCAGTCGAATTCGTCTTCTCAGGGGGCTAAATGTCGACTGCTTGACTTTACCAAGAGTAAGCCATCTCCTTATCTCTGAAACGGACTACTTAAGCTAGAGGACGGGACTCTCGTCCTATCCCGCCGTGTTATAGCTTGTCGGGTGGATTTTTAGGGTCAATCGATAGAGATTTAAACAGCTATTCTAAGTCTCCAAAGCACTTTGCTTGTGAAGATATTAAATTAAAATATATTTGCGGTTAAATTTTAAGGGGACGGGAGAGGTGTTCGTTGGTTGTCTCCACCTAGCGCTAAGAATTCTAAACTCTTCTATGGTTTTTAGAAAGAAAACAAACAGAATACAGAGAATCACCAGAGGATCACAGATAGCAGACGCACCTAATGATACCAAACCAAACCAAAACCAGAGAATCATAGAGTGGTCAACCAACAATCACCGCTAGGCGGCGACAACTAACGAACACCTACATCAAGTTCTAATTAAAATATAACCGAAATTAAATATTTCCCGCATAGGGATAATTAAATAGACTGTAGCTCATTTTTGAAGCTCGAATAAAAAAAGTAGAAAAAAATGGTAGCCGACATAGGATTTGACGAAGTGACCCGTCCTCTAGCTTAAGTAGTCCATGGTAAGGAAAAAGCGAAAGGTGGGAAGAAAGAACCCCTCCCCCTTCCGAAAAAATAAGGAATAGCCTTAGGCTCACTGTCCATTTTTTAACAAGTGACGAGAAAACCCAAAAGCTTGCAAATCTTCCCACAAACCGGGATAAACTTAAAGGAACCGCCTTAAGTCACTTGTTTAACAATCAAAAATGAGCTTTAGTCAGTTCAATAAGTTTTTTGCGCCATGAAAATCCCAGAAAATCTGTCTGATTTCATTCATATTTTTTTTTGGGGGGGGGGGGAGAGGGAAGACATGGCCAGTGGCTAATTAACTCTTTTCCTTTCTTCCCACTTTTCGTCTCTTCTAACTAAGAAAGTAATCCCTCGTGATTATGAGTGGGAAAAACCCAGACTTATGCCCTTTGTTAACAAATTCAACAAGTATGTTAATACGAGACGCAAGTCCTACAAAAATTTCACGTGTTAACGTTTTTTCACTCTTTCTTCTCATTGGGGAAAAAATTCACCGTTAGAAAGTTTTCCAAGTTTGTGTAGGGAAAGTACCGCTGTTATATAAAATTAATACACGCAAAACAAGGAGATGTTGTTCTTAACCGCTTGCTGGTGGGTACTGTTGCTTATGTAAGTTCATGTACTCGTTCATTGGTAGATAGTTGAATCAACCAAGAATACAAATAACAATAACAAATTAAGAATACTTACGTTGGTTTTTTGGTAAAAGGGTTTTTGATAAAACGAAAAAAAGTATGTGTCAGGAACGAATCATCACCATTTTGTATTCATTGTTTTTAGCGTTTTGTTTGTTCGAGCAAGAAACTCCGAAGATAAACAGCATCGACGGTTCATAGTCCAGAAGCCACTTTCTCACTTTCGCTTTGACTATAGTAAACTTATGAGAGGTAGCTTTCTCATCATTCTCTTGTTTCTTGGATAACACTGTCTGGCTTTTTGGCTAAATAGATACAAGAAGTCATAGTCAAGTAAGTTTCGGATCCAGTACACAGTACTTAGCCCCAACGAAAAGTGGGAAATTGTAAGTCCCCACCAATTCAGTGGGGTACCCCACTTTATAGTGTACCTATAAACTTATGGGTACACTTAATAATTGTGTGGACTATCCACTAAAGCCCACCAAAGGGGTTTAGTGGGATTAGGTGTACCCATTAAAGAGACACCAATACGTGGGCATTTTAGTGGGGCTCAAGTGTGATTGAAATAAGTGTACCTATCCCCCCCCCAAATCCAGCATTTCAGTAGGGTTAAGTGTTGTCTCATACACCCAAAAGTTGGACTTTAGTGGGCATAGAATTTTAGTATTTTTAATTTAGAAAATAGACTTTGACAGACGTCATTTGTTATGCTCTAAAAACATTGTATTGTATATCATTGATAGCAATACAATAAATAGTTACAGAATGTACAGTTAAGGGCCATGAAGAAACAAATCAGCAGCAATAAAAAACTGTTTAATGCTTGCTATCTTGATTAAAAGAAGCAAGAAATAGTTTTTCAAATTAAAAAAAAAAAAAAAAAAAAACAGGGAAACTTGGTTCATCTTAAGAAAATATGTATAGCATTTGCATTTGGTAGCACTGAAGTACGATAAAATAATTGTTGGTTGAATCTTGAATTCGTTTTTGAGCGATGTCCTCAAGGGTGTAGATTATTTCCTGGTTGGTTGCGTTTATTTTTCCGTTCTTTGGGAAAATGTTGAAGAGGGACTGTTCAAAAAAATAGAAAAACTTATCCAAATACTTTGGATACTCGAGGCCAAACACAAAGAAACTGGCAAACAGGTAGTTAAATGCAATTGAAGAATCAGAGCCAACCAGAACTGCTTTAGTCTATAACAAGAAAGAAATTTATGGGATGTTCCATATAGTGCCAACCACAATTAAATAAGGCTCTTTGTGGAACACCAGATCTTTCACTTCCACCAAGGCTTCCAACAAGGCAGAAATTGCTTCATTTTCCTATGAAATAAAAATCATTATTTAAATTGTGTGTTAATCCATCAGAGATAAATTGAAAATTACCTTTACGAAATGGAATAGAAGCCCTAGCTTGGAGGTGAAATTTGCTTTTTTAATCCTCGTAACAACCGGCAGCAAGCTTAACATTAAAATCAAATTTTTCCTACATTCTATGTAAATATAAAATTGTGTTAGTTATTATGACATCCTATGTTAACGTAATAGCCTGTAGTGTAATTCTTAAACAGTTTAGCCTACCGTCTGAACAGATTGGAATTTTTTCTCCATTCCTTCTCGCCAAAACCAAGAGAGAACAAGAAAATCATGCCAAAAATCCATTGCTGAAGGTAGATCCGTTAATGTGTGGATATTTTGCATAGAAGTCACGAATTATCTAAATGTAAAATGTTAAGTTGCAGCCCGAAATAAAATAAAGTTAAGTTATATTACCAGTGCTCCGTCATCCACGTCTATGAATCTAGGATATTCATTTAAGCAGTCCGTCGCACACTGGAACGTGGATGCAATCTGTTTTTGTCGATAAGCTAAGGTGAACGAAGATATTTTGAAATTTTTTTCGTATTATTGCTTCATATCCGTGTAATAAGCTCAAGGAAGGTTCACCTACGTTAACGAATTGAAGGAGGGAACGATAAACAAAAAAGGTAAGATGTGACTCTAGTTTTGTGTGTGTGAATTTGTTGGATATATTAGCTGAAAATAGAGGATTTATGGTTACCGATGGCAAAAAGGGGATGGGGGTCTTCTAAAAAATTGGAATGAAAAATACTTGCAACTGTTGAGTTTTTGTCAAACGATTATCACGACATTACCAGTTGAATTCCGCAACGTCAAAACTGTCTGGAACAATCTTAATGACGTTGAGAAGAACATGACGACACTGACGGCCATGCTGATTGCCCAGAAGGAAAGGAACAAGAACCGTCACGAACCAGGAGGGTAGACAAAAACAAAAAATTATTTATTATTTTTGCACAAAGCCAGGCCACATGGAAAGTGACTGCTGAACTCTTCAAGAGGAAGAAAGGGGAACGGCCGCCACGTCCTTTCTGCACCAACTGTACAAGAACCGGGAACCTGGCAAAGGATTGTTGGAGGGAGAAAGTAGATAGCAAACCAACTGCCCTATCAGAAACCCTCTTCGATAGAAGATCAGAAAGAAGTCCATCATGATACGATAGAAATAGGAAACCCACCAAGATATTCCCTGTTTGCCTACCTATATCCATAGGGTGGACAACACATATCCAACTCGTCATACAAGCCGAAGGTGAAAGGACGGACTTTGTCCATCCTAATGTCACTCCATACGAAGTCGGAATATTGGCACAGCCTTCGGACCTCACTAAATATTTTTTCATTGGTAATCAAAACGTGGGCGGCACATTGCCAGCATGAAAACAACCTTATTTGTATCACAATTTTCTATCCACGACTCGTCGTAATTAGACCTTCTTTGACTAGTCCCCCCTTCATCCCATTAAAATTGACGAAACTTTACAAAACTGTTTTCATATTTGTATTGAAATGTTGGAAAGGGATAAACACATTTACACTGTCATTTTTTATTAAGCTGATATTTTCAATAATACATGCCAACTAAAAATAAGAAAATCAATCGAACACCTGGACAGTTGATGGAATTCGAGAAATGAAACTCCAAGTAGTCGGTCGCAGAGCCATTCCCACTACAATAAGATTACGAGGGGAAAAGCGTTCCTAACGACGTTTAATACATTCCAGGTTTAAAAACGAATCTTTTCTCTGCCAAATGTGTAACACAACGCGGTTACAATGTAACTTTTTTAAACAAGTGATCATTAAAAGGCCAATGAAGTAAAGATGATGGGAAGCCATTGAAATGGCTTTAAACCATATGTTCTCAACTTTGAAGCTAGCAATCGGTCTTCTGCTCAGGTTGCCGACACTAAGAAAACGTGTATGACTATACTTGGCATCAACGTTTCTCACACGTTAGCTACAAGACGATACTTTGAATGGAAGCCAATTATCTATAATGCCTATAAAGCCTATAAATGCCTATAAAGCCAATAATCGTATATGGCATACAAATTCACGGTAATAAAAAGGAAACAATTGGAATCACTAGTGGATGCGTCTATGGAAAGATGAACCAACTTCCTTTTGGACAAGTAAAACTCACACATCTTGCGTTACGGGGCCATGTACTACATCACTTTTATTGACGATTTAAGCGGGATACGAGTCGTTTATTTTATGCGAAATAAGCCAGAGGTGTTAAGTATTTATAAAAACATATGTCTGTAAGATTATCAGTGAAACCGTAAAAATAATCAAGACTGTTCCGTGTATACACGAAATCTCACCCCGTCCAGAACTTCTTCTAGAACCCCGTACGAGGTATGGCATGTTAACAAGTGATCTCCCACTCAACCGGACCAAAATACCCCTTTTTCCGGAAGTCGTTTTCGGATCGTAATCAAGAAAGGGAATCTAAAAATACGGACTAGGTCTATTCTGCTTAGAATCGCAAGGCGATTCCAACGGATTGAGGAAAGACACCAATCACTTTTGAAACAAGGAGCAAGGCCGGACGACCAGAGGAAAAGACACAGAAGAGCCAAGAAAACCAAAGAGAATATCTGAAAGCTTTAAACATTACCATGCAGCAAAAATCTGCTGGAAGAACAAAGAAGCTACAGAACATTTGCCCTAAAAGGAAAATGGTTTGTTTGTTTTTTTTTTGTTTTTTTTTGTGTTTCGTTTATGATATAAAAAAATTTTGAAAACCTAATTGAACGTCCCAGTGGGTTGGCTAGGAATACCGAATACCTTGTACTAATAACTTGAACTACAACCAATCTACATCTACAACTTCTGATAATTGTGATAATCAATGCATAATATTCGAGTCTAGATGAATTTAAAAAACAAATACTTGCCTGTGGCACATAGATGACGGGTCTGGAAGTCTGTACTGGTGACGGAATCCATTCAAAGATTTGCTGACCGGAATTTCTTCTAATTGGTAATCGTCGTACGGCTAAAACGTAAAGTAACAAAAATGTGCAACTTCGGGACATTTTACAGTGCACTTTGCCAAAATAAAAAAATCGTGTTATGACAAACGCGCAAAGTATGATATTTGATTTTCCCTTATCTTTGCGTGAAGCAAATTAATTTTACGATTTCTTCTCTCCGGTAACTTGTTTTCAAATAATTTTACCGTAAAAAAAGTGTGGGGGGGACGTACAGTAGATTGCCAGTTTATGGATGTAACGTAGTGGCTTGAAGTATTAATTAAAATCGAGTACATAAATAAAAAACGTAGAAGTGAAAAATGAACGTATTGGCTGTTTTACGTTGCGTTATTATGAGTTTATGACCAATAGTTGAAAAAGTTTAAACATGGGGGGAGGGACCTGGACATAGGTAGGATAAGAGAAAAGGTGGTAAAACCGTTTGCCATATCCCAATGAGTTGGTAATCCTATCTGGGGCTGGTAGGCTACATTTATAAAAAAATTCGTCTTTTTTTGTTTTGATTTGTGCGAGTAAAAAATTTTTAGTAGTTGTGATGCAGGTTTAGGCAGTTATTATTTTACATTTGATTTTGCGATTAAGTTAAATTGTTAGTTTATGTCTTGATAAATCTAGTATCCCAGGCTTGACACATGGTAGCCCTTTGATGTTTGTTTACATTCTTGTTTTAGATAATGTTGTTTATTTTATAAAAGATCGCTGGTAGATGATAAGTTTTTTTGTCAAAGGGTAAAATTATGGGGTGCCGTTTTACCGAATAAAAATAATTTATTGATTTCTTTTCTCTTCGCAACCGCTAGTCCATCAAAAATATAGAAAAATAATTCGTTTTAACAGATTCATTCTTTACGTTCTTAGATTCTTATTGAGAACTATACATCCTGCAATGAACGAGATAGAAAACATTTTCGTAAAAGAGTAAGTAATTATTCGAGTTTTTTATATATCGCATTCAATTGATGCCCTGGTAAAGTTTCATATTGTTTGCGTCTATTTTAACAACGTGTAAGGGTTGTAGTGCACAACATACATTGAATTGTGCAAAGAAAGTGACGTTTTTAGTCATTTTGAAACTCGGTATAGCATTCTTTTGAAAACTGAAATTTGTAATATTTCGTGTAACGATTGGTCTTTACTAGAATTTTCATAGAACTTTCCACGGAAAATTGCACTATCTTTTGAAGTGAGCAGGAAGAGAAGAATGTGAGTGGGTGCCAGTGCGTCATTTGAAAACATTCCGGCATTCCATTAAAGAATTCAATTCCAGGTATGTTTATTTTCATTATTCCTGTTAGAGTAAGAGAAGAAGGCGTATTAGTCGTATCGTATTAGTATGGCGTCCAATATCCGATTTAGTTGGAAAACTTACCACTTGCTGCACTGCTTCAATGCTGAGAATTGTTTTCGTAGTTAAGAGTACTGCTGCTTTACAGGGTAATGACGATTTTGATAGTACGAGCCAATTTCGATCGTAACAATGGGATTGCAGCGGGTAGGGTGTTTGGGGCGAAAATGTATATGGGGGGGGGGACTTTGTTGTAGATAGGAATATGGCATATTTGGCTGGGAGAAGGATGGAATTAGATAAAGGTAAGGCACATGTTCAAGTAATTTAATGTCTTTCACTTAGTTTGAATATACTGTATTTGCCGCTGGTATGTAAGCTTATAGCTGTTCTGTTCGGTTGTTACCAGTACAATTGTTGAAGATATATTCAAGAGATTCAGACAATTATATCACGAAGTAAGATTCGTCTGCTTCTCCTGCGTCCTGGTAAGGAGTGTTGTTCTGTGGGGAATTTCTGAGACTGAGCCCACAAGTACTTCTCTTCCCCCCTAAAAAAAACGTCACCACACACGGGCCGTATGGGACTGCGTGTTTCTTTATTTTATTGTTAATGAAAGAAATTTGTGTATATTTTGAAATAAATATATGTTAATCTTTAAAACCTGCTCTATTTTTTATATTTTTTCGTCTTCGATCGCGTTATTGTAAGCTTAGAAAAAAATATGAAGAAATGGAAGGAAAGCGCACATCTATTTCTAGTATTTGTGCAGCCAAATGCAAGGGATTGGCGAGTCGCGAGTGGGTCCATGATTCCACTTGCAATAGCTGCACTACTACAGGAATGTGAACAGCGCACCCCATCGTTTGGCTTTCTTCCTCTGGTAGGCTATGTCTATGGGACCGAAATAATCCACTGAGATAATAAGTGAATGGAGGATGGTGGGCACCTAGACGGACCCTGTGAACGTCCTTCATCATTTGCAATGCTGCTATGGGCTGGAAACTCCGACACGCCAGACACTCGTTGCGAGTTTTTTTGACCGCCTCTCCTGCTGTTATCCAGAAATGTTGCCGCACCACCACGCCGACAAGCACCATGTCAGTTCCGCAATGATTAAGCAGTTCATGAAAGGCACAGATGATCGCTCACGCTAACATATGCCGGCCATTCAGGATCGGTGGGTGGAGGACCTCGTATGGTAGATTTGCTCAACTGAGGCGCCTTTCTAGCCTTAACAACTTCTCGCCATCCAAAAAGGGGGTCAGGAGCTGCAACGATGCTGTAGGGCGGATCGCCTTTCCACGTTCCAGTATGTTAATCTCGTCCGGATCGGTCTCCCTTTGGCACCGTTGGACAAGGTTGAGGTACTCATTCTCTAACCTAATGATAGTAGACACGTCGCCAGGAGCAATTCACACCGTCTTCCGGTGAAATGATACTATTGTCTCTGCCACCACATCACTTAAATGGGCGCGGGCCCCACGCATAACTGCTCTTTCCAAGGTCCATGGGAGGTTGTGGCCAGGCTGACTCTCATGATATAAGAAGAGTGGTCCGTCTAACCACCAAGCTGGTATCACCCGGTCATCCTATTGAGAGCGTGTCGCAGAATCTGCTGTGTTTAATACTAATATTAATTTAATGTTTAATACTCCCGGAACGAACCTCCACTCTTAAGGGTCCGTCAGAAACTGAATTTCGCTTATTAAGTTACTCACATAGACCTGGTAGTCGCCGGATAACGCCAGAATTCTAATTGCGCACCGTGCTGCTATCAGTCCAAAAACGACGCGCTGCTATCTTCCGGGTCAACGAGGATTCCACGAATCGAGCCAAGCGCGCCCCAAGAAGACCAGCATTTAGCTCTAACTTGTAGACGAACACTGTCTTCAATGTAGCCAGCTTGGTCACTGCCTTGATGTAACGCACAATCACTCGGTGGTCCCTATAGACATTGTGGATGAAACATACGGCGGCAAAGACCTCCTCAGATGCGTCAACGAACGTATTCAGCTCAGTCCGGACGATTTGGTCCTCACTCGGGTAAAGGCAGCGGTGCATACTTGACCGTCTTCAGATGCTCCATTGCATCAAAATAACTTTTCCACCATTAACGGTATGGTCCAGTCACTGCATCTTCCAATTGCAGGTCTTTCACGCCAAAGTGGCGTAACCGTATCTTTGCTTTAACGGTCATTGGGACAACGGCGCCGAGAGGGTCAAATAATCCAGCCACTTTCGAGAGGAAGCTAACACGGGTACAGCAGTCGCTAACCAGTCCCGAAAACCTAAAACGTCAGCAGGACTCCAGATGATCCCAAGGAACATCTCGGCGTCGTCAGCGCCAAGGTTGACCATGATGACACTACTCTCCCTTGGATCTTGGAGAGAGAGCTCCTCCAGCAAGCGTGTATTGCGTATTGTGTTGGTCACCCAATGAATCAGGTGGAAGTCGCCACTGTTTAGAGCCTTGTTTACTGTCGTCGATCGGCGTAAGGCCTCGTCAATGGTTCGACTGGAATTGAGATAGTCGTCCACGTTCAGTTATTTCCGGATGGCATCGGCCGCCTCCCCTTGGTTCACGGCTGCGTCCTCTGCTGCTCACCAGGTCGTCCAAATTTCCGTAAAGGCCAACATGAGATGCTAAATATGACCCATGTCATTTCACACGTGGTCACCGTTCCATCTTCTTCAATCCAGAGGAATCGGCGATAGCGTCGATTTATGTCGCCGAGTCGGATGCGGTTGAACATAGTACCTATGTTGGCAGACCACGCCACCTCTCCTTCCCGGGAAGGGTAGAATGACAGCTGGGGGTGTATTTTTAAGCGCTGTGCCAGCTTGGCGTAGTCGTTGAAGCTTGTCCCACGGTACTTAGCAGCTTGCGTCGTAAAACCAACCGCAGCTCAGGGCGTCCAGCAACATCGGGTATAAATCGTAATTGGTCCGCCAGCTCCGCTACTATGAGTACATCTGATGAGGCAAATGCGTGGTGGCAGAGGGCCGACGTCGTCGGTTCCGATCCAAGCACACCCAGGATTGTCCATCCCAGCCTTGTCTTGATGGCTGCTGGCTCGTCGTCGGCTCCGAGCCAATAATCCGTCGGTTTGATAAGGGTTGCATGGTTTAAACCATTCAGTTCGTTGATTCTTCCACCATAGCTTTGTAGCGGTGGCTGTGTTACGGTCTTTGGGGTCGAGCCCTTAAGTGTCATCATGTATTTGAAGGCCGTCCTCGACTGCGAAAACAGTTCCTCTGAATTCGTGTGCGTTGAAACCGCATCAGCTACTCCATGGACTCAAAGTGTATGTCACTCGCCTGAAATCCGGAGCGAATGAAAAAATCCCTCACGGATGAAAGTTGTGTTGCTCCGGTCGTCCAACATGACATTTATGGGCTCCAGCTCCCCATCAGCGTTCATGGCGTCGAGGCGGATCACCACAAAAGCGATGGCGATGGTGATGGTACCTGACGTTGCTCTAGCAGAATATGAGGTGCCCGTTCTTTCCGGAACTGCCCGGTCAGTATGAATCAGAGGGTGGTGGAACGCCTTGCATCAATCCCTGTCGCATTCGTTCTTGAAGCTACAGTTGCTAGCTCCATGTTGCACGCCGAAGCAGCAGTAGCACAGGCCACACTCCATGATGAACGTTATCCGTCCAGCTACTGGCATATTCTTGAAGAATTGGCAATCAGCCAACTTTTTCTCGCATTCACAGTTAAAACAATTGGACGTTGGTGTCGTTCCTTCACGAGGGGTAGGGGCAGTAGACCTTCTAGCTGGCCTGGCCCTGTGATTCCTGGAGGCCTGGTGTGCCCGTGAATGCTTCTTCTGATTATATGGGTTTTGTACCGCCTGGGCTGTCCGCGCTGGATTGTTGGTCCTCTGGTGTGGTTCGGCGGCAATGGAATAGGCTTTCTGGTACGCAACCGCGCGTGTGCATAGCCAACCACGTTCATGGTACGACGCTCCAAACCTCCATGCTGGCCGTCATTCCAGTGTAACCGATCCTGGGGACAGGTTTTCAAACACAAAGTTGTTTGTTAAAAAGGCTATATCTTCATCGTTGTTGCTACCAAAGTGCTTAATCATTGTTTCAGCTAGGATAAACTTTTATGTTCAAGTATCCATGGTTTTGTATTGATCTGGAAGATCCCATGCAGACGGAAAACTTTGAAAACGAGATGGTAGAGTAAGTAAGATTTTTTAAATTAATTTCTTAATTTCAATTTCCACTCCTAAATCTCTAAACTAAAAATGACCAGTATGCCTTAAATGCAGAGATGTGTCCGATTACGCAATTACCGGGCCGAATGGTATACTGATAATATTGATAGCAAACAATGTTACTTTCAGTTACATTTTGTTGATACCGAACAGTTCACCTTGTCCACCTGCCCGACAGTTTAGTATGTTTATTATATTTATATGTTTTCAAAATTTCCTAAGGAAAGAATTTCATTGGCTTTGAGTTCCTCAACGGACCATTCTTCTGATGACCGTGTTTCCTTTTCGATAGCAGATTTATCTTTTTTTAGATTGTTAGGCAGAACAGTAAAGTTGAAAACAAACTGGTAAATTTTCAGATAGATCAGGACCCTTAATATCGCGTAGCTCTTCAATCTTGTTTATCCAGTTCCACCACCTCCTCCTCCACTACCCAATTATCCTTTTGACGTGTTTCTTGACTCTTTTCCTTCGGAACGGAGATCTTCGATGAACATTTTAAAGGTTAGATTAATTTTAGTTCTGGCACTAACAGGGTTTAATGATTATAGTTATAGGTTCAGTTTTAATTTTAGTAGCACTAAAAGTCATGTGTGGACCAATTTTGTGATTTTTCACAAAGATAAACGTCACCTTTTTTAATAAAATGTTTTTCAAAATCACAATCCATACAATTTTTGGAATTTTAACAAACATTTTTATAGATGCATGGCACAGATGGTCTTATAAGTGCTGTATCCATTTCCACCTATATTTATGGAATTTTATCGAAAATACGATTTTTTCATTCTGATTAATTTATTATACCTGGCAATCTGTTTGTCTCACGGATCAAATCAAGAACGCCAAAGATTCCAAAACCCACGACTTTGATGAAGGTGAAGTTTAATTGTCAATTGGCAGAGAAACGAGTAAGCTACAGCGACAAATTAATCTAAAAATTGACAGAATGTACACAACAATGCTTGAAGGCGATCGCATCACATTGAGAGAGTTTTTAGAAAGAACTCGAAAAACGTTTAATTTAGCACCCCGCAAAGTACTAAATGCAGAAAAAAGAAATGAAGAACTAGACGAAAGGGTTGAGAAAGACGAAGAAATTCATCGTCATCAGCACAAACGATTACAAGCTGAATTGCGTTGGAGTGGAATTATGGGCGTGCTGTTTGAGCGCTTTTCTCAAATTTTTATTGTGCGCGTGCTGAGATAAGCCAAGAGCATTATTGTGCAGCATGATGAAATTGAAGTTCAATTTGGCATGGATAGAACAGATAACTCCAACAAAAAACGCAAAGAATGTAATTATACTCTGATGCATTAATTTGTTAACTTCTTTGTTCATTCGGAAATACAAATATTGATTTAGCGTTGCTTGATTGTTGTTTTCCATCGAAATCCCATAAGTTGCATTCTTTTCTTTTTAAAAATCTGGTACCGTGCGCTCGCCAGTGAAGTGGCTCAATGAGAGAGAAGTTAAGATTTTCGTCCCTTTTTTTGTAGAGAGTAAAGAGAAAGAAAAATAAATAACATAAAAATGTCACGTGTTAACGTTTTGTCACTCTTTCTTCTCATTGGGGAAACATTTCCCCGTTAAAAGTTATCCAAGTTTTGTGGGAAAAGTAACGCTGTAAGAATACACACCAAAAAAGGTTATGTTGTTCTTAACCGCTTGGTGGCTTCTGTTACTCATGTAAATTCACGTACTCGTCCATTGGTAGATTTTTGAATAAACCAAAAATACAAATAACAATAACAAATTAAGAATACGTTGATTTTTCGGTAAAAAGGCTTTTGATAAAATGAAAGAGGTTTCTTGAGTATTTTATGTCTGAAACGAATCATCACCATTTTGTATTCATAGTTTTAAGCGCATTTATTCTTTATCTAGCAAAAAACTCTGAAGATCGACAGCATCACCGGTTCATAGTCAAGAAGCCACTTAATTCTCAGCACTTTCGCTTTGACAATAGTAAACTTATGAGGGGTAGCTTCCTTTTCACCATTCTCTGGCTTTTTTGGCTAAATAGATCCAAGAAGTGACAGTCCTTAAATTCTTGGATCCAGTAAGTCTTTTAGAAACAATATTAATATAGAATCAAAGCCTCACTTAATTTTTTATTTAGAAAATATTCACCGATTCGTAAAGCAATACAACAACTCCTGTGTTTACCTTACCTCCCCTAATCTTAAATTGTCAAAGTTTTTAAATATTTTTGATCAAAATTTGTGAACTATTTGCGTACATTGAATCGACAAAGAAAACGAATAGTTCTTGGAATAATCATAATTGGTCTAGCATATGAGGCTAAAAAAGTTTATATGACGGTGTATTGCCACGGACGATATGACGGCATGGTAAACATTATTGAGTCATTGCCTGTTAAAACGCTAACAAAAGAAAAGTTCAATCTTGAAAATTGTTTTATCTTTGGGGGAGATACAGTGGGCACCTTCAGTGTCCGGACACCCGAGAGAAACTTATGAGAAACCGCTGTTTAAGCAAGGCGAAAAAGTGGTCAAATTTTCATTCAATTTGAATAAAAATAATTTCGTAGGTTCTCTCGGGTGCCAGAAACAACCGTAATTTTTTGAAGAATTTTAAAATAATAGAAAGGGTAGGTTTTGGTCCGAGGCAAAAGTGTCCGGACAGTAGAGAGGCCCATATGTAAATGGGCTTACTTTACGTTCAAATTGTGAATGACAGGGAAATGCTAGAGAAACGCAAGCGGTCTTAAAAAAAATATCTGCGTTTCTTCTATGACACCCGTGAGTCACGATTTTTAAAGCAATTAGAATTATTTCTATACCCACCCTAAAAATTGATTTCGTTAGGATCTCCGTTTCAGAGATCCATACACTGCTGCCGGGTTTATGAAATTAGATACTCCCTTCCCATAACTTCTCATGTTTTTCCCAAACCAAGTGGATCGCCAATGGTTATATCCTAGCTCACCAGGGGCGCTAGTGCTACATGTGTTTTCATTTCGTGCTTAGGCTGCTTTGTTTGAACAGACGAAATTTCTGTACACACTTGTTTTCAAAAATTACAGTCTACGGAATTTTCTTCGATTAATTTAGTGTTCATATAAAATGGCTGAATTCATTCCAAAACTTGACATGGAAACTATCATGCGAAGGAAGCAGTATTCACAGAAATATTTAAGTTGTGAAGAAATATTGATCCACGCTTTATTCGTTGATGAACAACAATTTTGGTTTGTTAAGTGTTACAATTTTACAGGTAAATTTTTGACTAACTCCTGAAAAATTGTAAATTTCAAGCTTTTGCAGTAATGGAGAGATAACTTTGCATTCCGGCAGCCACGGAAAGAATGTTAAGGACACAGTTGCTGTATGGAGTTGTATTGGGGTGGATCACAGCCGTAATGCCATAAAGAAACTTGACTCTAGGCTCGATACAAGCCAGTACAAAGAACTTTTATCTCTTCATGTGGTCCCATACTGTAAGGAGAGAAAACTGGTTCATGACCACTTCCCT
Source organism: Daphnia pulicaria (assembly GCF_021234035.1). Lineage (NCBI taxonomy): Eukaryota > Metazoa > Arthropoda > Branchiopoda > Diplostraca > Daphniidae > Daphnia > Daphnia pulicaria. The sequence continues at coordinate 15,726,209 of NC_060913.1, forward strand.
GTTCATACTGCCAAATCAGTACGTGACTTCATTCCTCTAAATGGTGTGCAAGTTATCGAAGAATGGCCAAACAAATCTGGGGACCTTGTGCCATTAGAGACTATATGGAAAGAAATGGCGAAGAAACTTTCTAGAATTCTGGTTTTTAATGAAACTGATTTGTGGAATGAAATTTCTAAGTGTTGGGAGGAATTGGATCGTGAGGGATATTTCATTGAGACCATAAATAGCATTTCTAAACGTTTACTGACATTGGTGAAAGACGGTGGTAGCTGGCTCAATGGCTATTAGCTGTCTATGTGCAAAATTTAAGGAAGAAAAGAAATACAAACATTTTGAAAGATAAACTATAGTGACTTGTCTTCTAAACGTAATATAGCAGCTATACCGATGGATGATGCCTATCCATAATAAGTAATCTACCTTGCATTGTTTCAGAATTCGAAAATTGTTATGTGCGTTATCTTTGAATTATTAAAGTACTCACGTACTCAGAATCCCGAATGCTAACAATTGAATGGGATATGCTCATATACAGACGTCTTTGAATAAAGAAATTTAGCTGTTTTAGTGAAGAAACATTTTTTTGATTGATGTCAGTAGCGGGTATGGCCAACCTTCGCGGCAAAAACAGCCTGGCATCTTTTCTTCATAGAAAAAATATACTTTTGCAGAACTTTTTTGGGAATGGCATTCCAGGCCTCTTGAACCTTCTCCCACATCTGATTTTGTGATGTTCGGGTACTATTCATGATTTTAGAATCAACATAGTCCCACATTGCCTCTATAGGGTTCAGATCGGGGCTTTGTGGTGCCCAAACAATCCTTACCACCTCCCCTGTAACATATTGATGATGATAATAAGTACTAAGTTGCTGCATCAGTATACAGTAATCATAACATAACCCTTAAACTATACCTGATTTTTCTTTATTCTCCAAATAGTTTCTGCATAGTTTAGAAGCGTGCTTAGGGTCATTGTCTTCCTGAAATACAAATTCCTTTCCAATCAGCCGTTTACCCTCTGGAAGTGTGGTACGAACTAGGATGTTGTGATACACTTGTTTATCCATTATTCCTTCCATTCGTTTCAAACGCGTGACACCAATTGTACAAATCCCGCCCCAAACCATAATACTACCACCACCGTGCTTCACTGTTGGCGTAAGACACTCTTTTTTGAATCTTTCGCCAGGCATCCTTCGAACAATTACTCTTCTTTTATTTTCGAACAATTCAAACTTTGATTCGTCTGTGAATAGTACTTTGTTCCACTTTCTTTTTGACCACTTAACATGTTTTTTGGAAAAGACTAGCCTTTTTTCACGTTTCGAAGACTTAGTAAAGGTTTTCGGGCGGCAACCCGTCCAAAAAGACTCCAAGAATGCAATGCTGTTCTACAGACAGTTTGTGGAACATGGAATTTTTGGAAAGTATTCAATTCTTCTGTTAAAACTGCTAAAGATTTGCGACGATCACGTAATGCGCACAGCCGTAAATAACGATTATCTGATGGAGATAACACAGGCTGACAACCACTTCGTGGTAAATTTTTTGCACTGTTTGTCTTTTTAAAACGATTAATCGTGTCAGATACCGTCGATTTTTTAAACCCAGTTATTTCACTAATTTTACGGATAGATTTTTTTCAATTTATGACAATTAATGATTTCCCATCTTTGTTCAAGTGACAGTTCTTTTCTTTTTTCACCGGCCATTAGTAGACTGTGAGCGGTTTGCAATACAATACGATAGTAAAGAATTTTCATGATCCTTTGTACTTCTTTAAGAGAAATATTTAAATTAGAAACATGACTTATTTGAAACTTCCGCGATTTTCATACCCCACCTTCCGCCGAAAAAAATTTTTTTGAAAACACCCCTGGTGAGCACGGATATAACCATTGGCGATCCCCTTGGTTTGGTAAAACCTGAGAAGTGAGAGAACCTACGAAAGAATTTTCATTCAAATCGAATGAAAATTTGACCACTGCCTTGCGAAAACAGCGGTTTCCCATAAGGTTCTCTCGGGTGTCTGGGCACTATAGGTGCCCACTGTATGTCGAAACAGAAAAGTCTTCTTTCAATGCGTTTCACTATTTAAGTCAAACTTCCCCTCCATGAATTCTCTATCCCATATTCTTGATGACAACAGTTTTTTTTCATTTATGTTTACTTCTTTTCGAACGGTTATTTGTTTAATGACAAATGGAATGTCTTTAATATTGATATCACAATTCTTATTCAAGTAATCCTTCGCAACGTTTTTTTAAACGCCACCAGGTGTCGGCTTTAATAATATTTTTGTTCTAGTTATCAATTTTCGCTGGGAAAATTTGGAAATGGAATGTAATGTAAACTGAAAATCAAGCATCACGTATTAGTCTTTAAATACAAATAAATATGATCAAATAAATTTACCCTGGAAAACAGTCAGAACCCACGTAACTAAACGGCGAATTGATTAGAAAAACATTCAATTAACTGAAGGAAAATCTGTTCACACAGGAAGGAATCACATATCTCTTTGGCATATTTTCCATGAGAGATTTACCTTAGTAAAGCTAGACGGCTATCAGCCTATTAGCCGGTTATTGGGCCCCAAACTGTTTATTGTGTGTGTAGTACATAGTGGTACACAATGGTGAAAGGGGTAGTTCCTGTGTTTAATTTCCATTTTTTCGATGGAAGTTATAGTCCATTCGATTCAGCAAAAGTAATTCTGACTATTCCAAGAAAAATCTAGTAAACGGTTCAATCGTGAAATCGTGAAACTCTGTACATTGTGAGTTCTTCGCGTGTTGACATCTACGCATCTGGCACGTCTGGCGCGTTTGGTTTAGACTGGCGGTAGACACATTATGATGACACAGTCCAGGGAAATTCAGGAACTTAGCTGTAATGTGACCGATGTGGGTTACACATGAAGATTATTTAAGAATTGATGTTTAAAAACAAATTGTGATCATGGGAAGGGGTTTATTTATAATCCCAATAACCACATGCTCTATAAACTTGGTTTATAGATTATGCGAACTAGTTTAATTGGATTGTTGCGACGAATGCAACATGAGAACGTGGTGCCCCGCCACACCTTTTTACAAAGAGAACGAAAGATGATTATTTTCGTTCATAAGAACTAATTCCATCGTTAAATTGAATAGGTGAACAGCAAATGTTGCAAAATGAGAAAACTTGTGGCGGTGCCAGGCGATATCATTCACAATTGTAACATTTTGCCTTGAGCAGGCCACAAAATCTCGGAGGCGGACACCCAATGGCCTTTTTAATGATAATAGGTTTTCTATAATGGTTTTCGGGGAAATTTTCTATAGTGGTTCTTGGGAAAGTCACTTCCTGACCGTACCTTATCAGTGCATCACGTTGGAACATCATTTTTTCCCTACAAACCTCTGTCAATGCTCAGCCAATAGACTTCAATGGTGTCCTTGTTTTCCTTATTACTCTGTTCATTCAACTCTTCTTGCCAAAAAGAAGGAGTAGACTATGTAGGCAAAATCATATAAACTCTTCAGATCAAAGATCAATCTGCTAGTTTAAATTAATTAAACAGTAAATCTAGTTAAAAAATAAACAATAGGAATCTGAAACTTGCCTAAGCTACCACAATGGCCTTATCGGTTTCCTCAGTAAGGAAGCCAGGGAAACATATGGACGAGTGAACGAAAAAGAGAAAAACCTTTGAATTTTGAAACTTACCTAAACTACCACAAATTTCCTTATCGCAATGAATTTAGGTAAACATATGAGGGAGGTAGGTTCGCCAATGTTGGAGGTAGACGGTCCTTCTGGTGCAAAATCATTTGTCCACATCCCTGACACTCAGCGTCACAAACTTGATCCTACAAGTTTGAGATGCTTTCTTATCAGATATTGCGACTTACAAAAAGGATATCGTTTTTGGGATCCCAAAAGTCCTATAGTTTGAATGGGTGCCTTCTGTAGCCGGCAGTAGAGTATTCTAGTCCTTGCAGCCCATAATGGGGGCTGGTGTGGCTTGGGAGACGAATGACCACATGCCAGTTTATGAATGACATTAAACTCTAAAAAGATCGCAGAGTTAGTCAGGAGTTGAGTTGAGTTAGTAAGAAAATGAAAAAAAGAGAGCGAATTTGTTAAAACTGAAATTTAGCTAAGGTACGTGAAGGAATATTTAGCTAATGGATATTTTGCGGCGTCCCGTATTATTGCGTCAGAACCGTTTTATCAACTCAGAGAAGGTTTACATACGTTTACGAATTGAAGGAGGGAACGCAACGCCAAAAAAGGTAAGAAATGATTCTCTAGTTGTGTGTCTGTGAATTTGCTGGATATATTAGCTGAAATAGAGGATTGTATGGCAGACGGTAACCAATGGCAACAAGGGGACGGGAGTCTTCTAAAAAATTTGAATAAAAAAAATGCTTGCAACTGTTGAGTTTTTGTCAAACGATTATCTCGACATTACCAGTTGGATACCACAACTTCAAAACGCTCTGGGACAATCTTAATGAAGTCAACAAGAATATGACGACACTAACGGCCATGCTGATTGCCCAAAAGGAAAGGAACAAGAACCGTCACAAACCAGAAGAAGCACATCGTCATCAACAGCCGCATCGACATACCAAAAATCGTCATCGCTTGGTAGACAAAAACAAAAAATTATTTGGTCTTTTTGCACAAAATCAGGTCACATGGAAAGTGAATGCTGGACTCTTAAAGAGAAGAAAGGAAAAATGGGCGCCACGACCTCTCTACATTAACTGTACAAGAACCGGGATCCTGGCAAATGATTGTTGGAGGGAGAAAGTAGCTAGAAAATCCACAGCTCGATCAGAAAAAAACTCACATCCTTTCGATAAAAGAACAGAAAGAAGTATATTAAGATATTCCCTGTTAGCATACCTCTATCCATAGGGTGGACGACACATATCCAACTCGTCTGAGTCAAACGTCTAAGCCGAAGGTGACAGGACGGACGTTGTCCATCCTAATGTCACTCCATACGAAGTCGGAATGCACAGCCTTTGGACCTCACAAAATATTTTTCCATAGGACATCCAAACGTGGGCGGCCCATTGCCGTTATGAAAACGACATTATTTGGGTCAAAATTTTCTATTCATGACTCGTCGTAGTTAGACTTTATTTGACTAGTCCCCCTCTTCATCCCATTAAAATTTACGAAACTTTACAAAACTATTTACGTATTTGTGTTGAAGTGTGGCAAAGGGATATACAAATTTACGCTGTCATTTTTTAAGCTAATATTTTCAATACATGTCAACTACAAATAAAAAATTCAATCGAACACCTGCACAGTTGACGGAATTGGAGTAATGAAACTCCGAGTAGTCGGACGCAGAGACATTCCTTTTACAATAAGAGTACGAGGGAAAATCCAGTAAAACGTACCTAACGACGTTTTATACGTTCCAGGTTTAAAAACGAATCTCTTCTCTATCAAATGCGCTGTAACACAACGCGGTTACAGTGTCTTTTTTTTAACAAGTGATCATTAAAAAGGCCAATGAAGTAAAGATGATAGAGAAGCCATTGAAATAGCTCTAAACTATATCTTCTCATGTTTGAAGCTAGCAATCGGTCTTCTGCTCAGGTTGTCGACACTAATATGCCTACTTGGCATCAAAGTTTCTCGCACGTTAGCTACAAGACGATACTTCAAATGTAATGTACGTATTTATATGGCGCCTTTCCATTATATGCTCAAAGCGCCTTCAGTTTCCAATTTAGATGTGATTGAACACACCGCAGTATATTTCAGTAAATGTAAGCCAATTATCTCGTATATGGCATACAAATTCACGGTGAGAAAAAGAAACCAATTGGTATCTGCAGTTGATGCGCCTACGGAAAAATAACCCTCCTTTTTTACGAGTAAAACTCACACATCTCGCGTTGCTGAACTTGTTTATAATACGGACATATGCGGACCCTGTCAGACTCCTTCCTTTTCCGGGGCCATGTACTACATCACTTTTATTGACAATTCAAGCGGAATACGAGTCGTTTTTTATGCGAAATAGGTCAGAGGTATTTAGTATTAATAAAAACATATCTCTGTAAGATTATCAGTGAAACCGGAAAAATAATCATGACTGTTCCGTGTAAACAAGAAATCCCGCCCAACAGAAATCCACCCCATCCAGCACATCTTCTAAAACCCCGTACGATGTATGGAATATATTTAAAAGCCGGATGTTAGCCACATCCTTCTGGCTAAAAATCTTTTGTTCACATCCCTGACACTCAGCGTCACTAACTTGATCCTAAAAGTTTGAGATGCTTTCTTATCGGATATTGCGACTTACAAAAAGGATATCGTTTTTGGGATCCCAAAAGTCCTATAGTTTGAATGGGTGCCATCATTAACGAATGACACGCGACAACTTAACAGTACGACTAAGAATATATCAAATGATATTGCCAGTAGTATGCATTACGACGGGACCTGCAGAAAAGGATTAGCTCATCACCTTGAGTAGACATCACCATCAACGCAGAAGATAGCACGGCCGCAACAACCCTTTGACGTTCAATAAGAGCTTCTCAGCCAAAGAAAAAGTGCGAGGAATGGGCTGCACAATCTGAATCTACTTCATAAATCGTTGCACCTAAGAATTACTCAGAAGCAATTCTTCGAAAGACGTTTTACATGCTGAAATTAACGAGAAATGCAACAACAAGCGATGTTTTTGTGTGAAAAGGTAGTGAGAAAAAGGTTTTATGTCTTCAAAAAACCTCATACTGTCTTGACTCTGGAACATAGAACTTGGCGGAATCACTCCATCCCATTCACCACTTATTTCAGCACGAGAAACTATTTCCTGTCGTTTGAGTATTCTTTGACGCCATTGACTCCTTGGAGAAGTAACTTACTCTACTTCTTTTAGTTTTCCTCTTTTTTTCTTGGGGAAGCGCGCTCTGGTATTTCTGAAACTTTTCGCGGAGGTCCTTCACCTGTGGAACATTTCTCAATTCATCAAATATCCTCTACATCAAATTCAGGAAGAGCGGCTTAATAATGGTCGAACAGGATTCCAATAGAAGGTCCACTACCGAAGAGAGTCACGAAGAGGTCAATGAAATGCAGCCGAGAGACCACTGGATCCTTGTGCTTAACTCGTTGCTTTATCTGATTGCAGAACTCAATGAATTACTCCAGCCCTAGGCGGAAACTCTTGACGACATCTTTTGTAACTTATCATCCTGATTGGATCCTAAACTTGAAGAACTTAGTTAATGAGACTCTGCACTTTGGCTCAAAAATAAATTTTGTCGAGATACTTATAATTGGCTGGATTGCAGTGATCCAAATTGAAAGGATTCGCGTTGCTCAGCACGCCAGGCTTGATGAAACACGTCATGAATGCTGGTCAACCCGGCTTCAATATTACGCAGATACTTATGGATCTCAACATTTTCACTTTGGAACTTGACGTCAATCTTGTTGAAAAGTTAAAATGTTCGTAGGAAAGGAAGCGATAGTGTTACTTTATGTTTATGATGAGTAACCCGCGGCAGATTTTATTTGCATATTCTATTCCTGCGTCAGTGTAGGTTTTGAAGACAGGAATTAAAGTTGGCTACTGTCCATCTTCCATCACCAGCCAACGAGTTGTTGACGTGTATAGTATCTATCTTGCGCTTTACTACATCAACGGCAACTTGATATTCTTGAAACTCGGGCAATCTTTTCGGACTGCTGGCAACAAAGCTGTTCGTGGCTGAATTATACAATTCTGGGGTAGAGCTTGTTGCAAGGGCAGTAGAACGAAGGGCAAAAAAAGAGTGAACGATTCAGCCCATCACTAACATGCAAGGTATGACAAGCTTCAAGAGAGCAGCCACGCATCTAATGTGTCCAGTCATGGTGGCACAGTTTTCAGATGCAAAGCATTATAAAGTTCTTCAATGGGATGTCAGCCTTTCAGAATTCTTCTTAAACGAGATCTTTCAATCCCTCAGCAGTGGCATTGGTGACAACTGGAAGTGAGAAGAACTCATCCACTGGTTTCCCTCGTTCTTGGTAGTAATACTTTACAATCATGGACAGAGATTTAGTTGTTTTCTATCTGTCACCTCATCAATGGTTATGGAAAAGTCTTGGTTTTGTAAGGTCTTGAAGAGCACGGGCTGTCGTCTCATAAAAATTCTCGTACACCTTCGGAAAAATACAAGAAGAAAAAGTCTCTCTCTCTCTAAAATTCTTACTTGTCAATGAAAATGGTGCTTTCGATCGCTGATTCGAAGGAGGGAACGACTTTCGCTGTGGAAATCCTACTGCATGATAAAGTTATTTATATCAGTATCTTCTCCATCCAGATAATAAGAGAAGATAGTTCGTAATTCATTTATACATTACTGTACTAAAGGAAATACCTGGATGTGTGAAAGTTGTGGAAGCAGTCTGTGGCTGGGCTACATCGAAACTGGAAAGATGCATAAAAAAATATGATGTGGCGTTGATTGAATTTTCACCTGAGGTTGTTTTAGAAGTCTGTTGGTGTGAAACATCTCAAACGGAAATATTTTAGTAATTCCAATTTTCAGCTGGAAAATTAACAATTCGTGTAGAAAATGTCATAATAACTTAAACATAATATGATGAATACAAAAGTTACCTGATTCGATCACACATGGAGATACAGATGAATTCATGCTTACAGCAGCAGTCTCTGCATGGTTTGTTGTTGTCGCTATGCTACGATCCACTTCAAGTATTATATGTTCAAACTGCTATGAACTGGGAATTTTTGTTTCGTTTCCATTGCACTGCAAGACGTCAAGGTGTTGCACAAATATTGAAGATTGTCTGTCAGAATTTATACCAGAGTTTCGTTGGTGATAATCAGTGGGAAAAGTAGCATTATGAACAGTCAAGAAATTTCGCAGATCCCCATCTCTGGCACTTTTCGCAGAAACATTATTTGGTTTATTGATATGGATCTGATGGCCATGCTTTGTATAATTAGAAATGTTCCAGTGTCCATCAATATATCTCTCTGATCTTTAATGTGAAATTTGCATTTGGCAGAGTGAGACTGCTTAATCAAACAGGTGATAACATCTTCTTTAATTGAAAACAAAGAAGACAAGTTCTGAAGTCTTATTCGGTTTCCCCAACGTAAGATGCCATATTCTTCTAATGGTAACTGATTGGCAGTTGTGGTTACCTCTTCATCCACTAGAATATCAGAATCACTTAAGAAGTCAGCTATTCATTACCAAATTTCCCTGTTGTAAAAAATTGGTTATCTCCACCATGATAATAAAAAAAACATATAAACCATATAACATATTCACTTCTGCAATCATTCCAAGGACAATAGTTTGAAGTAGGTCAACCTGGCCAATTGCTGTTAAAAAGAATGGCGCGCCAATCTATAACTCAGTATGTGAAGAGTCCCAATGGAATCCGTCATAACAATACTGTATTTGAACATTTCTGCTTTAACGTCTGGATACTTGGAGGTCGTCGCCTTTATGAAATTTTTACGCGAAATTTCCGGGGATATTTCTGTCTCCGACTACAATACATTAGAAACGGATTTATAAAATTTTTCCACAGTAAGGGAGTATTTAGTTCAAACGTTGCACCTCCTATTGTTTTCTCAGAAGAAGCAATGGGAGTAGTAGGTCGTTTCAATTACTACGCCAAAAAGAACTGTTTAATTGGATTTTCCAATCCCTTACAGCTTTTCGGATTCAACTGCACAAATGCCCGTACTGCTAAGGATATCTTAAATCAATTTGATGATCACGACTGGGCTAGGTTAGCGTATTGAAATTGTTTCCTACATTTATTGGCGGATTGTTTATAATTAATATTTTTCTTTAGTGTGCATGATTCAGCCAATTGTTGTCGGCCTCCCTGCAATGCGACTTTTTGTCTTCGTTGGCAACAACAAGTTTACGGCCGGTGATGGTGGAAAATCGTCTTAACCGTGTGAAGGAAAATTAACTGCAGAGGGAATACAATTGCTGAATTATTGTACAGATGGAGATTAAAGAGAAATAAAAGTGATGTGGAACCGATTGCTATATCTTCGGAAAAGGTGGAAGTTTTTTTTGTGATTTTTATAAAGATTGCATACCTTTTCAAGACCCCATTCACCTTGGCGCGATACTACGAACGCGATTTTTGAAAACCCCAAATATCTTGCCGTTTAGAAATAAAATTGCCAGTCCCTCTCATATTATAAATCTTATAAAAAAACATGGGTATTACAAAAGAAAGCATGGGATGCGAGATGTAAATTTAGAACTCATCGATAAGATGAATTATGATGCTTTAACTCGTTCGTGTAATCCTCGATTAACCAAATTAATGAATATTGTCTCTGGGTCGAAAGCTATGTCGAAATGGTTTTATCTAATTCCTATGAATAGAGCTACTTCCAGTTTCCTAAACAAGAAATTGGAGCAGTTAGAACGAGTATACCGTCCTTGGTAGGGCAGAACGGGGCAATTGAGGTAGTGGGTAACTTGGCACCCACCATTTTCCGTCTTCTTGCAACCGATGGATTGCATTTAAAAAATTAATAGTCACATTCGTTAATAATGCGCATCTTTTTAAAAAAATTTACTGAAATAGTTCAAGTAGTATTGGAACAAGAAATTAAATAGTGTTTTATCTTTAATTAGTGTCGTCCATTTCGTTTTCTTTTTTCTTTTGTGGAATTCCCTAGTTAACTTAAAATTTATAAAAAATTAGTTTCTGAAAGGAAATTCTTTCGTCTTTCAGAAACAATTTTTTTTTGTTTTTTTTTCTTTTCGCCCCCTTTTCTGTCCACTTCTTCGCGTTTTCCCTGTTTCCTATGTATCAAGGACTTGTATATCGATACAGATGGGACTTGATACATAGGGAACAATGGAAAAAGCAAAGGAGTGGGGGCGAAGTCACATATACGGCAATCGGCAACGCCGAATAAAATGCCTGAAAAATAAGTCTAAATGGGGGTATCACGAAAATCGTGATATCTTAGACATCTTAAAATATTTCGAAAAATCCTCTTGGATTCGGAAAGAGGGATGAACGGGCGACATTTTCTATAGATTAATTTTAGAGGGGGAGACGGAGGGGGAGACTTTGGGTTTTCGTGATATTTCATGATTGTCAACCGTGATTATCTCGTGAACGAAAAAAGATAAAAATCTCGACTTTAGGGTTAGAATCGCCGTGCGATTTTGAGCAGAATTGACCTAGTCCGGATCTTTACAGCCCTTTTCTGGATTACGATCCCAGAACAACCTCCGGAAAAAAGGGGGTATTTCGGTGCGGTTGAGTGGGAGATCACTTTTTAAAGAAGACTGAACTGAAGAGTCATAGGGAATCAACTTATGAGCCTTTGCAGAACGGGGAATAAGATCGTCCAATTTGAGACACTGCGAGACAAATAGCCATGTAAAAAAGTACGATTCCGTTTTTTTTCTTTCCGGAATCTTTAAACCTTCGCTATTTTGAGAAATATGCAGTGGTGGTGGGAGAAATCTTCGAGGAACTACCGAAAAGTAGGAGCTCCTAGGTTTTGAACAGCAGCTTTCGCCCTGATACTTTACTATTTGAGTAAAGTACTGGCTAATGAAGAATTTTCGATTGGAATGGGTCCACGTACTTGACGACACAGGGAAATGTATCAACTTCTAAATAAGACCAAATTTCGGCGGGCACTTTACCAGCGTATTCAAAATTTATCATCAATGGTTCGGTCGCTGTTATCGAAGTGGGTTCTCAAATGGTCATGCGGGGTAAGATGAGACCACTCAGTTCCTTGCTCAACAGAGCCATTTTTCGTTTGACGAGGTTGAAAGAACTTCATGCAGGGGGGATTTGTAACCACAAATAGACCATCAAGGTTATGATTAACACAATGATGGATTGCAATCTCGACCATTTTTTTACATCGGGGGTTTTCATCGGGTTTTTGTCGGACGTGGGCGTGCTTCCTTTACCTGATTGCAATGTATGTTGGCCGAAATAGCTGACGCATTCTCGATATCCGAATCCTAATTTTTAGCCATTTAAAAAATATTTAAATTCCTAAAAAGTTTTAAATTCCTAAATATTTAACTAACCGTTTGGATTTGGATTCCAGCGTAAACTAAGAGAATTAACTTGTGTTTCTCGGCAACAACCCAATCATGATCAGAGAGACTAACACTGTATTCTACATGCATGAGTAGAAGGCTCTGTTTATTTGCCGCAGTTCTTCGGGACGCGCTTTTTTCATCATGACTTATGAATAAGCAGATTTCTTGGGGACAAACAAATGAGACTAATTCTTCTAGATATCTAATGGTGGCTGTACAAAATGGACCTTCAACATGTTTAGAATGGCAGTCAGCAGTTTTGAACCTTTATGAGTTTCACGGGGACGGTAACAACATGGCGCCGGCCTTCAATAGATGCACATCGTCTTGGCAAAAGTCTAACATAAACCCTGTTACTACTTATCTTGAATCCATCTTTTTTTCAATTTCTCAGTAAGTTCGACCAGAGTTTTGATAGCGCGGTACACGTCGCTTTGTCTTTTTTCATGAAAATCGGAACCGTACATGGCCAATGCAATAATTGTTTTCAAGCTAAGACTGATTTTATTTGACTCTTGGCTACCCGGGTCTAGTTCTAACTTGCAATTCATCTCGGAGGCTAGGATTTTTTCTACTGCTACTTCTTGATGACGTGTTTTTTGTTTTTGTTTCTCGTTTGTTTATATCTATCTGCGTCACCTCTCTTCCTCTTAAATGTCTTCTCTAATAAATTTTATTTCTTTTTGGACTTGAGTTATTCTTTCTCTTGAATATCAGACAACAGTCCTTTTTTGTTTTGATCTTGCAGTATGCAAAGGTCTAAATTTAAACAATCAATATCTTTTTGCAGCTGTAGCGGAACATAAAGGACATATCCATTAGACTTTTGAACTGAATCAATAGGCTTTTTACTGGTGCCTTCAGTAACAGTTTCAACGTCGTTCTCTATGGCGTGCCGTGGGGACAATCCTTTTTTTTAATTTACATGCTTTTATTATACGCTTAAACATTAAAGAATATGCTTAATTCTACGCAATTCGCTTATCTTCTTCTTATTTTTAAAGTAAGTTGTAGAGTAAAGTTAAAAGAGAGTTTTGAAATGTTGATTACTAAACTTTTAAGTCTTAACTTTCAATTCGTTGTCTACTGCCGCCACTTATCACTGAATATGCATAATTGAACCGGGAAATACCTTAAAGTATTGTTCACTACTCTGCTGGATGTCGCGGAAGCACGAGCTGAATAGCTACTGAGATTGGAAAGTTCGCAGAAACTAACGAACCGTAACTTAATTCGGAGACAATACGGCTTTTCCATGTCACTTTTTGCCGAATATGTACTAACGCTGTTTGTACATATTTCGATTTGCCGAATATGTACTAACACTGTTTGTACATATTTAATGAATTGCATTTACAGATTATACTAGTTTGGATTTCATTTTCTACTATACAGTATGGTCAAAAAAAATCCGAAAAGCGATCGGATTTTTTGGACCATACTTATATCGGATGTGAAAGCCCATGTCTGTTGGGTTTGCGACACGATGTTCATCGGAAGCGCTCTTTTTCGCCCGTTCTCGCCTTGTTATGTTGAGATTTTCTTCGTATCTGAGACGCTGGATAGACCGACTATATAGTAGATTGCATAAAAAACCCTTGCATGTCGAGAACCTTAACGATCGTGGAATATTGAATTTTCAATAAGCAGACTGTACCAGTGTTTGTTTTTTCTACCTCGCTAAAAGTAAATTATTGCAAAATACGCAGTGAATGAATTGAATGGAAAGATGGGAAAGGAAAGGTGAAAGCGAACCGAAAGGAACGGCACCACAGCTGAACAAAAAGAGTCAGAGGAAATTTGGTCTGACATAGACGGTGAAATCATTAGAGTTAAAATTTGGAGAGAGAAAAAAGGTGCAAAAAAGCCTCGGCCGACAATCCGTTCGAAATAAACGTCGTTGACTCTCCCGATTCCGCAGAATAGTGAACTACCCTGTTCGAGTATGTTTATTCTGTGATATATGGCGGTAGTTGTTACGTATGCTATTACTTAGCGTGTATTGAGACTCGATGGGACCGAAGTCCAAAAAGAGAAGCGTAAACGAGACTGCGTCAAGAGGCTCAGCCTTTCTTAGGGGAACACGGGGCTAGGGCGAAGCCTCTTCTGGATATTACACACACATACAGACACAACAGTAGTAGACGCCGAATTCATACTTACGACTTAAAAATTTAGCAAAAAAACTCACTTTAAACTTTAGACTACAACTGATAAAAATTTAATACAAAATAAACAAATTGAGTATAATTAAGGATATGCTTTAATATTTAAGCGTATAATTAAAGCATATAAATAAGTAAAGAATTTTTCCCAGGGAATGCCATAGTCCTCGGCTTTTTGGGGCTAATTCTAATGTCTGTGTCGCATTTGTCTCTTGGGAATCAATGCTTCAATTGAATCAATGAATCAAGCCCAAATTTTTATAAGTTCACCTTCAGCTTTTTTAGAGTAAGTTGTTAAAAACCAATCACTTTCCATTGTAACTACTAAAACTCTTTTTTACATTTCAGGCAAATCCCAGTATACTGAATTGCAAGTAGGTACGGAACAAAGTTTGGTATTATATCACCACACAGAACATCAGAAAATGTCTGCGAAAGAGTCACTCTTACACCAACATGTGCCACGACATGAAAACCTATTGCAAACCAGCTCACCTAACCTTTTAGAAAATAGGTAGTTTTAATTTCCATTGTCAGTAATTCCATACTAAATTTTCATTGTCTATAGGTCAGGATATGTATTGTCCCACTATGCATTAGCTGCAAGTGCATTCACAACCACTTTACGGTGACAGTTAGATGTCACTCAATTTAGTGTTCTGAGTGAAACTGGAAGCAATCCATTACGAGGAGGGTTTGCTACGAGTATTCAAATCGTTTAGGTGTCTCTCAACCATTACACACTTCTCAGTTAGCGAAATTGTGTACTTCTGGTGAACGATTTGAACAAGAAAGCGAGCACTTGTAAGGTATCAACATCATTCTCAGGCAGCCAAAAAGTAATTTTTGACTCTTCGGGAGAAGAAAGCTCTGACGAAGAACAGAATGTTGTCATATCCGGGATCACAACATCAACCGAACATGATGCTGCTGGCCACAACTCGAAAGGTGATGGTGAACGCCTAGGTATTTCTTTAATTTTCAATCATAATTATTACATTAATTACTCATTTAGAAATTCAATTAATATTTATTTTTTTCAGACAATCACTTTCCTCTACCAACCATCCCAAGTAATGGTCCTCTACTATGACAATTTAACGACATTTTGGTACTGGCAATAGAAACCAACACGCTAGCACGAGATCATGAGAGTCGCTTTACTTTGCGTGTGGTAGACACCTGTTGAAGTTGAGTCCGGAAAAACGCACTAAATCCGAGTACAAAATCTACAGTAAAATTATTGTGGATAGATTCCCATATTTTAAACACGAATGCTCCAAAGATGGAAACTGGGTAAATCAAAATTCCAAACCATAAAAAAATCAAGGAAGTAAATGAGGATCCCCAGAAATGGTTCAGGGACTCAAATGTGTATCAGATAAATCTGATTAGGTGGGAGAAGAATATTCCCTGTTAGATTGTTGAGTCTTTGTAGTTAACCCTAAGGGTTAGCTAATTGTATTTAGCAACACGAGAGTAGAATTCCGAGTCGTAGCTAAACTGAAAGGAGACTGGCCTTCTTGTTTTGCCCGCCTTGCACGGTGATCACCGGCTGTAATCAATGAAAACAGGGAAACAATTAATGGAATGAAAACTGGTTGTAGAAACCAAAATACGAATGTTGAAAGAAAACATTAAAGCCAAACATACTCAGGAAAAAAAACTGTTTTTAATCTGAGCTTTTCCTAATTTGGATTTCCATATTTCAAAGAAAAAGACAGGACTCCACTCCCAGGTATTGAAAGATTCATTTTTTTTTATTGTTTTCTTATCGATTTTTTATCTTAGTTTATGATGATTGGCTCGTATTGAACAAAATCCTGAAGTTTAAACCAGCTTTCTACAACGAACCCAAGCCGAAAAAATGTCTTCAAAGCAGGAGGTGAAATTAAACGAAGCGGTTTTGAAGGAACTCGTTCGCATTGCACGCGAACAGTTGGTGATCTCCAAACTAAATTTTGAGAAAATTCTGGAGGAGAAGTCGGCTAGAGGCTAACCGCATCAGTCGTTTTCCAATGAACTTCAAACCATCGATAAAAAAATCAAGGAAGTAAATGAGGATCCCCAGAAGTGGTTCAGGGACTCAAATGTGTATCAGATAAATCTGATTAGGTGGGAGAAGATTATTCCCTGTTACATTGTTGAGTCTTTGTAGTTAAGAAGGGTTAGCTAATTGTATTTAGCAACACGAGAGTAGACTTCCGAGTCGTAGCTAAACTGAAAGGAGACTGCCCTCTCGCTTCGGCCCGCTGCTTCCTACGGTATATGCCACGTGACATCTGGCGGTGGAATACACAAGTGCATAATAACACAACATTCCCCAGTCGTTCTTCTTCCTGTGTCCATAAAAAAATTGCTTCCATGTTATGGGGGTTTGTCTAACCTGCATGTAGTTAAGGCAATTATAAAGCCAGCACAAATATGGCTAAACTAGGTGGTGGCTTAAGGCTATTCCTTATTATTTTTCGGCAGGAGGGAAAGGGTTCTTTCTTCCCACCTTTCGCTTTGTTCCTTACCCTCTTAATTTCCGTTAAAAGCCCAACGCAGTTCCCCGCAATATGTATAGGGAGCTTTTTGAAACAAAATCCATTCGGATCTTTTTTTTAGGATACTGTACTTAAACAGCATATCAAAACGACATGAAAATTGCTACCTGGGTTACTGTTGTTCACGATGCTGAAGTCGTCATTGGTTAGTGTCGGAAATTTTATTTCCCTCTCAAATTTTTGTTGCGATGTTGCACCCCCCCCCCCCCTCTCATTTTTTGCAACCCTTTCTCACCCCCTTTTCTTTGTTCTAGAAATGGCTGCAGAACACGTCCCATTCTCCCATCGACAGGTCGCTGTCTCTCACTTTCTCTCTCTTAATTTCCCATTTTTATTCTCCCAAACTTAATTAAATCTGTATTCCGTCTATACAATACAAAGACTGAAACAGAGTCGTTTTTTCTCGACAGTTAGTTCCCAGCAATGTTATAGTTAGATTAGCTATGGTCTGTATATCCGACTGTTCAGGTGGATGCGGTGGTCGCAATCCAGCAATCGGTCTGATTGGAACTATCGAATTTTCCACTTGTTTGATTTCGTCCCCTAAATAATCTCATAAATTTATATGAAAATTGCTATTTAGCGCTAGCTATTAAGCATGAGATACTAGAGCACATCGACAGATGTGTTGGCCACTCCGTCGATTTCGTTGGCAGCTTGCATCATAGTGCCCGCTCTCTTAGGGTTAACTAGAGGGATGTCCTCCAGGTCTTGTCTGGCAGCCATGGCGTAAAGGATCTGAAAAAATTATAAAAAAGAAACAAGGCTATATAAACAACATATTCGATTTTGAAAATAAATAAATACAATTAACATTATGCCAGCATTATGCACACAAAAGAAAAAAATGTTTACTTAATAAATTTGGAATAGTATAATAATGAAACCTGTAAAAATTATCCTATCTCATAAACTTATATTTTAATTGCTATTTAGCGCAATTAAGCATGAGACACAGTACTCAGTACTCGACAGACGTTGCTGAAATGATATCTGTAATTATGCGTTTACCACTGACATAAATGTCGATAAAGAAAACGAAAAAAAGGTATAGGAAGAGATCGAAAATACTAAAGCTTCGTTGCGCAATTTTAGACTGAAAATCGAGGGGTTGACAACTTCAGAATCTTCATACACCCTGACCCGCCCTGGCATCTCCTCTCTCATGGAATTTTACAGAATCTCTAAAATCCTTCTAGAATCTCGAATTTTCAACTCTAATTTTGAGTTGCCAACTTCTTGTTGATAGTAAAATTTAACAGGATAACATTTTTGTGTATTCCAACTTCTTGCGAATGCAATGCTGTTCCGTTCTTCGCCCAAACACCAAATGTAAAGTATGAGGGCCGATACTCCTACTCCACGAAGGTAGATGGCGGAAGATAGTGTTAGACTTAGGACTTAGAAGGTGTTAAACCCATCAGTTTTCGTCCAGCGCTCGGCTCTTTGGTCTGGTCAGATTATTTTCCAACTATTCTTTTATTTTTGAATAATACATAGGAAAAGGAATAGGAGCATAGGATAAACAGTATCAAACATTGTAAGAAAAAATATTTTGTTTTCTTCAAATGCAGCATTCCTCTATGACGGGATAACCATCATCCTTTATGGGGAAAAACCCAAAAAACGTTAGAATACGTTTTACATCCATACGTTTACTTCTTCTCGCCCACGACTACAATTACTTACGCATTTGCCAACTTCACTACCGCATTTGTCATTGGTATAATGACAGTTTATTTTCCTTTTATATTTGAATGATACATAGGGGGAAGGAACAGGAAAACAGGAGAAACAGTATGAAACATTGTGACAAAAAATTCATTTTTTTAATTACAAGCAGCATTCCTCGATCATGGGAAAACGATACTCCTTAATCTAGAAAAACAAAAAAATGTTAGAATTCGTTTTTGAAAAAGCAAAAACAATAAAGAAAAAAACATTAGCCTTATTCGAACTTGCGGTTCACGATCCAATGGTTCTTACATGGCCTCAACCATCGTAGTTAAGGCCTCGAGAGGGGCCACGGGATCCTGTTGTTGTGAAGGCAGAGACAACGGCTGCCGAGCAATTGCTCTGTCCAAAGAAGTTGCTGCTGCTTTGATTTCGAATGCCGCATTCTTTATAGCGACCCCCATTTCACGGTTCACTAGATGGTCATCATTTGGGTCGTGTATTCCTGTGGATCGATTGGCCAATGGAGTAGCAAGTGGTAGTAAGGGTTAGACCTTAAAAAAATAAAATAAGATTTTTTAAAATAAGAGAGAATCGAGAATCAATAACATTAAAACATGCTCGTTCCCTAAACTGCTCGTTCACAAAAATTTTTCCCCTTTATCCTTTTTATACCCCCCCCCCCCGAACTCTTGTAAACCAGCTGTTACTGGAAAACCGCAAAGCGCAACATTTCAATTTTTCAAATATACTGTATTTAACACATCATTACATGTAAAATTGAAATGTGTTGCTACAAATATTACCAACATAAAAAAAAATTATTGGAAAAATTCCATTTCCTACTTAACAGAATTGAAAATACGATCATCTTTCCTATCTCTCCCATGTTAAGTCTCGCTGCTCTTTCAACTAGCGCCACCATACGTCCTGAAATCGGGCCCAACCAGGAAGGGCCCAGTGGAGGTACAGTACCCTTCATAAAAACGACTCGGGCCCACGACAAAATAAATAAAAAAGTCGAACTCGAGCGCAAGATGGCTATCTAATTTGTACAAAAAAAGCGAGGTCAGTAGATTCCTGGCCTTTTCAGTTTTTTTCTTTTCTTCTTGGTTTAAGTAAACGGACCCAGACGGGGTGACAGAATAAATATTTTTTTTCAAATTTGCAATCCTGCATAAGGGGGTGTAGGAATGAAAAACCTCTAGGTTTAAAGCTGACCTCGACCGGCCCAAGGAAGTTTTTTCTACCCTACCTGTGTCCGGCGAGATTACAAACACGCTAAAGACTAGCGGGATCAAAATTCTTTGTTAAGCCTTACATAGAAGAGTTTTTCCAGATATATTGAGGGGAAAAATTGACAAGCCCTAGAGCAATATACCCGTTTTCAAAACCCAGCCTTTCTTACAAAACTTTAACCCCCATCCCGAAGAAAAACGAAGTAAAAAAGGCCGGGAATCTGCCGACCTCATTTTTTTTGTTCGTTAGGTAAAGCATGGCCTACTGTATGGTTAAGGCCTGTAGACTTGTATCTACTGCCTTGAAGGCGAGGGGCATGGCCAAATTTCCTAGCCCTTTGATAGCCAATCACAAGAAAGAATGAGGGTTTTACTTCGCCATCTGGTGTTTTAAGATGTAAATCTCGTTGGAGGCTATGGTAAATAACAAGTTGTTAAGCCACAAGTTAAGCCACTAAATGCGTTTTTTTTACTAAGTTCAACAGCAGTTGTTTAGGAAAGCGACTAAATAGGGTAAAATTCCATGTGCATAATTCCCACAAAATGTGTCTAATCAATTATTCCGTGAAACACAACCTTTGTTATAAACTGCAAATTAAAAAGACTCCTCCCGATTGAGAATTGAACGCCGTACCATGGAAAGTTAGCTGACATCGCTATCCGTTCGGCCACCAATACTGTAATCAGTCAGTTAAAATACTTAAAAACATTCAAATATCTGGTCCTAACCATTCTAATGAGATAGCAGTATTGAACGGCAGATGGCGAAGTTCAACCCTCAATTTTTCGCCTGATTGGCTCTTGCCCGGGAGAAGGATAGGGAATTTTGCAGCTTCTCTCGCCGTCATATGGCAACATCCAAGTTTAAGGCCTTAACCATAGAGTAGGCCATGGGTAAAGACCCCTAACGCTAGAAATTGACTTTTCTGCTTTCTTTGTCGAAAAGCGCGAGTCGTTTTTATGAAAGGTACTGTACCTCTCAACCTATTATACCATGATCAACTCTGTAAGCGCTAGAGCCGTTGATAGAATGATATTTGTTGTCATAGTTTTCCCCCTGACATTGATGACAACAAAGAAAGTGAAATAAGGTCATGTCAAAAGGATCAGAAGTGCAAAAGCTGTAGCCCTATTGCGCAATTCTGAACTGAAATTAAAATTTATTTCGATAACATTTTTGTGCTTTCGAACTTATTGCAAATGCAATGCTGCCGTTTCCCCACCCCAAAACCAAATGTATCTCTCCATACCCCTGCCTAAAGCAAAAGGCCCGATTAGTCCATGTTTGAAATGAAAATCAATGGAAATCTTAATTGGTGTATTTTAGTATTACCTTACATTTTCCATGAAAGGTGGCACGATCGGCTTGTCAAGTGAAACAACGGTGCAAGAAATAATGGCGTTAGTATGGTTTAAATTTTTTTTTTTTTGTTTAACATTCTATTTTTTTATTAAACACGATAAGTCAATTTAGAATCCTTCCGCGTTTCACTACGCAGTAATTACATTTCAAACCGAAGAACGCAAGCCTCAAAGTTCGCTCAAATTTCATTACAATTCTCTAACGATTTCTTTAGTCTTTAGTGGTGTAATTCCTAAGGGCATATCGTGATGGGGTTTGAGTAACATATCGGCGCATGCTTTGGCCGGTCCGTGATTGGTAGTGTTGTAAGTAAATCGAAACCGCCTGAGCAAAGTCGAAAAGATAACTTTTTCTTCATAGAGAGCGAATCTCTGACCTTAAAGAATAAAAAAAAAATATGTATAGTATGTATAAATTAGGCTAGTTACAATCGGTTGATAAAATATTGTGCTTACCAATGCAGTTCCTTGGCCCGGCACTAAACGGGACAAAGGCGAACGGGTGTCTCCCGCTACATTGGTCGCTGTAAAATCTCTCGGGTTTGAACGAAAGAGGATCTGGGAAGAATTCTTCGTTGCGGTGGAGAGTGTAGATATGAATAGAGTAGGAAGCGCCAGCTGGGATTTTAAATCCGTTGCTTAGTACGAAGTCTTCAGTGTTGTATCGCTTGATGTGGGGAACACTCGGATAAAGACGAAGCGTTTCCTTGATGCAACATTCTAAATATTTCAATTTGGACGCATCCTCTATGGTGCAAGGGCGATCTGAATCTCCAAACACGGCGTTTAGCTCTTCCCTTGCTAATTCCTGAAAATATTACAAATTTTACAAAATTAAATCAAATTAAATTATTTTAGAAAAACCATTAATTATTACTACCTGACAATCTGGGTGAATTGCCATGCAGTACAAGAACCAAACTGCAGCACAGGCGGTTGTATCATGACCCTAATTTACCAAATAAATGTCAGATATTTAGGTTATTGAGAAAACAGTTTAGCCCTACCTCAAACATAAAAGTGTCGACTTCATTGCGGATATCCATGTCTGTCAGATCCGCTCCTTCTTTCGCAGCGATAAGCATCAAATCGAGAAAAGCCCTTCGTTTTTCTATAGACAAATAGGGTGCAAATAGATGACATTGGATAGAAAAAACATGTCCTGGAATAATATTCCCTAAATTCATTGTAAATTCTTGTATACTTGATTTAAACTGCGATTCCTCAGGCCCATCTTGCTTTTCTTTCACCTCCTTTGTCTCCAATTCTTGGTCGATTTCTTTTCTTCTTTCTTGAATCACCTAAAAAAAAATGTGGTACCTTTCAGCAATTTTGATAACTAGAGGTGAATTATTTTCGAATAATACTTTGGATGTAAAGCCGTGAATAATTTTCAAGCATTTTTGATACTCTTTGCCGTGCTTCGTCATAAAGTAAATCCGTTGAGGGAGAAAACTCCATATCGAAGTGAAATACTCCAATAATACCATGGAATACCTGTTAAAAATGGAAGTGTACTTTAAATCCCTGTATCATAAGTTAAATGAAACAGTTTATTTTGGATCGACCTTTGTACGGCATAAATGTATTCAGAATCTTCTATTTGCGCATTGATTTTGACGCCCATCGCTGCCTCTGTTTATTATAAGGAGTCGAAATGTTCGGAATTTAAAATTATTTTCTTCACAGGTCAAAATTTATATTTACCGCAAATAATGTCGAGGGTGCATCGTTTGAGGTAAGGGAAGACTTCAATTTCTTCTGTTTGATTCAATTCCGCTTTCTTGGATAGCGAACGTTGTAATTGTTGGCACAGAATATCGGCACTTTTGTTAAAAGTGTCAAAGAAATTGTCAAGAATCTGGAAATGGAAGGCCGGAGTCAGCAAACGTCTCCTTTTCCGCCATTTGTTACCTGAGAAATCATCGAAATTATCAACTTTTCCAAACTGAAAAACAGGAAAGATATCACCTGCTGAAGTAAGAAGTCCTTCACCAAGCCATGGCATCAGCATGTCATAATCCTTGCTTTTGTCAATAAATTTTTGACTCGACAATATTTCCTTGGAAGATAACATTTAATTATGAATTTTAACAAGATTCGAGGTACAATTTTTGTAAGCAGTTGTTGTACCCCATCATATTTACCTCTGTCACTAATGGGCAAGAGATGTCAATGTAACCCCTGAAGCCAAACCAGCCACGTCTAAAATGTCCGTACTTTTTTGGCCACTCCACTGAGATTTTTTGAAGACCACCTATGTAGTACGCAACAAACTTAAGTAAGATTTTTTCCAATATTTTTTCCCCGCCACATTCAACAAAAATCCGGTTTTAAATAAATATTTAAAATCAAATAATATTTTCAACTGATTCAAATGTTTACGAATGATTTGCCCGAAGCGTTTTGAAAATTCTGACGGGTTATTTTATTCGTGATTGAAATCAAACCTATCACGCAATTGTTTATATCTACCGGTTAGACCGCTTTTTTTACAAAATAGCCTCGGGTGGAGAGCTTAACATTAGCAACTTTCATAACATCCCCACAAATCCACGCTATTCATTGACCCTTTTCTGGGTTGTCTTTCCGTTTCTACAGGGCGCACAAATAATAATATTGCGAATGTCTCGTTTCCATTCAAACAGGAAAAACGTGTTATTGTCAAAAAAGTAATATTAATGAGAGATTCAATTCAACTTTCTCTGAGTAAAATTTAAATCGCAAGACGTAATAAAAATAAACTGCGATCAACTAAATTTAGAAAATGAAATTTTGTTTACCATAAGGATCGAGTGGAATCGAAAGTGCGTTTCCGAAAAAAGGAACTTTCGGAGGTCCTGGAATCAAGTCGATGGTCCTCACATATGAAGAGTATTCAAACTTCAGGTAAAAGAAAAATATCACGGCAGCGGCCAGACAGAATAATGCCAAAAACATGACGCGACGTTTATAACTGAATGTTGTAATGTCACCAAAGCAAATACACAGATAGCACAGAATTATTAAGCCGAAACTTTCGCTGTGGAGCACCAGTGGAAGAGGTCGAACTGTTATTGGTGCGACCGAAAGACTGTTACGAACTATATGTAGCTACAAGGACGCCCATAGAGGCATTCCTAATAGCGCTGAACTTACAGCGGCTTGTCTGCCCTGGCGGTCGTCTGGTTTCCAACTGACGTGCACTTTTGTTGCTATACTGTGCCGAGAATATTCCATAGAGGGAAATCATCAAAGCAGCAACAAGGGGAATGTTCTATTCAAAGAAGATTTTACCCATTCAATTCCAACAACCCCAAGACGGGACAAAAATAGAACTTAGAGAAAGTTACACAAGTAAAAAGGACAAGCGCTAAAGCCTCTCAATTGGTAAACATTAAGACAAACTAATGGCGGCGCACTATCGATTCCCTGACGGTAATGTGCATTTACACATGAACTTGGGTGGTGTGGAAATGTTGGAGTAGGACGTGGGGTGAATGCGACCGAAAATCAATAAAAAAAAGTAGGAAATAACAGGGTTGCTACCCTACAGAAGTCTTGTAACGAGGGTGACATACACAGCATTATTGATCAAAGGGAGCCAAAATAAAATATTTTCCTGTATTTTTATCTTATCGCTGCACAGCTGATTTCCGAACCTACCAGATTAATGCTGAGACTGAGTTTTCCTTGTATTAACAGAGTCTATCGAGCGTATTTATTTGCTATTGGCAATTATAATTCCAAGTAGTATGGCAACATCCAAGTATCAAAGTAAATCGGATGAAGGATCGAATTACACTAAAATACTGCTGTTACCGCATCACCAATCAAAAACTATTGGCTAAAAACGACCAGTGGCATTAAAAGTTTTTTACAACTGTGTTGCGCAACAAATAACAACTGCAGTGATTTTTTGACAAGCAAAATTGAATCAACAAGAAACCAGAAAGACCATGGTATCTTTGTGTGAATAACTTTCATTTGCGCGTATTTATTACTTAGTGGCGTTCTTAATCAAGATTAAATGGTTAGGTTTAAAAAATAAATTATGTGATATTCGAGTTTGATTATGGTCTGTCACAGAGTTGTTCGTTACCAATTTTTACTTAGTTCTTTAAATATATAATGTATTTTTTTAATGTTTTGTAGGAAGCGGTGTGATTATCAGTGGCATTCCGCTATGGGGTTTGAGTAAAATATCCATGAAAGGTTTGACCGGTCCGTGTTTGAAAGTGTTGTAAGTAAATCGAAACCGCCTGAGCAAAGTCGAAAAGATAACTTTTTCTTCGTAGAGAGCGAACTTTTGACCTAAAAGAATAAAACAAAAATTCAATTTAAATTAGGCCAGTTCGAATCGTTTTGATTTACCAATGCAGTTCCTTGGGCCGGCACTAAAAGGGACAAAGGCGAACGGATGTCTCCCGCTACATTGGTCGCTATAAAATCTTTCGGGTTTGAACGAAAGAGGATCTGGGAAGATTTCTTCGTTGCGGTGGAGAGCGAAGATATGAACAGAGTAGGTTGCGCCAGCTGGGATTTTGTATCCGTTACTGAGTACAAAGTCCTCATTGTTGGATCGTTTGATTAATGGAACACTCGGATAAAGACGGAGCGTTTCCTTGATGCAGCATTCTAAATATTTCAGTTTGGACGCATCCTCTATGGTGCAAGGGCGATCTGAATCTCCAAACACGTCGTTTAGCTCCTCTCTTGCTAATTCCTGGATATATCACAAATTTAAAAAAACGTGAATGATAATTATAAAAAATTAAAGATTCGTACCTGACAATCGGGGTGAATTCCCATACAGTATAAGAACCAAACTGCAGCACAGGCGGTTGTATCATGACCCTAATTAGCAAAGGAATGCCAGGTATAAATTTAGGTTATTGAGAAAACAGTTTAGCCCTACCTCAAACATAAAAGTGTCGACTTCATTGCGGATATCCATGTCTGTCAGATCCGCTCCTTCTTTCGCAGCGATTAGCATCAAATCAAGAAAAGCCCTTCGTTTTTCTATGGTTAGACGTTTACGTGAAAAAAAAGTGACATTGGGGTCAACGCCCGAAATAATATTACAGAATTTTTTAGATAAATTCATACACGTACTTGGTTCAAACTGCGATTCCTCAGTTTCGTCTTGTTTCATCTCTGTCGTCGTAATTTCTTGATCGATTTCTTTTTTTCTGTCTTGAATCACCTACCAACAAAATTTGTGGGCACTTTGAGCAATTTAAATAAAAGTAAATAAGATTTGAATTTAATTTTGAATAATACTTTGGATGTGAAGTCGTGAATAATTTTCAAGCATTTCTGATACTCTTTGCCGTGCTTCGTCATAAAGTAAATCCGTTGAGGGAAAAAACTCCATATCGAATTGAAATACTCAAATAATACCATGGTATACCTTAAACGAATTGCATGACCAATCAAATCACCCCGTCGTCAAAGTTAACATTATTGGACCAACCTATGCACCGCATTAGGATATTCATGTTCCTTGGGATATTCAGAATTTTCAAGTTGCGAATTAATCTGGATGCCCATAGCTGCTTCTAATCTTTCAAATGAGAAAATAAATAATGGAATTACCGAAACTGCCCAATTACATTTATTCAGTTCAAGATTCTTTACCGCAAATAATGTCAAGGGTGCATCGTTTGAGGTAAGGGAAGACTTCAATTTCTTCCGTTTGATTCAATTCCGCTTTCTTGGATAACGAACCATGTAATTGTTGGCACAGAATATCGGCATTTTTATTAAAGGTGTCAAAGAAATTGTCGAGTATCTGGAAATGGAAGGCCGGAGTCAGCAAACGTCTCCTTATCCGCCACCTATTACCTGAGAAATAATCAAATAATTGTAATGACATGTTTTGCCACATTGGAAAAAAAAAATATTACTGAAATAAAGAATTATTACCTGTTGAAGTAAGGAGTCCTTCACCTAGCCATGGCATCAGCAAAGAGTATTCTTTGCCCTTATCGATGAATTTTGGACTCGACAGTATTTCCTTAATATTATTTTTAAAAATAGTATAATTCATTCAAGATATATTTTTGCCACAATTTGGGTTCATTATATCAGAGTGAAATGTCCTTACCTCTGCTGCTATTGGGCAAGAGATGTCAATGTAACCGTTCAATCCGAACCAGCCGCGTCTAAAATGTCCGTACTTTTTGGGCCACTCCACCGAAATAGTTTGCAGAGCACCTGTTAAAAAAATTCGCGTTAGCATAATAAAGTTCAAATTTATGTCCGTATTCGGCTAGTAACCGACGAATAATTTATAAAGTGAAATGAAACTACTATTTTAAAATTGTAATTATTTGACCGTAAGGATCGAGAGGAATCGAAAGTGCGTTTCCAAAAAAAGGAACTTTCGGAGGTCCTGGAATCAGATCGATGGTTTTCACGTAAGACGAGTATTCCCATTTCAGGTAAAAGAAGAAAATCGCGGCCAAGGCTACACAAAATATGGCCAAAAACATGATGCAGATTCTGATCTTATTTTC
This sequence comes from Daphnia pulicaria, assembly GCF_021234035.1. Classification (NCBI taxonomy): domain Eukaryota; kingdom Metazoa; phylum Arthropoda; class Branchiopoda; order Diplostraca; family Daphniidae; genus Daphnia; species Daphnia pulicaria. The sequence goes on from NC_060913.1 coordinate 15,753,813, forward strand.
GAGTTAAAAATAAAGTGTGAATGTCCAAAGCGAGGACAACACAGGTGCAGGTAGCAACGTCATCAACGAACAGCGGAGAGCGAGCTATGAGCGAAGACAAGCTGCTTTAGCATTCTTATATATCTACACAAAACGCGGTTGGCTAGTGTGCTGAATTTACCGTTAAGGCGTTGCTTGCATAACAGCATTGTTGTGCCAACAGCTAGTAAGAGACATAAAATTCTAGCAAACGGGAAATACCCTTGGAAGAACTTGCCTTCTGCACTGCTTGCCAAAATAAGGCCTCCGCCAAACTATCGTGCCCCGAAGCCGATCATAAAGAAAGTCTAAAGGAAGTGGGCAATCTTTCATAGTCTGCACGGCGTATCAAACAGATATCTATGCATACATCTATTTGTTGCAGACATGCAAGAAACCGTTTCGTCCGGATTTGAAAAATAAACGGACCCAAAATCGATTTCAATAGCTACGACAACAATAGCTATTATACAGTTATTTGATTGTTTATTGATTTACAATATGAGAATGCAATTGCACCTAATATATGCACTTGAGAATATTAATTTTTATATTTATTGGCCCAGTAGAATATTACTCTTGATATGACATGAGTCCATGACGACCAAACGAGCAGCACAGGAACAGAAGCATAAATATTTGATGGCGACATTGTTACGTTCCCGTTAAACAATAAAACACGTCAAGTGTAGAAAGGAATCCGATGACGATACCTACATTATGTCAGACTTCTATTGCAATCATTTTTATCAAAAAGAACTAGGCTAATATCAGGAGCTGAATAGGAAAACTGGGGGGAAAAAGGGAAAAGAATTTAAAAGTCTCAAAGAAAGACCGACGAAGAATTTCGCAATTTTTTCCTTAATTCTGGGAATTAAATAAAGCGTTAAAACGAAGCCAAAACTTTTGTTACACATTCTAGCCGCTGATCTGTAAATCACCTGACATTTTCAAGATGCACGTATCCTAACGAGACAAATAATAAATAACAAAAAAAAAATAATGATTAGCGAAGAAATTCAAGTTTAAACGCGTCATTATCACATTGTGATCAAACACATCATCGTCAAAACAACGTTCAGGTCAACAAAATAATCCAGGTAGTCGAAATTTGTCGAGCACGCAAGACTATACTTATCTCTCGTGATAGTGACAATAATGCAACCCACACGTTAGAAAAGTAGCCAGCCAGTTCATGTGGCCTTAAACAGCCGCTAGCAACCGACTAGAACGCAGGCGATAATAACAGGCTCCTGTATCGAATTTATTCACGCATTGAGAAACCGGCGGAAAACTCGATCAAATCTTTATGCAATAAAATATGGGAGCTTCTAAAACATTCAAGTCACGTCGGAATTGTCCTTCCCGACTGTTGTCCAACGAAGAAAACACGCAACTGAATGAGATTATTGGAGCACAATGCAAAGTAAGAATTACCGCTTTTAAAAATTTATTACTATTGGTGATTGTAAATGTTTCTTTTGTAGAGCGCTGCCACCACTGTTGTCCAGCTCTTTTTGCCCGAGCCACCTGAATACACGCAGTGGACGAAGGAAGACTGCGGGATTTTGTGTTTGATAGAAGACAGCAACTGTAATTTCTGGCTAAAAATATTTTGTCTGGTCCGACGTCAAGTTATTTGGCAGCAAAAGCTTCACGAAAACGTAGTCTATCACGCACCAGCTCCATATTTTCACACCGTGAGCTCCAGCAACGTGAGTCAATTCGCCAAACTCTTTCACCTATTCACTATTTTTTTAAATATTTGAATTATTAAAAATTAGAATACTCAAATTGGTCTCAACTTTGCCGACGAAGCTGAAGCTTCAATCTTTCTTAGAACTGTCAGAGCTTATCTACTAAAAAATAAAGGTATTAAGGACAACATCAAAAACTATTTCACATGATCCCGAGATGACATTCAAATCTGATATTTAATTCCACAGCAAACACGAAGGACGACACCTTCAGCGTCAGTCCCCCAAAAGATTTTCGCTTAATCAGTCACATTGGATGGGATAAACGAAAAGGATTTATTCTGTACAATGTTGATAACCAATTGATTCAAACATTCTTGACCGGCTTTTGCAACCGAATCAGTAACTGCACACCAAAAGAAAATAACCATCAACGTTCACGGCCACGCAGCTTCAAAAGAAAGAAGATTTCTAAAAACGACATTAGTTTGCCTGTCGATGTCAATGTGATACAGCGGAATAGCCAATTGTAACAAGTGCAAACCAATGCGACGAACGAGAGGCAGTTTTTCTTTGAGCCATTATTTAATGACTAGATTTCGAAAATCAGCCGAACATAACTTAATTTGCTTAATAGAGGAATGTTAATATTAATTACACAAATCTATCTAAATCTCTTTATGATTGGCACGTTTTTTTTAAGTCGGACGGTTGTTTTTTTCATCACTAATCACCATTTGATCAAGTCTTGATCAGGCTGTTTGTTATCACTTATGAAAGAATTTATCGGCAGGGGATTTTCGTCAGACATGTGACTCACAAATGTTTTTGCTTTAGGCCCGATACGTTTTCTGGCTGGGGGCGTAGGTAAAGCGGGAACTGCAGAATTGGAAGGCTGTTTAAATACACTACTTGGTGTAGTACTACTTGATGATGCTGCTGTGGTACTCCATTTAAAAATGCTCTGAACATACCAAAGATTTTATCATTTTAACAATAATTTTCCCTTAAAATTGTTGTTAAACTTACCTTTCCACCAAGACTTTCCAGTTTACTCTCTAAAATTTTGACTTGGATTCTCAAATGTTCATAACTAAATAAAAATTAATTTGATGTCAGCACTGTCCATGTATGAATTATTATGAAAAATTTTACCTGGCTTGCCTCAAGGCTATGACCCAATTCTGTGCTTGATTCACACTGAAGCAAGAGAACACATGTCTGTCTTGATCACCAGAGAAAGTAACAACAAAAGCAAATACCCCAGATCCATCTTCATCAAATGCTACGGAGCAATTTTCTAAAACTATCACACCAATAGGCTCCTGCAAATAAAATGTTAATAGCTTAAAAATGAGACCAAAATTCTTATTTTCTGTACTTTAAACCTACATTTCCTTTAATTCCTCCAAAATTGTTCAAACCGAAGTAAAAAAGAAGATTGCCTGTCAATTTAAACCAGAATTCCTTGAAATTTCCTTTCGACTTTCCCGGATGAAGAACTCTGTAATTTATTCTTCCTTCAATCCTATTTCAAAAAGAATTTTTGTATAATAGTCATCGTATTTATTCTAATACACAATCTAATGTCTCACGTCGCAGGTTTGAAGGAGGTGGTTATTAATTCTTTTCCATTCACATGCATTTTGGTTTAAAGAATCACTGAAAAAAATATATATATTCATCAACAAGATAAAAAATAATGATATATGAAGCAAATCGAATGAAGAGATAAAAGCACAAAAAGATGAAGTTCTTAGAAATGAAAGGCGATCAACATTCCGAACATGAAGTAAACAACTGATCCCAACCCGTGATTCTCATAGCGTTTATGAATTTACCGCTAGATGGAATTGTTTCGTCCTGTCTGATGTGGACCAAACCATTGGACCGTATTGGACTATTTCCTCAAGATAAAACTCTCGTATCTTAAAATTGTGAAACACCGTGTGTAGATCTTCATGAGACTGGTAAGGGAGTGACTGCCGTAAGTGTTTATGAAATAAGCGTATAAACAATAATTCAATTGAATGATAATCATGAAAAATTCGTTCAAACAATAAGAACTATCTTATACTTATTTACAGTTGTGTGACAGTTACAATTTAATACAAATTTGTCGATGTGTTTACTAGTTCTCGATCGAAAGTTGAATTGACACATTTTTAAAAATCTAGAACCAGTAATAACATTGCCATGACTGCTGCCAAGCGTCCCCAACCTGAAAACAAACCATCATCTATTCTTTCACTAGAAGAAAATGATCAATTATTTAAACTCATTGGCTTGCGCTGCAAAGTAAGTCCCCCCAGTACTAGATTCTTATAAAAGTCAACATTTAATGTTTTGTAATTTTTCTTTTTCAGAGTATGGCGTCAGCTGTGGTTCAGGTCTGTTTTGCTGATCCACCCAATAGATCCACATGGAACAAACGGCATTGTGGTGTAGTCTGCTTCATCAAAGATAATATCAAGAGATCCTATTTCCTTAGAGTATTTTGCCTCGACAGGCAATCTGCCATCTGGGAGCAAGAATTGTACAGTTCTTTTGACTACTGTGCACCAAGACCTTACTTTCACACTTTTGAGGGAGATGTGAGTCCTGTCATTCATTTGATCATATTAGTAAATTACAATATCAATCGGGTTAATATTTTTCGAATGCAGGAATGTCGCATTGGGTTTAATTTTGCTAATGAAGGCGAGGCAGAATACTTTCTGATGGCTATCAAAGAATATTTGAGGATGAAATCGGAGAAACGAGGTGTGTACATTTTTATGTTGAAAAATAATGGTTGATTAATAACTCAGTTGTTGTGTTTTAGAACGCCGTCGTTTATCACAGCAGCAAGTGCAGCAACCGCAACCAGGAAAACCCACGCCAGTCGCCACGAACGGATCGGTACCAAAATCTACAGCAGTACGATCAGCGACAATCACAAACAGTATAACAGTGACAAAAAAAGGGAAGAAAGACAAGAACAAGAAAATTACCAAGGCGGATATTGGAGGGCCATCAGATTTCAAACACATCAGTCACGTCGGATGGGACCCTAATCAAGGATTTGCACTTGACAACGTCGATCCAAATCTGTTGAAGTTCTTCGCCAGAGTAAGACTACTATTTCGCTCAACATTTCTGTGTTTATGGTTTAACTTTTTCTTTTGTAATGAAAGGCCGGCATATCGGAGAATCACTTGAAAGACAAAGCAACACGTGAATTCATCTACGATTTTATCGACAAACATGGAGGGAAAGAAGCGGCTATTCGTGAGATTTCTAGTTTACAGTCATCCGGCGGCAGTTTGTTTTCAGCACCTCCGGTGCCAGCAAGGAATCCTCCGTCTACACCTCAGACGGCAAGGATCGCTCCTCCGGCACCACCCGTTTCAGCTCCACCGCCGCCACCTTCAAGAGTGATTGCCTCCCCTCCATCTGTTGCTCCTCCAGCACCTCCTCAACGGGCCCCACCACCGAAAATGGCACCAATTAACAACGTTGCACCCCCACCACCTCCTGTCGGTGCACCTCCTCCTCCTCCACCACCTCCACCGCCTCCTTCGTTTGGTGGACCCCCTGCTCCTCCTGTTCCTTCATTTGTTGTTTCGTCTCCGTCACTCCCACCCACTCCAGCTCAACCCGATGTCCGTGGCGCCCTGATGGACGCCATTAAAGAGGGACACAAACTCAAATCGGTGCCGAGTGATGCCGATCAATCGATGAAGAGTGGCGCTAAAGTGCCAGCCTTCGATTCACGCAACGATTTGTTGGGTCAAATAAGAGCAGGAAAGGAACTGAAACCCGTGGAGAAAAAGGCTTCTGTTGTTGCCGTCAGCGACGATGTCATGGAAGGTATGGCCGGTGCCTTGGCCAGGGCCTTGGAGGAAAGATGTCGTGTCATCCATTCCGACAGTGATGAAAGCGGCCAGGACCCAGATGAAGATGACGATTGGGACGATTAATAAAATTTTTGTGAAAATCGTTCCCTATATCAAAAGCAGTCCTCGAGTTTGACGTAGTATTATTTTAAAGAGACTTATTAGTCTTTTATCTTTCACTGGAATTTAATTATTTGCAATATTGCTTCTGCCTAAATCTTCCAGTGGTACAAGCTATCCATTTACATGTTTAAGCCGCACAAAGAATCTTTTAAATAACCGCAACCCAACTGTGACAGCCGTTGCACATATTGCTATTTGCAAGTTAGAGTTAAAAAAAAAATAATAATTCATTTGGGTAGTTGTGTGTGAATGATGTGCCTACTTATTAGAATGAAATGTGTTTCTGTTTTATCCTTCTTGTTTTTGCTTTGCCTCATCTACCAATATCCTTTCTTGTTCTGAAATGAATTACACTAATGTCCTATTGTCACACATATGAAGTTCACCCAAAATTCTTAATTAAGCAATAAAAAAAAAATTATTGAATTTGAAGTTCATAGAATTTGGCCGTATTTTGGTGTATTTCTAAATATGCTAGGAAAAATTACATAACATTTCGGATTTCATACAAATGAATGTAACAAAACCCCACCTGCAATGACTAGCGCCAGGGCTGGATAATGGTGTGTCACTGCCACGCCCAATGCTTTGACGTCATCGTGTGTTTGAATCTGTTTTTGCTTTTCCGGTTGATGGTCAACTCTGGGCTGTGCTGTCACATCTTTTGTCTCCGTCTTCAGAAATTCGCCAAGGCTCTTAACGTTTGAACACGTAATGATTCGGTTACTTGTAGGGTCAGGCGCATTCTGTACGTCACAACCTCCTCGGCTCGAACCCAGAGACTTTCCGGTCACGCCACTCTGCGTTGCTCCGCTGAATTTCAGTCCGAAATGTCCGAGCCATTCTTGACTTACAGCAGTAAAGTTAGTGGCATGAAATACCAAGGACTGATTCGAAGACATCACGTCAGGCAGAATTGAAATGTTGCTGTTCATTCCAAATTGATTGTTTTTCAAATCGATCGAATGGGAATACATGATATCCATGAGTCCGGCTGATTTTGACGAGAGCTGGACAAACTGGTTGCTATCCATTGTGAACGAGCCAGCATTAATCTTCAAACTGAGACGGTTCAAATAGCTATGATTTATGGAGACGGACCGGTCTGTTTGGGGCGAGTCTACTATTATCGTAAAATCTGTCAAGTTACACTGAACGATTTTCAGTTCGGATTTGATAGAAAGGGGAACAAGTTCTTCTTCGACGGGGAATGTGACGTTGACGAATGTCGCCGTATCGGCTACTAATTCAGACAGAGCGTCTTTGTCGTAGTCGAGTTTGCCGATATTTTCCAAATTTAGACAATCCACTTGCTTTAGCGAACCAGATCCTATGTGCAAATGTTTGACGCGAAAAACATTCAACGACTTGATGGGTAAATCTGCCAATTTTGTTTGGGCGATATCGACAAACGGACAATCAACGATGTTCAATTTCACAATGGTCGTCGGTATTTTCACTTGATTCAAATTGATCTACAGAAAAATGAATGAATATGTTTTTAAATATTTTTTTTTAAATAAAAATCTTTAAAAAAGGTAAAGATAAATACCTTTTTGAGTTTGACTTGATCGTTAATGATGCAACTGCAATTGGCTCGCTCGTGTTTCCCGTCGCAAGTACAGCCAGGCAGATTTTGACAGAGGTCAATAAACGTGTCTTTTAGACGAAAAGCTTTGCGGGCGGGATCCTCATCGTCATCTACCAACTCGTCAGTAGCGTTTACCGAAATGTCTTTGCTGATATCAGCTAAGCAAACGCTAACGAGAAGGGATGTTAACCAAAAGAAACAAAACGAACGATGATTTACGGCTGACATTGCTGCTGTAAATTCGGACGCGTGAATGACTGAATTAACCGATCAGTTTCGATTTATGTTAGATGAATTTGAGCGGATGTCAACAAAATCAAACCAGTGGAACCGTTGACAAACCTGTCATCCGTTGTTTTGTTTATTTCTCTTACCCAAGTTACCGCAGGATTATCTGGAATTTTGAAAAATCGGATGCACCGACTGGTTGGATTTCATCTAGAAATTGCCGAACAATTTGGTTACACGCAGCTTCCTGGCAAGGGCCTTGTTAGTAATGGATACTAATTCGTCATCTCGAGCTGCTGCGCAATTAAATTGACATAAGATGCGGTCGGCAGTGTAGCACTCATATTTCATAACTGGTGTTCTATTAGAACTACAGCTCACTGTATACAACCTGATGAACAATAATATTTTTAATAATAATGTCGCAACTAAGAATTGGTTCACCAACTTACTATAAGTGGACATTTGTTGGCCACTATAAATGTTTATTACTCTCCAAGTTTCACAAACTGATTCTACGAAAACCAACGGTCAACAATTGAAATATAAGTAGGCATGATGAATTGTATTGCGTTTTTTGAATTAAAAGAAAACTATGGGCGAAGGACTATTACATTTTGTAGGATAATTTTTAAAACAATGCATGGACATTATTCACATTCCCACCAAAATAAATGTTGCAAAAATAAGGGAAAACAAAGACGAAGTTGCAGAACTAGAAGAACTGGGTGGGCGCTGAAATAAAGGTTTAAACTTGCCGGAACGAACGAAATCTTTCATTGACTGCGGGTCGGGACAATAGATTTGATACTTTTGCGGGCTAGTCCCCCAAACCCATTTCTCTTTGCATTCATTGACACCCCTGTTTGTTTTATTCGGGGCCATGATACCTTTAAAATCGAAAGTGAAAGACTTTAGCCACTTTTCAGCTGATTCTGCCATAGTTTGGTTGGCCTTTTTGTCATCAGGGAAGATAACGTCCATGACGCCCCTATCTTGAACATTAAAGCGAATGTTAGGCATCGACTCATTATCGAAAGTGTTGTTGCTGAGCTCTAGTGATTTGTAAAACTCCACCCTGGTGCTGGGTGCTTCATTTTCCAACTCACATTCTGGCTTTTCACGTATTCTACCTTCTGGAACTAGCGGGACGTCCGTAGGAATAGTACAGAGACTTGGGAAGTTGTTTCCAATCAATTCAAAGCGATCAGCTCTGATGGTCGATTTCAAACCTTCGAGTGTACAACCGCGAAAGCTAACTGTGAGATTGGTTACATCAGTTTGCTTTATTTGAATTTCCATGTCGGTCGACAGTTTGGAATCCCGAAATTCCAAAGTTGATTGGATTCTTTGGGGGCTAATGGCTCCAACGTCTTTGAAATTGTCCATGATGTTTTTGTTAAAGGTGACGTTTACGAAACGGAGGGATTCAGCATCTAAATGATCAAAGGCGCCAATTTCGAACGAAAACATCTCCACATTCTTAACAGTGAAACGAGCAACTTTCTTGAATGCCTTTGACCGTAAGGTCACGCCGATAGAATTTTCGATTGATATTTCAGCCAAGTTTAATTGAAACAACTCGTCATTCACACCGAGGTCCAGAAAATGGCAGTTGGAAATTTGGATTTTTTTGAGGTTCGGCGGAAACCTTAGTCCCGCAAACTTGAGGAATGTCTGAGTCCTTTTTATCTGCAAATAAATATAATTGTTATTTAATTTCGGGTTCTTAACTTCATACGATATTACTAGAATTAAAATATTATTACCGGATCTGCATCGTCAAGCTGTCCGTGACAGTTGCAGTTCGCCATGGCATTCTCTTCGTTGACTCCTTCGCAGGTACAACCGGCTTGAACGCACAAAAATCTTGGAGATCTGCGAGCTTCAGGAAACTCACTGACATCAGACATAATTGGAGTGGTCGTTTGAATAGTAGTCGAGCCATCCATGCAGGACGTATAAACAAATAACTGGAACGTCAAAATCAACGGAAAACACCATCCATTCGCCGAAAATCGCGACAAGCCCATTATGGGAGTTGTTTCTTTGGAGAGTAAGTGATAGAAAATGACTTGATTTAATGTAGAAAGAGTTCGCTTGTACGATTATCTGGTGGAACGGAAGACATGCATTGATTAATTTCTAGTTTTTTTTTACGTGACGAATAATTGTGGTTAGCCGTTTCAAAACTTCCGTTCTTTCGGTTGTTGCTGACAGAGTCGACCTTCAACCAGCTATAGCTGTTGAAATACAAACTGTTTTGTGGAAGTTACGATCGGTTTGTTCCCCATAAGTGTCTCATTTATTTATAACGAATATATAATTTGATTCTACATTCATGGTTGAGCGGAATCAGACGGAAATGCTGCCATCACGGAATCCTGTTTTTCCAATCAAGGCGTTGATCAAAACACTTTTTCCCGTTTGTTGGCTTTCTTCTCGCGCTTTGTTCAGCATGCTGTCGATCTCACTGGAGTTTTCTCTCTTCAGAACGTAACCTAAGCCCCCGTATCCCTGGGCGACTACATGGTAATCCGTGTGCTATATAATAAAGCGAAAAAATTTTTAAAATAAAATACCTAATTTGGGTTTTCTGTTAAAAATGTTACCGTTAATTTGCAAGCAACATCAGTGCCAAGGATAGTGACTTGCTCTCTTAGAATTTGTGTCCACGCAGCGTCATTGCCTACTAGTGCCATGACTGGCAATTTAAAGCGAGTGAAAGTGTCGAATTCAGCAACAGAGTATCCGCACGAGCCGTCACCCCATACGATCCAGACCTTAACAATGAATGAACTGTGGTTCAATCTCGTGATTCAAGAAGTTTTCCCACTAAACAAGGGTCACCTACCTCACTGTCTGGACGGGCGAGTTTGGCACCAAGAGCAAATCCACCGCCAACTCCAAGTGTTCCAAATGCTCCAGGGTCCAGCCAGCTCAACGGACGGCGTGGTCTCAAGATGTAAGCTGCCGATCCAACGAAATCTCCTCCGTCGGCCACAAGAATGGCGTTTTCAGGTAAAATTTTTTCCAATGAGTGTAGTACAGCCAAGGGATTCAAATGTGTTTCCGTTTCTTCGGTCGCCATCTGCATTACATAAAAATCATCAAATGTTTGGCATGGAGAAGAAATACTTTAAAAATTACCTTTTCGGTAGCAATTTCTTTCTCCTTGTCCCGTTGCTGGAGCGTAGCTGCCCAGTCGGGATCCCATTTCATGCCGTCGGCTGCTTCAGAGAGTTCGACAAGAAATGTACCCACATCTGCCTGTACTGCAACGGCTGGTTTCCAGAACATGTCAGAGTTCTAAAGAAGAAAAAAAAAACATATTATTATTAATTCCATTAGATAGACTGCAAAGTGTCGTATGATCATTACTCTGTGCAGTTGATCTTTGTTGCGATTGACGGCAATGATTGGCGCCTTGCGGGGAAGAACACGGCCATAAGAGAGTCGGAAATCGCAAACAGAACCGGCCAAGATAATCAAATCAGCTTCCTTAAGAGCTTCTCGTCTGTGTTGCCTCGCCTGTACATTGAATCATACCGTAATAAAAAGAAATTGTTTCAAACACGCATACACACAAAATAGATATTATACTAACCTGTAAATCACTTTTAGCTCCAAGAAGTCCTCTGGACATTCCACCTAAATAGCAAGGAATTCCTAACCGGTTAATTGCTCTGACTAGTTCCTCGCTTTTGACTGGCGGGAGGGTAGATTGGCTTCCCATTAGAATAAGGGGTCGTTTGGCTTTCGACAAGAGCTCGACGCATTTCAAAACTATAAAATGTGCTTGTTAATACGAGTATTACATGTTTTTAGGGAACTTTATCAAACCTTGCTGACTGGTTGGCATTGGGATATGGACGGCTAACGGATTGATTTCTACTGGTTCCCAAGCTCCAGCGAATATATTGTCCACATAGTTATTTAAATACCTTCAATATCAATTCGTTAGCAGATTTGTGCAACAGAGTTAATGGATGTTATAGTACCAATTAACAATTTTGTTCATTATGCCTTTGCCTTCACTTTTCGCACCAACTTCCCGTTTTACAAGTTCGTAACTGTAAAGAACATCAATTGGCATTTCTACGAATACGGGACCTATTGAATGCGAAATAAATTATTTCTATTAATCCTACCAAAATTTTTCCAAAGTTAGTAAGCAAGAAATCTTCCTACCAGGTGTATCCGACTGAGCAATTTGTAATGCGGTCCTCAGAATAGGAGCAATATCTCGGATTGAGGTAACACTAACACAATATTTACAGAGCGGGCTAAATAAAGACATCTGATCAATATCTTGAAGTGCACCGCGACCTTTCAATATTGTTGCTGCCGCTCCACCTTGAATGTTAATTGTTTTAGAGGCAATTAATACGATAGCAAAGAAACAACAATAGATTAAAAAAGATATAGGTTTACCTAGCAACAGAATGGGTGATTCAGCCATCTGAGCATTTTTTATGGCAGTCACGGTGTTGGTTAATCCAGGTCCAGCTGTTACTGCAACAACCCCAACTGTCCCTGTCATTCTAGCTACAGCATCAGCAGCAAATACTGCTGAAACCTAGAAGTAATATGCATTATCAATAGAAAATAAATTCATCCATTTAAAATTGTTTTACTTACCTCATGTCTTGTATCAACCACTTTTATTCCAATTTTTTCTGCAGCAGCTAGAATAGGTGAAATATGTCCTCCAGCCAATGTAAACATGTGTTTGATGTTGTGAGCTTCCAAGACTTTGGCAACAATTTCACCTCCATTTCGTTTTGATGTAGTATCAACCTAAACGGCATAAAGCATATAAGGATAAGGAAAAAAATCACACCCATGTATGATAGGATATAAACAAACCTGGTGCATGGCCAAATATATCAAATTGAATTTTTTGAAACCCCAGCCAATTACTGCCCCTATTACGGCCGATCCGAGAAACATAGATATTCCAGTTTCCTGAAGTCCGGCGGCCAGTATGGAGAAATCGAACGTCATTGTGAAAACACAAATTGGCGGACTTACAAACAGAACAGCAAAACCAATGAAAATTTTCACGCCTGAACAAAAAACCAGCAAAAATTTAGATGTATACAGTCAAGTCAGACTTATTACGGACGTACGTCACTCACGCGTGTGATACGAAATAGAAGAAAACAGTGAGCTAACAAACCTTGTGACTTTGACAAGAATTAAGAAATACTTTCTTTAAATAGATTTCCTAAAATCACTAAGCTCAAATTTTGCTTCAAAAATATCCGAATTTTTTTTGTGCATCGGCTGCAATTGTTTTTAAAATGTGCTGACAGCTAAAATTTAAATAAATTGGCAACACCTTGTCCAAGCAGACCGCCCAATTTTCTACAACATTTTTGGTAGTTGAAGCTCGATAGCTGTCAAGTACTCGTCGAATAAAAAAGGAAAGCTGGACGTCATCGATAAGACAAAAACCGCTAGATTTTGACTCGTGGGTTGTTGCTTATCTCAGAATTACAAATGGATCATATGGACACCAATATTTTGAAGGAGCCGAGAGGTTTTCTCAGGGTTCTTCAGTTTGTATGTTTTTCAAACGTTTGAATTTTTATCATCAACATTCTAATAATTTAATTTGTTATCTTGTAGGTCTTTGCAATATGCGCGTTCGCTACGACGACAAATTTTGGAAGCTCATTTAGCTTCCTTGTTAAATGCAAGAATGAAACTATGGGAACTACTAAAATCACTCAAAACATTGAATATCCATTCAGGTGTTGATCGAATAACAAAATTCACCTGTTGTGATAAGAAACATTAGCATCTTGTATTTTCTCATCAGGTTCGACCACATAATAGTAGAAGAAAAGGCTTGTGGCAACAGCTATACTTTCTCCTATTTTGGTGATTACTCATCTGATGCTGAGTTTTTTGTTGCTGCTGGAGTCTTGGCTATGCTTTACTCTCTTGCATCTCTGGGATTTTATTGTTTCTTTGGTGGCAACTATCAAACTAATAAAACCTTTCCTCTTGTGGTAAATTTTTATTTTAGCTAAATTGAAAAGAAACCTAAATCAGAAATAATGGATGTTTTTACTAGGATTTTCTAATAACAATGGTGATTGCTGTTTTCTGGCTGTCAGGAAGTGCTGCGTGGGCTTCTGGAGTCTCTGCTGTAAAATATGTCTCTGATCCAAATTCCTGGATTAAGACTATGGAAATTTGCATGAAAAATGGGGATTGTACCGCGGTGTTTGCTGGAAATTTTGCTGGTCTCAACATATCAATCGTATGATAAAAATGATATATTTCTAAGCTAAAGGTGAAGAAAAACAATCTCCATCTTCTTTATAATTTACAGATATTTGGATTTTTGAATTTTTTCCTCTGGACTGTTAATCTTTGGTTCCTCTACAAAGAAACGTCGTGGTTCCAGCAAGATAATCCCGCATCCGCCGCTGGAGCAGGTGGAGTGTCACCCATTTAATATGCCAATTAATCTCACTAATATAATGAGCGGAGGACGTTCAGTATTTGTCTCATTGGTAGTGTGCGTTCGTTTGTGTGTGTAGGAAAGAAAGATCTGACTCGTTCTTCGGGTATTTAAGTGCGCTAATGAATAGGGAAATACCGCACATCTCTTTACAAATCGATTAAATCAATCAATAGCATGTTGTTTCTTTTCTTACGTTGGTTTTCCGAAAGACTTATTCCATCTTCTCAAATACACGGAGCATCCATTAACTAATTAATGAAATCTATGCATCGGTTATTTCCTTCACGGCTTACTGAAGATTCAAGCGGATGTCATTCGCCAGCGTTAATCTATTCGCCACACCCTGACACTTCCTTTCAATTGTGTTTCCCTCATTAATCGCACGGACTTGCTGCTGGGCTGTACGAATTCAATGCGGCGAATGTTCTAGACTCTCAACAAACAGCCGTATCAGAAACTTGTTATTGTGTTGTTGACATAATTTGAAAAGTACGCACTTATCTTGTTTGCCATCTTTGGAAATAACTTTATACGTCAAGAGTTTCTTCCAATATTGGACTGAAGTCTTATATAAGTCGATACGACAGCAAGGTAAACACAACTAAACTATTTTGTTAAGGCGTAATCTGGGTAAAGTGCAAGGGCAACTGAGAATGTTTGTTCTTATTGACCGACTAAAACGTGTAAGACAGAGTAAACAAAAAAAAAAGTTCGAACTTTGATATAGAATATTACGTGATTAGCAGTAGTAACTTATGGCGCAAACTGTCTGATCGTTGATGATAATAATGGGTATATATGTTAGGTAGCTTTTTCAGTTACTTTTTAATTGTGTTTTTCACTCTGCAATAGCTCGTACACAATGAAAACCATCGTGCTTTTGCTGGTGGCCGCTTTTGTGGCAGACCAGGCAACTGGGCAATGGAACGCCAATTACGCGTCCGGCCGCACTACCATGGTTCACTTGTTTGAGTGGAAATGGGATGACATCGCCGCTGAGTGCGAAAGATTCCTGGGACCTAAAGGGTAAAGTATTCGACAGCATTTATCATATTCTTTCATTTGACACTAAATGAAATTTATTTGATTTTCGTCTTTCCACAGATATGCCGGAGTTCAGGTATGTCGTTATTAACCTTCCAATTAAGTTAAATAGCACAGCAAGTAAAATTTAAAAATTTTACTTACAGGTTTCGCCGCCCAATGAGCATATTGTTATCATGCAATCCACTGTACAGCGTCCTTGGTGGGAGCGTTATCAACCCGTCTCCTATAAACTGGTTACTCGCTCCGGCGACGAAAATGCTTTCAAGACCATGGTTGATCGTTGCAATGCCGTTGGTGTAAGGTAAGAATGTCGCATAACAACAATTACCTGTCTTCAGAAAGCAATTAAAAATTGATTATTAAACGTAGAATCTACGTCGATTGCGTATTCAATCAGATGACACCCGGAAGCGGAACAGGCATCGGAGGATCATCAGTCAACGGAGGTTCAATGAGCTACCCAGGTAAAAATGAAATTATGAGCCATTTAATGTATAATTATATTTAAAAATGTAACATATACCATTCGCCAGCTGTTCCTTACGGACCAAATGACTTCACTCCTCGATCAAGTTGCCCAAGCAGCTCTGGAGATATTGAAAACTACGGAAACGCCCAACAGGTCCGAAACTGCAAACTTAGTGGAATGCCCGATCTCTACCAAGGATCTGAATACGTTCGTGGGAAGATCCTTGAGTTCCTCAACAAGCTGACTTCATATGGTGTTGCGGGTTTCCGGTAATATTATTTCATTCCTTACAATTACACTTTCCATTTCATTGGATGATTGCTAAATATTATTCATTTGATTCTTTAGTTGGGACGCCAGTAAGCACATGTGGCCTGGAGATTTGAAAGTTCTTTCTGACAGGCTTGATAACTTGCCTACTGCCAAGGGATTCCCTGCTGGTTCTAGACCTTATATCTACATGGAGGTCATTGATCAAGGTATACCGCTGGGCTGGAGTTACAACATCCAATCAAAAATCAAAAATGTTTTATCGCTTTAATAAGGTGGAGAGCCAATTACGGCCAACGAGTATTTCTACATCGGTCGCGTAACTGAATTCAAATACGGAAGAAAACTCAGCGACGTTTTCCACAAAAAGACGCAACTTAAATGGCTGGTCAATTGGGGTGTTGGATGGGGTTTGATGCCTGATGGCAACGCTTTGGTGTTTATCGACAATCATGACAATCAACGTGGTCACGGAGGAGGTGGTGACTTATTGACCTTCCGAGAATCTAAACTTTACAAGGTGCTGATGTCTAGAAAAAGTTTCAATTGACAGGGAAATTTAATAACGCAATTCATTTTGTAATAGATGGCTGTTTCCTACATGTTAGCTTGGCCGTACGGCGATGCACGAGTAATGTCTAGCTATTACTGGGATCAAAATCTCGTGAACGGACAGGTAAACTCGGAGAAATCAGGAAACAAATAATTCAACGTAATATATCTCACTTAACTTATGCTTATAGGATCAAAACGATTGGGTCGGACCTCCGCATGATAGCAGTAATAATTAAATTAACCAATTTAAATCTAGACTAATGAAAATTATTAAAAAATAATTAAAAATTAAATTTACATAGATTTCAATATTCTCTCACCAACCATCAACGCCGATGATTCTTGCGGAAATGGATGGATCTGTGAGCACCGCTGGCGTCAAATCTACAATATGGCCAAGTTCCGGAACATTGTTGCAGGTATTGGATCCCGGATCCATCGCGTATTTGAGTGCACGCAATCGACGAAATTCTAATCAAATTTAATATTTGTTGATTACATTTAGGAACTACAATGAACGACTGGTGGGATAACGGAAACAACCGTAAGAAAATTTAATTTAAAAAATGAAAAAATAAGATGAATTACTTATTTCTGAATTCCATAGAAATTGCTTTCTGCCGCGGTAGCAAAGGTTTCATCGCCATCAACAACGAAGGCTCCAACATGTCCCAAACTCTTCAGGTATTTTTGTAACAATTCAAAACATTTTCAACAAACAAATAATCATATACTACGAATCAACAGACATGTCTTTCGGCCGGAACGTACTGCGACATCATCTCAGGCAACTTGGTCAACGGAAAGTGCACAGGCAAATCAGTTACAGTGGGCTCTGATGGCAAGGCTTTGATCAGTATCGGCAATGCTGAAGAAGATGGAGTACTAGCAATCCATGTTGAGGTAATAAATGGCGAATGAAATTATTATTGCAGTAGACAAGTCTCAACCTTTGTCACTTTTTCTTTTTTTAGTCGAAGTTGTAAACGCTACTCCAAAGGATCCTTATTACGTCATGGATGAAATTTAAAAAATTCGAGTGTTCAACTGATTAATGCAAAAATGATTAATGCAAAAAATGTCTAATCCCCACAATTTACAAAGTACAAACTATGCGAAATAAAAGTTTCAAAAATTGATTTCCAAATATCCTGTTTGAATTACTTTGTCTACTACAAATGAGAGGAAAAAAATAAGCCAGTTGGCAAGGGCTTTAAAAAAATTTATGATTTCCTACATACCAGTAAACAAATTACTTTAACAAAATGATTTATTCTGACTATATAATGAAAAATACAGCAAACTAAATTTTGGGATTGTCAAGAGGAGGTGCAATTCCTTTGATAGGCTGTAATTTTCTTTCTCTAGGTGGTTCTCGTCTGTTCTTCCAAGACTGAATCAGAGTTTGAGGATGGTTAGGCAAAAATCCAGAGAGACCAAGGAGCTATAGAATAGTTTAATTAGTATTTAAATTGAAGATCAATATATCTAGCGTTTAAAAATTGCACCTGTGCAACAGGATTACTCATCCCCGCTCCTTGAGCAAGCCAGTATTGAACTCTTTCAAAATTAACAGCGACTAGTTTTTCATTTTGGCTGTTGGGCATGGCATCATAACTGCCAACCTGTTCAATTACTGGACCGTCAAAATTGTCCCTCGTCTATAAATTCAAGAGAAACCAAACCGCGACAGTTTAGACGTGCCATCCAATGATTTCTTACATAGTATTTATAGTTTCTTTTTCAACGTAATGGATATTTTCATATGTGAGATGTAACATTTTCGTTTTACCTTTTGAACGACGATGTGGTAAAAAGGTCGATTAGTGCATCCATGTTTATTTAAGCGAATAACTTTGCCGATTTTTGTAAATGTGGGAATAGCAGACGCCATGATGAAACTGAAAAATAGGAGCGACAACTAACGACGAGTTTCGACAGTTCTTAGTGGACGTCAAATGTTTGGCCTAGAAGAAAGTCGACTCGAAATTATAAGAAAAGTTCTCTCCAATTAATTGGTTCTGTCACGAAGAAAAATGGTGGCAGATGTAGACAGATGGATAGATATAGCCCGCGAATGTAAATACCTACCTGAAAATGAAATGAAGGTGAGTTGACAGATAACATGCTGACAGTTTTTAATAGTGCTTCAATCACTTCAATTAAGGACGTGAAATCCGTGACACAACTTCTATATTACGTCTTTTCTCCTACCAATCGACACCTTACATAAGAAATTTTGTCATGGTTTTGTCGTCAGTATTTCAAAACCATTTATATGCAATAAAACTTGTGAAACACTTTAAAATGTGATTTCACTTACATTTGGTTGTTCCAATGCCAGGACTTTAAGCTGTCATTATCAATATGGCTCATGTCAAGAAACTATTCTTTAATCATCTTTTCTTCTTATCTTCAGAAACTTTGTGAATTGGTTTGTGACTTGTTGCTGGAAGAATCAAATGTACACTATGTTTCAACTCCAGTTACTGTCTGTGGAGATATTCATGGCCAGGTATTTTTTTAAATGTTTCAATTTATATGGATAAATCCTTTGTAAGTAATTATTTCTGTAGTTTTATGACCTGGAAGAGCTCTTCCGAACTGGTGGACAAGTACCAGACACAAACTATGTTTTCCTTGGGGATTTTGTTGACCGGGGATACTATAGTTTGGAAACCCTCACACGGTTGCTTACATTAAAAGCCAAATACCCGGATAGGATCACACTATTGAGAGGAAACCATGAATCCAGACAAATCACTCAAGTCTATGGCTTTTATGGTACCACAAATTATTTTTGAGACTCATTTCACCTTTATTTGATTGCTAACATTTGACTCTAGATGAATGTCAGAACAAATATGGAAATGCAAACGCATGGAGATATTGTTGCCAGTTATTTGATTTACTCACTGTTGCTGCGGTAAATAGCCCAGTTTGGTGCAATCTTTTATTAATATTAATTGGCTTATTTTTCTATCATTATTTTTTTCTATTGGCTTCTTCATTATAGTTAATTGATGGTGAAGTGTTGTGCGTGCATGGCGGCCTTTCCCCTTCTATTCGGACGCTTGATCAGATCCGCACAATCGAAAGAAATCAGGAGATTCCGCACAAAGGAGCGTTTTGTGACCTAGTGTGGTCTGATCCTGAGGATGTGGAAACTTGGACAATTAGCCCTCGAGGTGCCGGCTGGCTTTTCGGCTCTCGAGTCACCCATGAGTTTATGCATCTCAACGGATTAGAGCTGATTTGTCGTGCTCACCAATTGGTTCATGAAGGCTACAAATTCATGTTCGACGACAAGCTGGTGACAGTTTGGTCAGCGCCAAACTACTGCTACCGCTGTGGTAACGTGGCTGGTATCTTGGCGTTGAACGAAGACAAGTCTCGTAAGCCTAAACTATTCAACGCTGTTCCCGACAGTGAGCGTGTTATCCCACCATACACAACGACGCCCTACTTCCTGTGAGTTTTAAAAACATAGCCCGAAATTTCTCCAACTGCTCTGCATTCTTTGATAATAAATAAACACATGTAAAATCAGTTCAATCCTCCTTAAAGTCAATAAATGCTGTTTTGCTGCTGTCCTATTGTGTCTGGCACATTGAGAGACGACAAAAAAGTTTCCTTTAATTTTGTACAAAATTTCATTTTTTTCTCGCCAGTCAAAATTGAAAAGATTTCCCAACTTAAAATTTACCAAGTCAGTAAAAAGGTTGCTAGATGGCGTTGGAGTAGCTATATTTGTCAATTCAAAAAATGTGATCCGCCCACTCCGGGAATTTATTACTTCATTTTTTGTTTTTTTCCTTACAAAAAGATTGTGATTGTGAGACGACTTTTACCATTGTTTGATAAGAGAGCACTGTTGTTACACATAAAAAAAAAAAAAAAAACTGCTAAACAATCGGACGAATCGAGATCGCCTGGGGCAGTAAATCCTCCTTGAAAGAGATCGCCCCCTCTCCCTCCCATTTTTCACCTTTCTTCTCTCTCATTTTTCACCTCGGCATGGCTGGAGGCTATTTTACTTTAGTCCTCACGAGTCGACGCCAGCAGCTTCTCGCCAAGAGAGTGTGTCAGTCTAGCGAAACAATTCTTCGAGTGCTGTTGTTCTCTGAAGACAATCCAGTCAAGTTTAGGCCTGTTCCAGTTCCTGTGAAATGTGTATTCTGAAGGTGTTTTGAGTTGGCTTTTTTCATTATAAAACTACCTGATGGCTTCCTGTCCACTTGCCATCCAGCTGAAGCTGGAGGATCAAATCCCATTTGTGGATGCTGAAGGTTCGTGTGATGGAAGTATCAGCAGTGTGGGCACAGGTAGCATTTTGGGACACTCCACCACCAGTGAAGAATACCTGGACAAGAATGAAAGTCAAGAGAGACTTTGGAAGTTTCATCAGGGCCATCAAGATTCATCAATGGGCGATCATCACAGTTTGAATAATATTCTAGACACTGTTTCGTCATCCCAAACCAGGCTGACAGATCTGGATTATTCTTCAGTGGACCAGCTTGATGGGCCACACTTGAACAACTCCCATGAATCTATCAAGATCGATTCCCTTCTAGAGAAAACTGTCATTGATGATGAACCAGTGCAAGACGAATGCAAGACCCCATCCAAAAATGTCACAAAACTGGCTAGACCCAGCACACTCATCCTGGAGAAGGACGTTAAAGGGGGATTTGTTTCTTTGACATCTGCATATGCCTCCCTGAGTGAACAGGTAAATATAATCTGCCTATGTATACAACCTCAAAAGTAATCTATCTTGTCAGGAAGTTGTGGTTTCATGCTTTTCACACACAGAAGCTGCTGGAGGATAAACACAAGGGGAAAAAGTTTCCGCCTTATACGGTTCGGCGCATTTGAAAAATAGAAGGGGAGAAACGTCGTATTGGGTTGCCGTGGAAAATTTTCCCAGTCAAGACACGCGCCTCGTTGTTTGTGTGTGTCGAGCATACAGATTCAAGTAGTATACAACCAAAATAAAAACGGGGTGGGTGGCGTGTTTGTTTGCGTAGGAGACACGCTTCCTTTTGCAGTCAAGCCAATCATCCGCCCTTGTCTCTTTTCTTTTTCGAGTGGTGTTAAAATCAAAATAAAACCGGTTTGTTCATGAGCCCTTCTTCTCTTTCTCAAACAGCCTCCAGTCAGCCGACAGGAAATGGGCAGTATTGTCCATTTTTAGACGTTCGAGTTAGATCATCACACATTCCTTCCTCCCCGGCGTTCACTAACAAACACACGATAGACCAGGCTGTTTCCCAGCTGATAAACAAACTTAACCGGGAGGGAGTTATATACACTCTCGACTGCAGCTCAAGTATGTGTGTGTAGAAATTCACGCTCTGATTCATCGTTCCAACATCCGGCTGAACTTTGTTCCAGATTTAGTTCCAGGAAAAATAAAACACAATTGGTTTCATTGAGTGCGAGATCCTACCTCAAAAAATAATACACAGTCGTTTCATGGCACACTTGAGAGAAATCGGCCAATTAAGATTAACCAGTTGCATTAAAGAGAAGGAAAAAAAAACACAATCTAAACAGGTCTAACCAGAGGCACTTGATTGTGCTTATTTTCGATCTTGGTGTGTTGATTTTCATTTGGCCCTAATCAACGAAACGTCTCGCAGACGATCAAATACCCACATGCATTCTATTTAATGTCGGAGTTGGCTTAAGGCCAATTTGAGTAAAGAAAAAAATGACGAACACCTCACGATTTTTCTCGTAATCACGCATTCATTTCCATAACGGGGAATATCGTTTTTGCTGTAACTTTTATTTTTTTTTGCTTCATCCCACCGACCGTGCAGCATTCTTTAAATAATAGAAAACACTGCGCCAAGCCTATACGCACTCCCATATTTGGACAGTGTTGTATAAGTAGAAAAAGAGAGGAGAAAATACCTCGTGTTTATGAGATGATAACTCGTTTTCTCTCCATTCTTGTAGATGAGCGATAACTACGAGTCCATCTATAACAGCAGCGTCGGTTACGGCTGCAATGGTCAGCTGAGCCCGTCGAAATCCATTCATTCGACCGTTTCCAGTCCATCAACGCAACCCCATCACTATATTTCATCGTACCGAGTAGCACGAACATCGTTATCACGGCGGACGGGCTCCAAAGTTGCGGCAGCGGTGACTTCAGCCTCGTCGTCATCTTCATCGTCGACCTTGGATCGAGTCGGAGTCGACCCTTGTCATCGGCTACAAATGATACTGAAACAACGCTATCAACAGCTCTGTGACAGCTTGCCGGCTGTGTCGTGGTGTCCGGATTTCCATCCACCCGTCCGACAAATGATATTCAGTCTGGCCCGTGATTCCTCATGGGAGAAAGGCACGGCGACCCCTCAAAGACCTAATCTACGCCGGATTCCCCTTCATGGCATCTTTGCTGAGGACCGCGTAGGGAATTCCACCCATATTTTTTTTATTTGTTTCATTCGAAAGTTATTTGAACAAGGGTTAATGCTCTTTTTTGTCCCCCCCCTTTTTTTTCATTTGATATCTTTCTAGAGATCTGATAGGCCGAAATCTGGTGGGCAGAGGCTCCTAATTATGGGTGAGACGGGGTACGGAAAAACGACTTTGTTGCTCCGGCTACTGAACGATTGGAGCACGCAAGATCCAGCCTTGGGCTACTTGGCACGATTCAAGCTAGTCTATTTCCTTTCTTGTCGTGACTTGTCTAGCCAGCGTGTCAATCTATTTGGTTCGCCAACTAAAGAGGAGGCCGAATTAGCCGCTGGTTTAGCACCCGATACGGAGAATCAAACGCTCTTCCTCTTGGATGGATTAGATGAGCTCAACAATTGGCCTGAAGAGATGAAAGACTTGCTTGAAGGGCGCCTTTATCCGGCCAGCACAGTCTTAGCCACTTCCCGTCCGGTGCCCTCTGCTGTTTCCCATCCGGCCTTTCACAAGCGCATCATCATTCACGGCTTTGAATTGGTCCATGTTGAGAGTTTTATCCGCTCGTTTTTCGCCACGCCGCACGACCTCGAGCGTGACCAACCGCCCGCAATGATGGATCTTCTCCAGGCGCGTCCTCGTCTCATGAAATTGGCATCCAACCCGCTCATGTGCTTCCTGCTTTGCCTTGTCTTCCAAGAGGAAGGTGGCAGACTGCCGGAATCGGCCGCTGAGCTCTTTGGTATTCTCATGCGCTTTGTCATGCTGCGCTCCCTGCGCCAACAGACTCAACAAGGTCACATGACCACACAGCAGCGCAAAATTCTCCTGGACTTTGGTCGGTTGGCGTTGCAAGGAATCAAGGAGAACCGTTACCTCTATACGGATGCAGAGATCAAAACCGCTTGCCAAACACTCGACATTGTCAAGTAATAATATTTGATTTTGATGCGTATTATAAACCTGTTCTGTTCCTCCCGCCCCAAATTAATTGCAGTGATAACTTTTTCTGGTTGCGTGTGTCACAACAGATGGGGATTCTTGATCAAAGGCATCAACGTCAACGCCAAGGGGCAAAAGCGGATCTTTTATCAGCCAATCCATTCCGCCTGGAGTGAATACGCTGCCGCATTGTATCTGGCCTCAGTCTCGCATTACGCCAATATTATTCAAAGAGAAGTCTACAGCTTGCCCCTGGATGCCGAGCCCTGTTTGACAACAAGTGCCGGGATCTACCGCAGCTCTCTGCAGGTAAAACTTTCACGACGGTTCTTTTTATGTATTATTTATTATCATTTTTGTTCCCCCATAACCGAAAATATTAATTTTGTTTTGCCTTTTCTCATAGGTGTTGTTTTTCCTGTGCAGCGTCCTGTCGAAAAAGGCTTATCTGCTGTACAACATCCTGTCGCCATTAGAATTTCCCTGTGTGACTTTATTGAGTTTTCTGCAAACAGCCGGTCGGAGCAATGTTAACGTGGCCGCCCTCTGTAAACTCGTCCAGGGTCATGCATCAGTTACAACATCAGCCGAGAGCCAACTGCAAAGTTGGTCTGCTCTGGTTGACCACCCAGAATGTCTGCTGCACTCGATGGCCATTCGCTACGATGGACTCGTCGACGGATCCGCCCTTTCCTCGCTGGTTGACGTAGTCGGACGCAACTCGACGCTTCACACGCTCAAAATTTCAGCTGTAATCGGTCAAGGTCTGGAGGCAACTGATTTGGCCCAAGTGGCCCGCCAACTGGGTCCGATGATGAGCAAACCAAAGTTACAGACCTTGGAATTGGCCATTTCGTCCGTTGATGAGGACGTGCCCATTGCCGACGCACTCCAACCTCTCGTCGATGCCCTTTGCTCCTCCATCGGCAACACGGCCGTCTCTAAACTTGTCCTAGATATGGAATTAAGTGCCGGACAAGTGACGCAGCTGGGCGAAGCTATACCTTCAAGCAGTGTTCGCTCTTTACATCTTTTACACTTATCGTGCGCCTGGAATGGCCTCCAGGCGCTTACCTCCTTAATTAACAACCCTGGCGGTAGCGTAACTGGACTCGATTTAAGCGGCTGCTGGGCGGCCACGTCTTCAACCAGTCAATCTATTCAGGTTACTAACGAGGAAATTACCAAGCGAAGTTGGCATATTTTCATTTGCTTATTTCTCCATCATTTTCTTCTAGGTGGTAGTTGATTCGCCGACAGCCTGCGGGACTTTGTCCGGTAGCAGCACCTGCTCGACCGGGTCTCCGGCAGCAACTCCAACACCGGACCCGTTAAATCACCACTCGCCCCGTCCGACCAAGCAGCAGCAACAACAGCAGCAATTCCTTTCGCTACCTAGAAGGCCTACGCGTGGATCGCGCAGTTACAGCAGTCTCACTCGAGCAGGCCAGCAAAATACTCAACAAGGATTGTCTTCCTCGTCCAATTATCTGTCACGAACGGACGAAAAGCGACGATCCGATTCAATGCTCTTCCAGAAAGTATTGCTTCCATTACCGGCTTGCGATCGTTCGTCTCACCTCCAGTGCGGTTTCCACCTGCTGTTTGATGCTCTGAGACAACCATCGTGCCGACTAACGCAGCTCAATCTCAGCAAGTCTTCCATAAGTGTTTCCGACGCCATGTGTTTAGGTATTTTCCATTTTTATGGCGATTTGAAGTTATCGTAGAAATCTATCAATTTATTCTCTTTTTTATAGGCGAAAGTTTGCGGAAAAATCGTGTCCTGATTTCTCTCCGACTGGAGGGCCTCTCCAGTTTGAAGGAAGTTCTTCCCGTTTGTTTATCGCTGGCCGAAAACAAGGCTCTCCAGCTTCTCGACGTCAGTTCTAACCATGTGCTGGTGAACGACTCCGCTTTTCAGCTCATTTGCCGCGCCCTGGGTCGTAATTGTAGTCTCCAGTCGCTGAGAATGTGCGGATGGACTTTCTGTCTCGAAGAAGAAGACACTTTCAAAACGCTGTCTGATGCCGTTCAAACATGTCGCCTGCGAGAACTGGCTCTTTCCTCATCGCTGATCCGCATCCCGTTTCAAGACAAACGCAGTCGACTGTCTTCTGCTTTACTTGGTCCGGTCATGCTTGACGAATTGGTGGCTCTAATGTCGCAAGAAGGGTTCGATCAAATCCGTTCCGACTGGCTGGCCTTCCTAAAACTGGATAATTGCCGACTGGAATTGAATAGCAAATTGACGTTGCGTGGCGCCCACTTAGTTTTTTTCACGAGCGGTTTCCAGCGACTAAGCGAAGTCAATCTAGCGCTGGATGTCTCCCATGCCACTGAACCCTTGAGAGACAAAGCTTCGCTGGCATTTTTCCAGTCTTTATCGCAGTCCTGCTCTCAGCTAAGAACTTTAGTGCTGAATAATTGGAGGTTCCAATGGAGCAAACCGGACAAGGTTCTCAAGGTAAAATCGTTAAAGCAAATCACTTGTGTTATCTGGTCTAATATGCACACTTTTTTCCTTCCAGGGTATTGCCAAAAGCTTGAAGAACATGTCATTGAGCTGCATCAGTTTAGATGGATTGACTGTCCAATCAGATCAACCATCTTCAATTGCCGAGATGTCATTCGCTCTCGTACTCATTTCGACTTTGAACAACCTGACTCAGTTGTCACTCAATGGCTGGCGATTGAGCAACGAAGATGCCTTTGATTTGGGCAAAGCGATTCGTGAAAAGCTGTCGAGTAACGTCCTGGAACTATCGCTTAAGAACGTGCCTTCACAGACGAACCGATTGGTGGTCAAGGTGGCGGAAGAGTCCGGAAGAGTGACCGCCAACCGCGGTAGCAGCGGCTGCCTGTACCGATTCAAGAAGACGGGTCGAGCCCCAAGTTTCCTCAACAAGATGATGCTAATCACATCCTCTTGGAAAGAATGATGAATTGCAATCCTGAGTCTTAGTGTGATTCTCAAACTGTGATCGTTTGTTTGTTCCCTAAACACAAACCAGATAGTTCGATCTTTACTTTAAATGTTTTTGCATCCCACCCAAGTGGCGCGTTTGTTTCTTCCCGCCACGAGATTTTCTTACTGTTTTCACACGTCCCGTGTTGCCATTAATCACATGACCTTATGTATCGTTGCCTTATTGACACACTATCTCACTTGTTTGCCCTTCTCCCTTTCTGCCACTAGATCCTGTACTTTTTTTTACAAACCACTTTTTGTTACAGACCTGCACTTTTCCCTAGCAATAGGTTTGAATAGTATCACACAATATTTTCATTGGATGTTCAATATATTGACATATTGCAACCATATTTCCCGTTTATCATTTCATATTTATGCATATATTATCTTTTGAACTAGCACTTATCAGTATTTACTGGGTCATCGTGTTGCGTCATTAATATGTCGCAGTGACCCATTAAAGGGTATTGCCCCAATTTACTGGTCAAATCAGGTTTTGAAATTGTCTCACGATGAAGTTCATAGACGATGTGCGGTGAATTCATTTTAAGAAGAGAAAATTGGACCCTGGTTATTGAGAGCTTTCAACGGATCGGAGATACGGTTTAATTAATGGCAAGTTTCAATAAATATATCATTACCGCGTGAATACAAACTTACCTATCAGATAAGCGGCCCAACATTGCCGTTAAAAACCGTCGAATTTAGGGCTCTTGATATTTCAGGCTAAACTGACATCATTTTTGGACATCTGAATGTCTGATCATGGGTATGGAGAGCAGTATGGAGAGATTGCAGAAGCTTATTATTTGGTTACGTGATCGTTACAGTCTCTCAGGGGGCTTCACATGTCTAATGTAATGTAACGTTAAAGTTTGAACCCACGAAAGGAATTATTTTTCTTAGAAATAAAATGTTTCGTTGTGCCCTTCATTTTTTAATAAAGAAAAACAACAATAAAAAGGAAATATTTGCATGAGTTAACGAGTAGTTTTCCTCATTTTTGTTTGTTATGAAAAAGTTTTGAAAAAGGTGCTGAAAAGCAACGCCATCTATATCTTCATGTCAGAGCCATAGATGATGGTAGAACCACTTATATGGAAAGGCCTTCCATTGCTTTTCCCCCTGGAAGTGTTTTGGCCATACCTTAGTTGCAGAGCCACAGCGGGTGTGTTGGGAAACACACAATTTCAACACAAAATTTTTTTTCCAGTACCAAAATCAACAAAGTTTCAGTAGATGGCCGCTGTTGGCGCTGACAATAAGGTATAAATCAATACTTAAGCTCATTTTTCCACTTTCGATTCGCGATATTGGCTGCAACTTTGGGAAAAATTTCCGAGAGGAAAATTTAACAGGTAGTGGTTCTACCATACATCTATAGGGGAGACTGGAGTATGCCGGGACACCGGGTCAAGAGGGACAGTAGGAGGGAAAATAGAAGATTTTAATAAAATTCAAAACATTTTTAGTATGAGCTTTAGATACATGCCAAATTAGATGGCATGTATCTAAATAACATACTAAAAATGTCCCCGGCCGAAACCCGCGGCATAGCCGGAGGGTAAATGGTGACAAAAAAAACTTTTTTTGTCAGCATTTCCCCTTTCTTTGTTTCCCGCCATACCCTCGGGGTATGCCGCTGGTAGGGACACGCTGAGCTACATTTCTCGTAGGTGAGCCAATAATTGATGTCTATCAAATACCTCCTTAAACCCGTGAATAATATTACAAATAAAAATCAGAAAAATAAAGAAGAGTTCTTTATCTTTCTGATGAAAAAACCCGATGGCTCTACGATAAACATAAGTATTTTTAAAAAATTCCCGGGCGAGACACCGTAGGGCCTATCTCGCGCGGGTTAAAACACCCCAATTGGCAGGGGGTGAGCCAATATTTGTGGTGGGTACTGTAGTCTAGTTAGCGTAAGAAAAAGAGGGGAAGTTTTGCAATATTCATGAAACCTACAGTCCCCTCACAAAGTTTGGAAACACGGCGAGTGTTTCCGCGCTTCTAACAAGGCGGCTTACGGGCCAAAGTGTCTCCCTTTTTTTCGCGATAACTCACGTTTGAGTTATCGCAAAGCAAATTTAAAAAAAAAATCATCTTGGTGAGGAAAGAATGTCCTTTCACCATGATTTTTTTCAGATTTTAGTAAATTGAAGTTTATCCCCAAAGTGCTAGACATAAAGTTTGGAAACATCGGCGCGCTCGCCATATGTTTCCACGCTAAAGTGTATGCTAGTTAAAAAATTATAAAAAATTGAAATTTATCAATTTTTACTTGAAACTTGCACCAACGGTAGACGACATAGTCGTCTACATTTGGACAAAGTTTTAAATTTTTTTAATGAAAAGCTGATTTTTTCCGATTATTGGACGACTATTGCCTGTCCACCAGCTTGAACTATTTCAGATGTCAGTGATTCACGATTAAAACACACATCAGATGCAGTCAAGAACATAGAATTTTTGGTGAGTAACTGTTTAAGTGCAAAACCTTTACCGATTACATGTAGACGAGAAGTAGTATCGCATCCTGAAATTGCGTGGGAAAACAGCAATCGTTCACAGACACTTTCCCCAAAACAATTTTTGATAGATATAATGTTCCAGCACTTGTTCGGTTTGTTGTTTTTTCCTTTGTTAACTAAATGCAATTTAAATTTATGGGACTGTGCATGAAATAGTAATAGAATTAATAAATCGGCGTCTTCACCAATAACAGAGGTATCATGATGCGTAGAATAGTCTATGGCCGTTCGTACAATTAGTAAATCTGCATCTCTTTTGGCTTTAAGGAAACGAAATTTCCGTTTTCCAAAAATTAAACCAGAACAGTAATAAACTTCTGTTTGTTTTTTTGGTTAGACAAGAATTCTTATTTTTTACTTGTTAAATGCAATTTTTCTGTGAAATGTACTTCTTTTCCTTCAATCCGTGTTCTTCTAGTGTGTGTTGCGTCTTTTGTGGTTCTTCATATCCATAAAAACTACGGTTGCTTCTGGGTAGTTAATAGATAAATATGACGAGTACTTAATAAAAATCTGTTCAAATGTTTCTCCTTTCTGCCACTACACCCGATGCAAAAGAGCTCCACGATCAAGAACAAATTTAATACCAATTCCTTTCCAAACTAAAAAAAGATACATCTAAGATACTTAAAAATAATAAAGAGATATACAATATGCCTTCCTGCATCTCTGATGCTACTGAACCTTGAACTGGAGGCACCCCTACTTAACAAGGAGCATAAACTTTACCGGATGATATGGCTCCACAAAAACACAAGTAAAACCAAAAATTGAAACAGTTCGGCTTTTTTAACTTAAAAATTAATTTTTATTTTTAAATTTATACTTTTCTTCCTTAGCTGGCCTACCTCAAGTGTACTATTTTGGGCCTTATGGCAAAAAGAACAACGCAATGGCCAAGGAGCTAATGGGCCCCAGTTTGGAAGACCTTTTTGACTTGTGTGGTCGGAAGTTTACCTTGAAAACAGTCTTTTTGATTGCCTTACAGTTGAAAAAGAATCTAAATCTTTTATGTTCCAATGTCCCGAACTGAAAAAGTCATCTCTTTTTAAAATAACAGATCAATAGAGTAAAGATGGTGCACAGTCACAATCTCATCCACTGTTATGTCAGATCAGGAAACCTTCTTGTCGGCCGGAGTGAAAATAACAAGGAAAAAATGATCCACATAATCGGTAAAAATCAACCGAATAAAGTTGATCTGACAAACCCACAACTTAATCAATTTCACACAGATTTTGGTCTCGCAAAGAAGTATTTTGATGATGTCACCAGAGACAAAATGCCTGAACAACAAAGTGAAATGGGCACAGCTTTGTCTGTTGCTTCTCCTTCCGTCGCTTTGTCTCCTCAAGTGGTTGTCCCTGATGAAAATCCACTGGCTGACGACGAAGTTGACGGGGTTTTGGCATCCATGGATTTGGAATTCATTACTCGTCCGTCTTCCCTACCTGTTTCCTTTCTAAATTCCTGGACCATTTCTGAACGTCAGAGGATCGAAGAGAGGAGACGATCCAATATGCTTTGATATGAAAAAAATGAAGAGCAACAGACAATAGTAAGTGCTAGTAAGTTATTTACTGTTTATTTTTTCTATATTGGTTTTTCTTTCAGTGCTCAAGCAAGTTTGAAGAGATTTGTGTGGAATAAGGCATTAGCCAAAAAGGAGCTGGCCTCAACTCTCCAAAATGTGTTAAGATGAGGAGGAATATACAGAGACAATAAGCATGTAAAAAATGTGTACCACTTGTATTATTCTTTTTACTTTGTCTAGGATGTTAAAGTTAGTCGTTCGTCCAAAGCTATAACGGCAAACATCATCAAAAAGACAACGAAGCAGGAGGAGGAATTAAAAGAAGCAGTCTTGGCAGAATTGTTACAAATTGCATCTGACCAACTGAGAAATTCATTGGAGATCGTTAAGAAGATTTTTAATATGAAGATAGCATTAGGTCAACCACACAAGACTCCATTGGGAAAAGTAGCTATTCTCGAAAAAAGAATTGCAAGTGTTGGTGAAAACCCATAAAAATGGTTTAGAAATGCTGATGTATATCAGTTAGATGAATTGGAAGAAAATCGCTGTGGATGTTTTCTCCAACCGTGCTGGCTTTGATGGAGATTTTCTTCGTCGATGGTGGCAGTGCCACCTCAACCCCAATTTTTTGAGGGGGGCGCTGTCAGAAAAAAAGAACAAAATTTGCTTAAAGCACTAACAAATGACTGCAATCCTGCTAATATAAATTTTAAAGCAATTGCAACGCAAATATTGAAAAAACGCAAGCTACGACATCGCCATCCTTTTCAATTGGAACAGTACTACCAGAGGAAGACGGAGGACTTTTTGGTTGACAACAATATTTATTCTGAACCTACCCACGACTTGAAAATGCTTCCAAAGCAGGGAAATCAATTTGTATATTTTTTACATCTTATTAATGGAATTATTAATGGAATAATTTATTTAATTTTTTAGTTATTTAAAATTTTGAATTTAATTTTTTCGAAAAAACGTGGCATTCTCAGCCACTTCCGGCAGAAACAGTTGCGGATTACAGTAAGAATTCTTACCCTCATAAATTACCGCTATCTATACTTTGCCTGAATCATCCTTTACTTTGTTTCTTATAGCACCCCCCCCCCCCCCCCCCCAGAAATCAATTTTGCCCCAGATTCGTCGATTTTAAAAGTCTCTTTACCGTGTTATTCATTTCATTATGAGTCATGAGCATTGCCCGCGAGTTAACGAATATGAAGATTTCTCAATTTTCCCGACAGTCAAAATCTTGAGTAACTTTACCCAAGGCCTTTAGCGACGGCACTGACGCCACACATTTAGCCCGCTCCCTAGCAGTTTATATTCTGATTGTAAATTTAGTATTTAGCTCGTTCTACGACTCGATGATAAACTGTCCGACTAATTCGTTCAATGTGAGCACCAGGAGCGTTTGGAGTGTTACCACATCCAATACGTTGTTGGCTCAGTGAATACTGAATGTATCAGTGGATGAGATATCAATTGGATGTAATCCAATTTAGAAAAACCAAACCGGTTATTAATATCATCGCACAGCATAAAGTGGTCTGATTATGGACTTCAATTACTACCGCATCCCATCACTCTTTTGTAGCACTACTGATGCCAAATTTAGACACTACTCGCTAGGATAACTTTCGGGTCGTCTAGTTCATTTTTCAAAAAACGAAAAGTTGTCGGCCACTTCCGGCGACAACAGTTGCGGACTGAAATAAAGAGGATTACACAGCCAGAACTACCACCCTCTCCCCCACGACCCCCCAAAAGATAAATTTTACCCCAGATCAGTCGGGTTTAAAATTCTAACTATTGTAATATAAAAATTGCATTATGAGTTATGCCGTAATGAGCATTACATGAGAATTAACGAATTTTAATATTCCTCAATTTTCCCGACAGGTGGAATCTTGTGTATCTTTACACATAGCCTTGTATTAATCCCTGAGAGAATTGGTATGGGTCGCCACGGAAAATTTTACAATTTTAAGAGACAATTTTAAGAGATGCCAAGAAGCTTTTGACTGAGAAAACCGTGGTGGGATTGCCCCACAAAACGTTATCAAAACAAATTAAAACACTTGAACAGAAAATCAACAACGTTGGTGGGGACCCAAGAAAGTTCTTCAAAAACAAGGACGTTTATAAATCTGATCTGATCGATTGGGAGATGATCTCCGTAGAGGTATTCCCCAAAAATGCTGAAGTTGATGCGGAATTTCTGTGTCGATGGTGGCAGTGCCACCTGGACCCCACTTACTTAAGGGGACTACTTCAAGCAACCGAAATCAAATTGCTTCAAGCATTGACAAAGGACCGCGATGCTGCTGCTATAGATTTTCAAGAAATTGAAACAAAAATATCTGAAAAACTAAAGATACGACAACGTCATCCATTCCAATTGGAAAAGTACTAATAAAGCAAGTTAAAACTTGAAAACCGAACGTTTGAATGGTCAGACGTGAAATGACTAAAATTCTGTATTACAAAGTTTCTTAACTGATTCGTATTGTCTGGATTGGCGGTGAATAAGGACCAAACGAAATAGGACTGGTAGAAATAGGACTACGTTTTAGGACTAAGTAGAAATAGGACTGGTCGGAATAGGACTTCTAACGCAGGTAATCGCAAACTATTTATATCACTTTGTCCACCTGTTTAGGGTCCACGGTGGCTAATTTAATTCGTCTACCTGCATTAGTACAACTGAAGAACATACTCGAGAACACAAATCCAATCTAATAAATAAAAATGGCTAATTTTGATGGGAACGAAACAGTAATTGAAGAAGAAGAAGAGTTAGACTTGCTCATGTCTCAAGTTAATGACGTGGATGTGTGCCACCACGTAGAAGAGAAGGAGGAAGAAGAACATAGGCGTAAAAGAAAAGCCGAGGAATAGGCGAAGAATCCAGAAAAAAAGGCAGCAGAAAGCGATAAAGAGAAAAAAGCAAGAGAAAGAATGGAAGAAGAAAAATAATTGAAGGCACATCAGAAAGAGCTGAAAAAACTGGTAAAGAAGTGGCTGCAAAGTTGAAAGAAATCGAAGATTTCAAAAATGAAGAAATTTGAAAAAATAAGCAAGATGCCGGCAAAAGGCTTTGAAACGGAAGGAAGAGGCGTCGATATACTCATCAACTTCCTTGCCATCAAGTACCGACACGGAGGAATGGACAAACACCTCTAATTCAAATCGAAGCGAGAACACGATTGATTTGCGCATTGCATCGCAGAATACAATTTACATCAGCAGCAATATTGATGTAAGTTACGCTACGGAATACAACGAGAACTTTAAAGATGGAGAAATGGTAGACTTTTTAACAATCTTGGCGTTTGGTTTCCATCATCATAAGTGCCAAGTGTTGTTAGATTGTCGAGTCTACGATTCAAACTCCGATATATTTAAACTTGTATTGAAAGACAAAAGCAACCACTCGGAGCTAAGATCAAAGGAGACTGCTCAAGCAGACAAGCAGTCAGTCAGTCTCAGTCCCTCTCTTTTCGGCCCACAGCTTCCAACCGCTTTGTGAGCCACGCGACATCTAGTGGTCGTGGGAAGAAGGGCACAATAACACTACAAGTGTGTACTGTGTTCCTGTTTACCACCGCTTCAGAAGATAATGACAGTCGTAGCGATGGCAACCAAACGTCCAAACGCCAATCTATAAATTTGTTTACGAGTAAGTTCGTATATATGGCGAATAGGGTCGTTGCATGAAATTTCGATTTGTTTTAAACATACCTGGTTAGAATCAGTTTTTTACGTTGATTCTCATGGTATTTTTTAAATATTTTTTAAATGAAGCTAACTTTGTGTATTTCTAGTTCAAAGTTCAAATAAGCGCCCCCCCCCATTTCAAAACGGGGTCTCAGCCATTTTTGATGGGCGGTGCTTAATTTGTGATGAATTTGTAGACGACGCTCACCAAAATCACCCTTTTCGTATTCCCCCTTAAGGCCCTATGGGCGAAAGAGGGTTGTATTCAGCCGTAGGCAGTACGAAAAGGGTGATTTTAAGCAAATCTTAAAAAATCCTCTTATAGAGGAAAGAATTATCTTTCACGATGATTTTTTTTTAATTTTTGTAAATATTAATTAAGCCCCAAAGTTCTAGATATAAAGTTTGAAAACATCGGCGCATTCGCCATATGTTTCCAAACTAAAGTGTATGTTCCTTAAAAAATTCTAAGAAATTCAAATATATGAATTATTATTTGAAACTTGCACAAACGGTAGACGATCTACAATTGGGCAAATTTTCAAATTATTTGAATGAAACGCTGATTTTTACCGATTTTTTAAAGAAAAAATGCCTATTAATTTTCGTGGCGCAGGGACGAAATCCTAGCCCAGGCGAAGAATAGAGATGAATGGCATTGCGGACCCCACCATTTCGGCCCCGTACCATTTCGTCCCAGTCCGAAATCGACCTACCGATTCGGCAACACTATTTACCTTTTCGGCCCCATTTTCATTAATATATTTTTGAAATTCTTAAATAATTTATTTTGTTGAAAAGTTAAATAACAAGAAGATAGTATTTTAGTAAAAGAAGTAAATGTTCAAAATTTTAAATATTTATTGGATTTTTAATGGACGTTCATTTCTTTTACTAAAATACTTACATAATAATCAAAGAAATATTTAAAAAATTTTACATTTTGTTATTGTACAGATTTTGTAAAAGAATTTTTGGTCCCAAAGCGTTAAACTTATTTTTTTACTCGAAGTACGTGAACGTACCCATTCCGCGCAAGCCGGGTTGTCGCCCCCTCATAAGCGCGCGATTTCTCTGTTTATCAGAGAAAACGGCGCGCGGGGTGGAAATGGGGGGGGGGAAGAAAGGGACACACACGGGCAATAAAATAAAAACCATTTTCAATTCACAATTGACTACATTTAATATGATGCAACTGAAAATGAAGACTTCTCTTGAGCTTGCAAAGCTCTTCATTTCAGAGTTTTCCGCGTCTTCCTAGCTCTACCCGTTCATTAGTTATTCCCCTTCAAAGAACCCTAATTTGCATGGAGCACTATAGCGTGTTCCCAAACTTAGGAATACATTTTAAACCTACCCTCCCCTTGATAAGAAATATCTGAAAAAAATCAGCTTATTGCTATCTTTAATACTCACTCTTCAAACTTGTCTATCAATTGCTTGCAGATCTTCAAAAATTGCTAATCATAAGCCGTTTTTGGAAGCACGATTCAAGAAAACACGATTCATTAATGCAACGCTTGGTCGCAGAACCATACATCGTTGCAAAGGACTTTCAAAAAACTGAAAAACCGAGAATCTAGCCTTCTGGGAAATTTCTAGTACGTGAACATACCATCCCCTCTTCTACCATGGCACAACGGTCAACAACAGATTCCGATCGATAATTGTTTTAGCACAGATAAAGATCATCTAGCTGGTTTATTATCTCCATAAGAGAATTAACATGGGCAACTGTCGACAACATTCTTGATTCTTCTGATTTCTCCAATCTTGGACTACTTGTCCTGTCCTCTAGTGTACGGTTTCATCTCTACACTCTGCTTAATTCTATGCAATTGCAATGATTCAATTGATTTCTCTGCTTTTGCAATTAGCAAACGTCAAAATTACATATAATATGACTTCTTAATAAAAATTGTTAAGGCAAATTACCTAAGACTAATAAACACCAGCAAAGAATTTTACCAAGACAGAAGGAAAACAATCTTCGTCTGCAAATCCATTCGTAGCTTCGGTGCAGTACAATACTTTATCCGCTAGAGGCACTACAAGCACTCCAAGAACTCGGGGTTGGTAGGGATAGGGCTAAAAGGATAGCACATGCGAAACCACTCTTCTTTATCTATCGTTTTAGTTTCACCAGAGCCATTAATTATGGTTACCCGTCTCAACGTTAAAGGCTTCCATTACCTTCTGGTGTCATCTTGAATTCCTATCGACAATTGCCACCTGGTGGGTGTGTAACAACACTACGTGCCAGGCGCCACCTTACTACCATTTGAAATTTCTAAGTTCTAACAACACTGATACGTTTTGGGAAACTATTGCTTTACTACTTAGTCTTTATAGGTTTGGAAGGAATAGAGAGTTAATAGAGTTTGAAGGAGGCATGTCCGTAGAGGATTCATCAAGACGACGCCGTCTCCGAGAGAATATTCCGCCATAAGAGACGGGTGACCATAGTTAATGGCTCTGGTTTCACTACACTTTGCGTCGTGCTATTTCCGTAATTTGCTTTCTTTCGCTATTGCATGGTGGTTTATTTTGTCTCTTATTATTTTTTCACATATTCTATCATATTCTATCTCTAGAAGATGGATGAATTTTTGGAAAAAGATATTAATATTGAAAGTTTCAAAGCGAGAAGTCTACAGAACATAGTTGTGATTTTAGATCCTACTTGAACGTTTGTATTTGAGTCGTTAAGGGAATAATTTCCTGACCGTTTGTATTTTTGTTAAAACTCCGTGTCGTGATGTGTAGAGGTGTCGAAAAATGATTTGAAAAATGGTATCGTTTACATAGAAGTTGTGGTGCAGTGGAAATATTGTTCGGAAACTATCTGGTGGTTCTTTGGTTCAAATCTCGAAAATTCTTTCGTTACCCATTAATACCTCGGTTTCATCTAGTTACTGCCTATTAAACTTCTGCTTATCTGTTTTTATTTGTAGAGGTCATCTGTGGATATGCACTAAAAGCACAAATAGTCGCAACGACGGCAGTTGTATGGTGTTGTAACTCATGATATACAGTACTTACCAGAAGTTTGGAAACGCGCGAGAGAAGGTTATGTAAAAAGCCGATTTTCGCCGCGTTTCCAAAAATTGGGTTTTTGACGGAGGATTTTGAATTTTTTTTTAAGTAGCCATAATGGTTGGCTACTTCCTGAATTTTTTTCAGATTTTTATATCTAAGGGGAGGGCAGCTACAAATGGATGTAGAACTTTGGAAACACGCTGTAGAAGCGTATTAAAAAGTGGCTACTTTGCCGCTCTCTAAATTGGGGAAAAATAACCCAATAAAGACGCCAAAAAATACAAAATAAAGAACTTCGTTAGCTCTATGACGTGTATCATTTTCAAATTTTTTGAGATTCATTTAATAGAATGAATTTCAAATTGAAAATGAGATTGGTCATTTTGGACCCTTTTCTCCCCTCTATCCCATCCCGTAGTGTTGTCGCGATTTCTCCTTTGTTTCATTTTCGTAGAAAGGGTAAAATTTAAAAGAAAAGGCGAAAATTTACCACCTCCAAAAATTGGCATTTGCAGAGGGGGCTTTTATTTGAATAAATAAATGTTCAAAAAAATTTCTCAAGACAATTTTTTCACCATAGAATTTTCAATTTAAAGTGATTGATCAAGTCATGTGTTATAAAAGTTAGGATCGTATCAATGGCTTCACGCTTCACCATGCTCTTTTTTTATTTTCATGGTTATAAAAAGCAGCATCAATGGCGTTCAGTCTTACACTTATCTAATGTCACACATAGTTGGTCCAAATTATACTATTTTATAATAGACCCTATACACATCTATTTGATCGATAATATCAAAAATATTTAAAAAAATCAAATTGCGATAAAAGTTTTTTAATTAATTTCTAAAATATTTTGATATTACTGATCAAAAAGATGTCAGCCTAATGTTATGTCATAACTCATTAGTCCTCTAATTAAAATTCTCTTTAATAAAAAATTAATATTCCCAAAATAAATGAAGCTTGTGCTAAAAAAAATAGGAGGAAAAAAATTAAAACATTTCTAGTTCTAGAATGTCAATCAAAATTGAAGATAGCTAACACAATTGATCAAAAGGGTTCACTCTTTTTTTCGTTCAATGGACTCATCAGCAGTGCCAGCACGATGATCAACCAAGTTATTTTTTTTTCTAATTAGTTGCATCAATACTTAATGTTAAATGTAATAAATTGTAAACACAATTTAAAAAGAGGCTTTACTTTCTTAACTTGTGGCATTGCAAAGGATTCTTAGATTAAGATATCTCAAGTTGAAAAATACGAATGTTCAACGAATTTTACTACAATAAATATGGGGGCGTCAATGAATCTCGGGGTTCTTGCTTAGCGAAATGGACGAGGGGTCACTATTTCCCCCGAGCATTATTGTACAAACATATTAAATGTTTTATTTAAAATTAAACTTCAGCACCACCTACATTTTTTCCCTATCTTAAAGTTGCAATTATTTTTCTACAAGAGTTCTTTTTCAGTTTTAAAGATGACATTTCCAAATTTTTTGGGGGGTTTTAACTACATTAAGATCTACATTTCCTTATTTTTTCATAATTTTCATTCATCCTATCCCTCTTTTTATACCCTGTCTAACATGGTAGGGGAGACCGGGGCTGTGTGGGACAAGAGGCTTTAATGTACAGGGCAGTTTGATATGTACAATTGGTTTAAAAATTATGAAATAAATACAGCGCATTTTAAATGATGTCTTATTTATCCTATAAACTATTTTTACTGAATTTCTGAATAATTTGGCGAGTTTTATGAGAAAAACCAAAAAAACGGAAATCGAAAAAATTTTTGGACGTTTAGTTTTCAATTTTTTTATAAGTTTAAATAAATATTTTTATAAAATCCAGATAGCTATTTGATAGGGTTTTCTTTCTAGTTTAAGGTGGTTTTTTTATTTTATAAGAAATATGTTTCTAAGTATGTGATAACTTAGTTTCTTTGATGCTGTTGGGGTCCAGGTTAAATGGTACAGCCATCTGTTGCCAGGTAAACAATAAAAAACGATTGAAAGAAAGACATCTTTACTTTTTCGATTGTATCTCAACTTATACGCAATAAAATGAATAAAATTACAGTAATTCTGAAAGAAAAATGAATTTCCTTTTCACTGATGCATCTTTTAATAAATGTAATCCCTCCGTTGCAGAGAAAAATTGTGTTCCATTTTGCCCCTGGCTCTGTTCCGTTTAACCATACATTTTTTTCTTCATTTTTTCCTCTTTACATTTTATTTAAAAAAGATGAAAAAATAACCTAATGTAGAGAAATGCATGGGAATAAGTCCTATACTTTCATTTTTTCTTAATTCTTCTATTTAAAAAATTGGCAGCGTAAAATAAAAATGTGTCCCATATAGCCCCGGTCTCCCATACAGGCGTCTGTCCAGTTTTACCCCGCTCTGAACAAAAAAACGCAAAAAAGTGAAATCTCTATAACTTCTACAATTTTAAAGGTACATCATTGAAAAAAATCAAGTGTGTGTGGAAAAGGTTTCCGCGTGTTTTTGCAAAACATTTCTTATTTTCGCGTAAGGGGATGGGAGATATGGGGGGAAATCCTTTTTTTGTCCCATGTGGGCCCGGTCTCCCCTACTGGAAATTGAGCGATCAAGACAACTTGAATTTGAACTTTTTTGGTGCGGAAGATATTGTTATCAAAGAGTCGTTTCGCAACGACATCTTCTGCATGGGATGTTCCTTGTTTTGTTTTTTTTAACACATCCATCACTTCCTTGATTGTGCTTCACATAATACTTATCAAGTTGTACTTAAAAGAAGGGAATCAAACCAGACTGCACAGTAAGTTTCACCTTTATAATTGAAGTTCCAAATAATTGATCACAACAATTTTTGTTTTTGTTTTAGGGCTGGCAGGTCATGTCGCCTTGCAACCGATCGGGGATGTGATCAAGATTAAACCACCAAAAGACGGAAGACCAAGCATGCTTATAGCTTCCACAATATTTAGAGACTACCTTACTGTCCATCCATGTAAGTACAAGCTAAGTCCATCCAACGAAAATTTTGAAATAATTTTTATGTTCCTAATTAAGTGAACTAGGTTGCGGGCTGACAATATTAATAGGCGTGAAATAAAAGTAACAGATACAATCTACTAAACAATCGACAAAAACAGTTATAATTTTCTTTGTTTTTTAGTTCAAGCTTTTTTGTTGTAAAAGTTATTGGCTTGTCTGTTGAAAAAGTTATTTGGATTTTGGCAACAGTTTTTAGGAGTAGGCTAATCATAAAAATAAGTTTTTCAAATAAGTGTTTATAGAAGAAGGAATGGAGCAGTTACACATCCTGCGTAGCCAGGTCTGGAAATCTCATTTGTGTCCAAACTGGCCAATCAGCCTACAGCCTCTTTAAAACGCTGTACGCTGATAGCATTTGATTGATTTGCAGCCAGCTGAAACTATTATCAACCGGGAGAAATTTGGGCAGTCAAACAGAAAATGAGGGATGGATTCAAGTGAGTGGCCACAAGCGCAGGCGTAGGAGACAGAGAAACCAAGTGATGCTGATTGGAGTTGAGAGCGCAATGTCCGGACAGGAGCTGGAACGTCACTGCATTTGAGTGGTGGCGCAAGTGCAAAGCAGAAAAGGAAACTTCTGGGAAGAGCAGGCGAGTAGTAGCGCCATTGGGAGAGGAGATCCACTCAGTGTGCCAAATCTCAGCCAGAAAGGCAGAAATAACATTATTAGCGAGGAACTTTGATTGTATCGCCTCGACGTTGTGTTCAACCTTTATGGGATGGCCTGCCCAAAGCCTAGCTAAGACCCAGCCAGGAAAAGACGAGTGGCATGCAAGGAGGAGGTGACAAGACTGACCGAGAGCCTGTATAGCGGAGAAAACTTGTGCTTTTGTCAGAGAGGACGCAGGCTGAAATGACACAACGGAACGCAAAATGAAATTTACGAACGCTTGATTAGCAAGAGTTCTAGAAATTTTTTTTAGAACCGAAGCCCGCGGTGAAAGACGCGCCCGCCGCCAAGAGTACGCCCGCCAAAGAGTTAAAGCTGATCATCAAAAGGTTCGACGACGAGAATCCCGGCGTTACGCTGGTGAAACTCCCGAAGGCCCGGCAAAAGTCAGCTATCAACCCTCCCTCAAAGAAGTTGGTAGAAGCGGCAGGAAAACAGGCGGCGAGACGCAATAGTCTCAGATCTGCCAAAGATCCTGAGTCAGGCAAAGAGATCACACCTGGAACTGAGCCTGTTAACTTGAAAAGCAAATCGAAGGGGCTGTTCGATACAGACAGCGCCGAAGAGGAGCTTCTCAAGGAGACACCAATCACCACAAAGGCCCCGACTCAGGCCCCAACTCCAGTGGAGGAGAAAACCGCAGCAGCAACGACCTAGCTGCCCGGCCCGATCCATCGAAGATTCCGCCGGTTGGTGGACTCATCTTCCGAGTCGGAACCTGAACCCATAGTCACGGCGGAGGAGGAAGAAGAGGAAGCCCTAAAGAACGCTGCCCTGAATTCGATCAATCAGGACAGATTGGTCGATACGCTTGAAGAGGCGGCGAAGAAGCTCGACGGTGAAGGGTTGTCGAGGCTACTAACAAGGAATTACATTACCCTGGAGAAATCTCATCGAAAATGCTTATGGCTTTCTTTCCGACTCCCGAGTTGATTGAAGATACGACTTCGTTTTACAAATCTCAAAGACTCGCCCACACTCGAAGTGGATCCATCTGTCATCTGATCAAGACACTCCGTCTTCCCCACCTGTTTCCTTTCTTAATTCCTGGACCATTTCTGAACGTCAGAGGATCGAAGAGCAGGAGTAAGTAGAAATAGGACTCGTCAAAATAGGACTTCTAACGCAGATAATCGCAAACTATTTATGTCACTTTGCCCACCTGTTTAGGGTCGACCGTGACTAATTGGATTCGTTTATCCTTCATTAGCACAACTGAAGAACATGTTCGAGAAGAAAAATCCAATCCAATAAAAAATGGCTAATTTTGATGGAAACGAAACAGTAATTGAAGAAGAAGAGTTAGACTTGCTCATGTCTCAAGTTAATGACGCGGATGTGAGCCGCCTCGTAGAAGAGGAGGAAGAAGAAAATAGGTGTAAAAGAAAAGCAGAGGAATAGGCGAAGAATCCAGAAAAAAAGCAGCAGAAAGCGATAAAGAGAAATCAGCAAGAGAAAGAATGGAAGAAGAAAAATAATGGAAGGCACATCAGAAAGAGCTGGAAAAAACTAGTAAAGAAGTGGCTGCAAAGTTGAAAGAAATCGAAGATTTCAAAAATGAAGAAATGTGGAAAAATAGGCAAGAGGCCGGCAAGAGGCCGGCAAGAGGCGTTGAAACGGAGGGAAGAGGCGTCGATATACTCATCAACTTCCTTGCCATCAAGTACCGACACGGAGGAATGAACCTCTAATTCAAATCCAAGCGAGAACACGATTGATTTGCGCATTGCATCGCAGAATACAATTGACATCAGCAGCAATGTTGTTAGATTGTTGAGTCTACGATTCAAACTCCGATATAGCTAAACTTGTATTGAAAGACAAAAGCAACCACTCGGAGCTAAGATCAAAGGAGACTGCTCAAGCAGACAAGCAGTCAGTCAGTCTCAGTCCCTCTCGTTTCGGCCCACTGCTTCCAACCGCTTTGTGAGCCACGCGGCATCTAGTGGTCGCGGGAAGAAGGGCACAATAACACAACAAGTTTGTACTTTGTTTCTGTTTACCACCGCTTCAGCAGATAATGACAGTCGTAGCGATGGCAACCAAACGTCCAAACGCCAATCTATAAATTTGTTTACGAGTGAGTTCGTATATAGACCTTATTAGTATCAAAACAAAAAAAATGAACACACCCGCTGGGGGACTTCTTGTCAGAACCGCTGCAACTTTTGTTCGAT
Organism: Daphnia pulicaria; assembly: GCF_021234035.1. Taxonomy (NCBI): domain Eukaryota; kingdom Metazoa; phylum Arthropoda; class Branchiopoda; order Diplostraca; family Daphniidae; genus Daphnia; species Daphnia pulicaria. The sequence continues at coordinate 15,797,241 of NC_060913.1, forward strand.
ATAGCGCATAGCCTCCCAGCGGGTGTGTTGATTACTAAAACTGAAATTGACGATTAGGGGGGGTTATAAAAACATGAATAACTTACAGGAAAATCGGTCAAGCCTTCAAAAAATTAATATAAACTTAAAGTAGAAAAAACAACGAATTTAATGAGACTAAGATCGTATTTTTAGGTCGATAAGGTTACAAATGAGAGAGATTTAAAAACTTTTCGTTTCCCCATGAGCGCCATGTTAAAACGCGCAAAGAAATGTTCGACGGCTCACCGATTTTTCAAAAGATTTAAATTTTTAAGAAATACTAAATAACATTGTAATAAAACAAAAATTGAAACTTAAGTTAATTTTGTAATTCTCTATTTAACCCTGTATTTTTAAAATAAAAAATATTTAACAAGCGATCTCCCACTCAACCGGACCGAAATGGTGGGGGTACTTTTCGGATCGTAATCCGGAAAAGAACTTTACAAATCCGGACTAGGTCTAATCTGTTCAGAATCGCAAGGCGATTCCAACGGAATTAAGTCCGGATTTTTATCTTTTCCCGTTCACGAGATAATCACGGTTGAAAATCGTGAAATATCACGAAAACCCAAAGTCTCCACGTCCGACTACATCGCTTTTAGCCGTATATTCGGCTTGTAAAAAAAAACTAATTGATACAAAATGTAGCCCTTTCATCCCTCTTTCAGAATCCAAAAGGATTTTTTATAATTCTTTGAGATGTTTGAGATATCACGATTTTCGTGATACCCCCATTTCGACACATTTTTCAGGCATTTCATTCGGCGTTGCCGATTGCCGTATATGTGCTTTTCGCCCCCTTTCCTGTCCACTCCTTCGCTTTTCCCCTGTTTCCTATGTATCAAGGCCTTGTATATCGATACAGATGGGACTTGATACATAGGAAACAATGGAAAAAGCGAAGGAGTGGGGGCGAAGTCACATATACGGCAATCGGCAACGCCGAATAAAATGCTTGGAAAATGTGTCGAAATGGGGGTATCACGAAAATCGTGATATCTCAAACATCTCAAAGAATTATAAAAAATCCTTTTGGATTCTGAAAGAGGGATGAAAGGGCTACATTTTGTATCAATTAGTTTTTTTTTACAAGCCGAATATACGGCTAAAAGCGATGTAGTCGGACGTGGAGACTTTGGGTTTTCGTGATATTTCACGATTTTCAACCGTGATTATCTCGTGAACGGGAAAAGATAAAAATCCGGACTTAATTCCGTTGGAATCGCCTTGCGATTCTGAACAGATTAGACCTAGTCCGGATTTGTAAAGTTCTTTTCCGGATTACGATCCGAAAAGTACCCCCACCATTTCGGTGCGGTTGAGTGGGAGATCGCTTGTTAATAAAAAGACACCATTTAGCGAAAAGTTAATTTTTAAAGACGTTTTATTATATGATCCCTTTATTTTTTCGTGAGCGGGTTTTACACAGAGCAAGAGCACATTAATCTAAATAAAGCTCATTAAAAAAAACTTTTAACAATTTGTTTTGGGTAGATCCCCCCATTTGGCTCAATTTGACCATACTATGATGTCGCAAGAAGGGTTCGATCAAATCCGTTCCGACTGGCTGGCCTTCCTAAAACTGGATAATTGTCGACTGGAATTGAATAGCAAATTGACGTTGCGTGGCGCCCACTTAGTTTTTTCACGAGCGGTTTCCAGTGACTAAGCGAAGTCAATCTAGCGCTGGATGTCTCCCATGTCCCTCTCTTTTTGGCCCACAGCTTCCAACCGCTTTGTGAGCCACGTGACATCTAGTGGTCGTGGGAAGAAGGGCACAATAACACAACAAGTGTGTACTGTGTTCCTGTTTACCACCGCTTCAGAAGATAATGACAGTCGTAGCGATGGCAACCAAACGTCCAAACGCCAATCTATAAATTTGTATACGAGTAAGTTCGTATATATGGCGAATAGGGTCGTTGCATGAAATTTCGATTTGTTGTAAATATATCTAGTTAGAATTGGTTTTTTACGTTGATTCTCATGGTGTTTTTTTTAATATTTTTAAAATGAACCTAACTTTGTGTATTTCTAGTTCAAATTTCAAATAAGCGCCTCCCATTTCAAAACGGGGTCTCAGCCATTTTTTATGGGCGGTGCTTAATTTGTGATGAATTTGTAGACGACGCTCACCAAAATCACCCTTTTCGTATTTCCCCTTAAGGCCCTAAGGGCGAAAGAGGGTTGTATTCAGCCGTAGGCAGTACGAAAAGGGTTGCTTTTGCAATTAGCAAACGTCAAAATTACATATAATATGACTTCTTAATAAAAATTGTTAAGGTAAAATTACCTAAGACTAATAAACACCAGCAAAGAATTTTACCAAGACAGAAGGAAAACAATCTTCGTCTGCAAATCCATTCGTAGCTTCGGTGCAGTACAATACTTTATCCGCTAGAGGCACTACAAGCACTCCAAGAACTCGGGGTCAGTAGGGATGGGGCTAAAAGGATAGCACATGCGAAACCACTCTTCTTTATCTATCGTTTTAGTTTCACCAGAACCATTAATTATGGGTACCCGTCTCAACTTTAAAGGCTTCCATTACCTTCTGGTGTCATCTTGAATTCCTATCGACAATTGCCACCTGGTGGGTGTGTAACAACACTACGTGCCAGGCGCCACTTACTACCATTTGAAATTTCTAAGTTCTAACAACACTGATACGTTTTGGGAAACTATTGCTTTACTACTTAGTCTTTATAGGTTTGGAAGGAATAGAGAGTTAATAGTTTGAAGGAGGCATGTCCGTAGAGGATTTATCAAGACGAGGCCGTCTCCGAGAGAATTTTCCGCCATAAGAGACGGGTGACCATAGTTAATTGCTCTGGTTTCACTACACTTTGCGTCGTGTTATTTCCGTAATTTGCTTTCTTTCGCTATTGCATGGTGGTTTATTTTGTCTCTTAATACTTTTTCACATATTCTATCATATTCTATCTCTAGAAGATGGATGAATTTTTGGAAAAATATATTAATATTGCAAGTTTCAAAGCGAGAAGTCTACAGAACATAGTTGTGATTTTAGATCCTACTTGAACGTTTGTATTTGAGTCGTTAAGGGAATAATTTCCTGACCGTTTGTATTTTGGTTAAAACTCCGTGTCGTGATATGTAGAGGTGTCGAAAAATGATTTGAAAAATGGTATCGTTTACATAGAAGTTGTGGTGCTGTGGAAATATTGTTCGGAAACTATCCGGTGGTTCTTTGGTTCAAATCTCGAAAATTCTTTCGTTACCCATAAATACCTCGGTTTAATTTAGTTACTGCCTATTAAACTTCTGCTTATCTGTTTTTATTTGTAGAGGTCATCTGTGGATGTGCACTAAAAGCACAAAAAGTCAAACGGCGACGGCAATTGTATGGTGTTGTAACTCATGATATGTACAGTACCTACCGGAAGTTTGGAAACGCGCGAGAGAAGGTTATGTAAAAAGCCGATTTTCGCCGCGTTTCCAAAAATCGGGTTTTTGACGGAGAATTTTGAATTTTTTTTTAAGTAGCCATAATGGTTGGCTACTTCCTGAATTTTTTTCAGATTTTTTATCTAAGGGGAGGGCAGCTACAAATGGATGTAGAACTTTGGAAACACGCTGTAGAAGCGTATTAAAAGTGGCCACTTTGCCGCTCTCTAAATTGGGGGAAAATAACCCAATAAAGACGCCAAAAAGTGCAAAATAAAAAGTTAGCTCTATGACGTGTATCATTTTCAAATTTTTTGAGATTCATTTAATAGAATGAATTTCAAATTGAAAATGAGATTTGTTATTTTGGACCCTTTTCTCCCCTCTATCCCATCCCGCAGTGTTGTCGCGATTTCTCCTTTGTTTAATTTTCGTAGGAAGGGTAATATCGCCTACTAGAGCAAAGGTGAAAATTTACCACCTCCGAAAATGGGCATTTGCAGAGGGGGCATTTATTTGAATAAATAAATGTTCAACAAATTTTCTCAAGATAATTTTTTCACCATAGAATTTTCAATTTAAAGTGATTGATCAAGTCATGTGTTATAAAAGTTAGGATCGTATCAATGGCTTCACGCTTCACCATGCGCTTTTATAAATTTCAAGGTTATAAAAAGCAGCATCAATGGCGTTCAGTCTTACACTTATCTAATGTCACACATAGTTGGTCCGAATTATACTATTTTAAAATAGAGCCTATACACCATGCCATAACTATGCCTGTTCTCTTTTCGCCGGTCTTCCTGGCACTTTGCTCTCTAAGCTGCAGCGCGTGATAAATGCTTCAGCTCGTCTTATTCTTCGTGTGAGGAAGAGAGACAGCATTCGTTCCCATCTGCGCTCCCTTAATTGGCTCTGTGTCAACGACAGAATCACTTTTCGTATTGCCACCCTGACCTATCGCTGTTAACATGGCTCCGCACCTACTTACCTGACTCGTCTAATCATTCCTCTTGAAAACTCACGCAGCCTACGCTCATCTTCATCTGCTCTACTTCGCGTTCCTCGCACTCGCCATGTTAATCTTGGTGATCGATCTTTTGCAAAGGTCACTCCTTCCATCTGGAACCGACTCCCTCTTGCTGTTCGTAATGCCACCACAATCCCCAAGTTTCGTTCTCTTTTATTCAAGCACCTTTTCGATTGATGTGTCTTATGCTTTTTCTGTGACTCTTAGCCTGACTGTACTTTCCGCGTCATTAGAACTTTATTTGGATAATGCGCGTTATAAATAAATCAAATCAAATCAAAATCAAATCAAAACACTTCTATTTGATCGATAATATAAAAAATATTTAAAAAAATCAAATTGCGATAAAAGTTTTTAAATTAGTTCCAAAAATATTTTGATATTACTGATCAAACAGATGTGAGCCTAATATTATGTCATAACTCATTAGTCCTCTAATTAAAATTCTCTCTAATAAAAAATTAATATTCCCAAAACAAATAAAGCTTGTGCTAAAAAAAAATAAGAGGAAAAAAATTAAAACATATCTCGTTCTAGAATGTCAATCAAAGTTGAAGATAGCTAACACAATTGATCAAAAGGGTTCACTCTTTTTTTTTCGTTCAATGGACCCATCAGCAGCACGATGATCAACCAAGTTATTTTTTTTCTAATTAGTTGCATCAATATTTCATGTTAAATGTAATAAATTGTAAACACAATTTAAAAAGAGGCTTTACTTTCGGCATTGCGAAGGATTCTTAGATTAAGATATCTCAAGTAGAAAAATACGAATGTTCAATGAATTTTACTACAATAAATATGGGGGCGTAACTGAATCTCGGGGTTCTTGGTTAGCGAAATGGACGAGGGGTCACCATTTCCCCCGAGCATTATTGTACAAACATATTAAATGGTTTATTTAAAATTAAACTTCAGCACCACCTACATTTTTCCCTATCTTAAAGTTGCAATTATTTTTCTACAAGAGTTCTTTTTCAGTTTTAAAGTTGACATTTCCAAATTTTTGGGGGGGTTTTAACTACATTAAGATCTACATTTCCTTATTTTTCATAATTTTTATTCATCCTATCCCTCTTTTTATACCCTGTCTAACATGGTAGGGGAGACCGGGGCTGTGTGGGACAAGGGGCTTTAATGTACAGGGCAGTTTTGATATGTACAATTTGTTTAAAAATTATGAAATAAATACAGCGTATTTTAAATGATGTCTTATTTATCCTATAAACTTTTTTTTACTGAATTTCTGATTAATTTGGCGAGTTTTATGGGAAAAACCAAAAAAACGGGAATCGGAAAAAAATTTTGGACGTTTAGTTTTCAATTTGTTTATAAGTTTAAATAAATATTTTTATAAAACCCAGATAGCTATTGGATAGGATTTTTTTTCTAGTTTATGTGGGTTTTTTATTTTATAAGAAATGTGTTTCTAAGTATGTGATAACTTAGTTTCTTTGATGCTGTTGGGGTCCGGGTTAAATGGTACAGCCGTCTGTTGCCAGGTAAACGATAAAAAACGACCGAAAGAAAGACATCTTTACTTTTTTTATTGTATCTCAACTTATACTCAATAAAATGAATAAAATTACAGTACTTCTGAAGGAGAAATGAATTTACCTTCACTGAAGCGTCTTTTAATAAATTTAATCCATCCGTTGCAGAGAAAAATGGTGTTCCGTTTAGCCCCAGGCTCTGTTCCGTTTAACCATACATTTTTTTTCTTCATTTTTCCCTCTTTACATTTTATTTAAAAAACATGCAAAAATAACCTAATGTAGAGAAATGCATGGGAATAAGTCCTATACTTTCATTTTTTCTTAATTCTTCTATTTAAAAAATTGGCAGCGTAAAAGAAAAAAGTGTCCCATATAGCCCCGGTCTCCCATACAGGCGTCTGTCCAGTTTTACCCCGCTCTGAACAAAAAAAACACCAAAAATTGAAATCTCTATAACTTCTACAATTTAAAGGTACATCAATGAAAAAAATCAAGTGTGTGTGGAAAAGGTTTCCGCGTGTTTTTGCAAAAAAATTCTTATTTTTGCGTAAGGGGATGGGAGATATGGGGGGAAATCCCGGAGGTGTCCCAAGTGGGTCCGGTCTCCCCTACTGGAAATTGAGCGATCAAGACAACTTGAATTTGAACTTTTTTGGTGCGGAAGATATTGTTATCAAAGAGTTTCACCTTTATAATTAAAGTTCCAAATAATTGATCACAACAATTTTTGTTTTTGTTTTAGGGCTGGCAGGTCATGTCACCTTGCAACCGATCGAGGATATGATCAAGATTAAACCACCAAAAGACGGAAGACCAAGCATGCTTATAGCTTCCGTAATATTTAGAGACTACCTTACTATCCATCCATGTAAGTACAAGCTAAGTCCATCCAACGAAAATTTTGAAATAATTTTTTTGTTCCTAATTAAGTGAACTAGGTTGCGGGCTGACACTATTAATAGGCGTGAAATAAAAGTAACAGATACAATCTACTAAACAATCGACAAAAACAGTTATAATTTTCTTCGTTTTTTAGTTCAAGCTTTTCTGTTGTAAAAGTTATTGGCTTGTCTGTTGTAAAAGTTATTTGGATTGTGGCAACAGTTTTTAGAAGTAGGCTAATCATAAAAATAAGTTTTTCAAATAAGTGTTTATAGAAGAAGGAATGGAGCAGTTACACATCCTGCGTAGCCAGGTCTGGAAATCTCATTTGTGTTCAAACTGGCCAATCAGCGTACAGCCTCTTTAAAACGCTGTACGCTGATTGCATTTGATTGATTTGCAGCCAGCTGAAACTATTAGCAACCGGGAGAAATTTGGGCAGTCAAACAGAAAATGAGGGATGGATTCAAGTGAGTGGCCACAAGCGCAGGCGGAGGAGACAGAGAAACCAAATGATGCTGATTGGAGTTGAGAGCGCAATGTCCGGACAGGAGCTGGAACGTCACTGCATTTGAGCGGTGGTGCAAGTGCAAAGCAGAAAAGGAAACTTCTGGGAAGAGCAGGCGAGTAGTAGTGCCATTGGGAGAGGAGATCCACTCAGTGTGCCAAATCTCAGCCAGGAAGGCAGAAATAACATTTTTAGCGAGGAACTTTGATTGTATCGCCTCGACGTTGTGTTCACCCTTTGTGGGATGGCCTACCCAAAGCCTAGCTAAGATGCAGCCAGGAAAAGACGAGTGGCATGCAAGGAGGAGCTGACAAGACTGACCAAGGGCCTGTATAGCGGAGAACACATGTGCTTTTGTCAGAGAGGACGCAGGCTGAAATGACATAACGGAACGCAAAATGAAATTTACGTACGCTTGATTAGAAAGAGTTCTAGAATTATACGGTGCTGTGACAGAATAGTGGCAATTAATAGAATTTGTCTATCAGCCTTATTCTTTATTCATTTAGCGTCAGGTAAAAGGGTTGCTTAACCGTCTGCCGCATCGCGGTAAAATAGTTAGTGATGTTAATAAAAAACGATAGAGTTAAGTAAAGAGGAGGTATAGAGGGGTTTGGGTTAACAAAGAAAAATGCGAACAAATAACAACCCCTTTCTCTTGTGATAGGCTCACACTACCCGCCAATACAGAGTAAAAAGGCGTATATTTGAGCACAAAGTATACCAACTTTCAGCCACGACTGTATAATACGAAAAGCGTAAAAGCAGACGACGTTTCATTGAAAATATGTTTTTCTGCAAGAACCAGGCTATTTTTGTTGGCGCCAAATTACGAATTCATGTTATTTATTCTTGTTTTTAGACACCACTATTAATTTTTAATTGACTTTAGAGAAATTGTCTGTGTAAGAATAAATTAAAATTTTTTCTGTATTTTGCATTGATTCGTCATTTACATAACATTTATCTGAATTTGTACAGGTTAAACCTTTACAATTTTTAAAACCTAAGGTACATTCCAATCCATTTTTTCTACAAGAACACATTTTGGAACATGAACCAGAACACGAAAATTTAAATAACTTTAAAACATTAGTAGGGGCAGGTGGTAGATCGGTAATTAATGGATGTCATTTTCCATCTCTGAGATTCCAACCAAAATCACTTTTTGTTCTCTCTCCATTCTTGAACTTGAAAAAATGTTCGTAGACTGCGAGTTTTTGCAGCTGCAGCAGTGGCGGTAAACATTTTGGGTGTATAAAGGATTGGGCAGTACACAATTTCTTAAGATAACAGTTTTAGCGAAATTTATCTTAATTAACATCATTGGCGATTCCTCCATATATTGCGACTATTGCCTGTCCACCAGCTTTAACTATTTCAGATGTCAGTGATTCACGATTAAAAAACACATCAGATGCAGTCAAGAACAGAGAATTTTTGGTGAGTAACTGTTTAAGTGCAAAACCTTTACCGATTACATTTAGACGAGAAGTAGTATCACATCCTGAAATTGCGTGGGCAACAGCAATCGTTCACAGACACTTTCCCCCAAACAATTTTTGATAGATATAATGTTCCAGCACTTGTTCGGAGTGTTGTTTTTTCCTTTGTTAACTAAATGCAATTTAAATTTATGGGACTGTGCATGAAATAGTAATAGAATTAAAAAGATTCCTTCGGTAATGTCCTTCGGGAATTTTTTTAAACGTTAAAGAGACAGAAAATCAAGGTTAAATGGTAGATTAATACATACTATTATGTTTGGAAAATTCTGTTTCCCTTTATTCTCTAAAATTTATTGATTCTTATTAACTAATTGACTAATAATCTGTCAATATTATGAGTGGTGCGACTTAGGTGTGACGAAGGCTTCGCCCCGCCACCCCACGTCGCACTTCATGTTTAGATTAAGTTAAAGTAACACTAATTACTATAGTAACAATACAATTATTTATATCATGCGGTCACATGTTCCATTACATGAGTCTTGGCTAATAGATAGCGACATACTCATTTTTTTCCTTTCCTGAAATACAATAATGATGGTTTAATGGATATCAACCCGGGCTGCCGTTCGTATGGTTCGGGGTTCAAATCTCGATCAAGCCGGAAAGAAAAACTAAGAAGTTTGTAATTTTTGAAAAATTACTCTTAAAAAGCTTTCGGAGGTAAATGGAAGTGGAAGATCGGTGGTAACTCTTCACGACTGCAAGAAAATCTTGATGACTGAGGAGAGGACAAGAGAAGAAGGGAGAGATGACCCAGAGCTTCAAAATGAGTACAATCTAACATTTTTAAAATGTTCCTCAACTTCTTGGTTGATGACTAACTGTTAAAAAAAAGGAGGCATAGAAATTTTACTTGGACAACCAAATTTATTAAAATCAAGATAAAAAATTGTAAACAAAAAGAGGTAATAATAAAACAAAAAGGGTTAAAAAAACAAGAGTGGGAAAATACAAAGTAAAAAGAAGAATAAAGACGAAATCGAAATCGAACATCAAAACAAAATCAAATAATAAATACTCTCCACTCCCATAGCAGAAAACTTGTCTTGCTAGGGAAGATCCAAACTTTTTTTTTCTTTTTGTTTACACTGCTGAGCATGCACTGACAGTTGGAAGGTTACGCAAAAAAAGCGAATTCACTAACTAGGATTCGGCAACCAGCTAGGTAACAAATACGCAAATTAAATTTCTAAAACAGTAATACAAACAAATGAAAACCCCGTTACGCCATGTATCAAATTTTGACAGAATTATGTACAAAATTTGGTGACGATTGGTCATTCAGGGAAGAAACGTATAAAGGATAACTAAATGGACATTAAACCCTCTGAATTTCACTACTAGCTACTACTACCCTACCCCCTATACCCCACACCCTATATTGTTAAGGACCTTCGTATATTCGTGGCCCGGTTGGTGAGTACACCAAATAATGTAACAAAAGTCGAAGTAAAGCAATGGTAATATCGCTAGCGACGCTACCATCGGTATCGATTTCGGAACCGGTCGTAAAACACTTAGGTTATATGCCTTAATTATAAAGATTTTTTCAGCGGTGGTTTAATCTAACTGCTATAACACCACATCCATTTCTTTGTAGTTAATATGTAACTAATAATTTTTCTAATTCCATGTTACTATAGTAATAAATATTGCTATAACTTAATCTAAACATGAAGTGCGACGTGGGGTGGCGGGGCGAATCCTCCGCCATTCATAATTCGCACCACTCATAATATTACAGATTATTTTTCAATTAGTTATAAAGAATCAATTATGGAAGATAATAAAGGAAAACAGAATTTTCCAAACGTTATAGTATGTATTAATCTACTATAACCTTGATTTTCTGTCTCTTTAACGTTTAAAAAAATTACCGAAGGACGTTACCGAAGGAGTCTTGTTTTCTGTATTTCTGTGATTCCTTGTCTAGATGTTAGTCCTCCTATATGGGAATTAATGTTCTGTTGCATATAACTGAATAGGTAATCAACATATCGTTATGCATAGGAAAACTAACTTCTACTTTTGATACTAGCCATTAAATTCTGTTCTATTGCGTGATCAGATGAAACAGCAACGAAATCGTGATTAGATCTTTCTATAACATGTTTTCCTTTTTCAGACTGTTGGACAACATCAGGATGTTTTTCTTTTAGTTGAGACATTTCTTGAAGATATAGAGGTGTAGAGACTTAGTGTAATAATTGTGACCAGCAGCTGCTAGATAAGGCAAAATCTCATAAGCTGACTGCAAATGAAGATACCAATTTCCAGTTTTATCTGCACGCAAAAAACTACGGTTAACTGATACCATACTCATAAATTTTATCCATAGTCTTGCAGTCCTACAGAAATGTAATTAATATAAAAAACGGGTTATGTATGTGAACTAGTTTGATAACGAAATAGAAACCCATTATACCTTGAATCTTTCAACTTTGTTAATTCACTGAGAAGAGAGTTTTGTACCTCAATGAGAACACTTTTCTTTGCTACACAATCAATTGTTTTAGAGGAGTGATTGATTCGACGACGAGATACTTCGATGACCGCGAAGGCGATGTCAGGACGAGTCATTCCCATCACGTAAAGAAGGCCTCCGACAAGCGCGCAAAAGTGCGTCGAATCTAGATTGTCCTCAAGATGATCAGTTGATGGCACTCGTACAAGACGCGAATGAGGATCTGCGGGTATCTTGGATGGATGGCAGCCAGTCATTCTAAACCTTTCCAATAGAGCGTGAATGTAGCGGGACTGAGTTACGTATATCTTCTTGTTGGGGCGATCTCTCAAGATTTCTTAATCGATGAAGCTGTTGGCCGGTCCAGACATTATCTCGAAGTATGTCTCGAGAAATTGAATGATGGCTCGTGCTTTGGCTGTCGACTTACTTGCGATTAGGCCGTCATCGACCCAGATGCCCAGCATTATGAAATCATCAGGATCCTCACTTCGGCTGAAGTAGATGCATTGGTCAGCGATTGAGCGAGATAGGCCAAACTGAATGATGAACGAGTCAAATTTCTCGTTCCATTTCCGTGGTGATTGTTTCAGGCCGTACAGTGGTTTGTGTAATCGGAAGACCAGATGCTCCTCCCCTGGCTGGATAAAGCCTTCGGGCTGCTGCACGTAAAGCTCTTCGTCCAGATCCCCATATAAAAAGGCTGTCTTGACGTCCAGCTGATGAAGTTCTAAGTTGAGCGAAGCGGCGATTGATATAAGAACTCGTGTTTGAGTGAATCGTGTTTCACGACCAGAGAATAGATTTCGCCCTCTTCGTACTCTTGTCCGGGTATTTGCGAAAATCCTTTCGCTAAAAAGCGAGCCTTGCAGATGCCCTCCCGTTCACCATAACCCGGTTTGAATTTGTAGGTCCATCTGCTTCTGATGCTTTATTTTTAACTTAAAAAAAATTAAAAATAAAAAATTTGCTAATAATTAAGTTAATAAATAGGATTTACTGTTAAGTTTGTTCGATTTTTTTCCTTAAAAACAGAACATATCAGATTGAAATTTTCGTCACTTCCATCAATTTTAAATCTTAGGAAAGAAGCAGCCTGTGCCTGTAGTAAAGATTCGCCTCGGTTATTTTAAAAAAGGATTTATCTTTTTTAAGTAATTACCAAATTAGATTCTTTAAGTTCCGTTCAGCTGAAAAGAAAAATGTTTTGAAATGAAGCGTATTGTCGTGTTCCTTTTTTCCAGTAACCAGAATCCAATTGCATGTGGAATCGATTTGGAAAATTGATAATTCATAAGATTCCATTTCAGTAGAGACATTGTAGTATTGGTTGCATGACGATTAATATCCCAAATAGAAATTTCCTGTTTTATTAAAAAAATAATTGTGTAAAGTGAACTGCTACTACAATGTCAAACTTATGACGATTTCGGCTGGTTATAGAGTTATATCTTAACACGACATTAATGTTACTGTAACTAAACAATGAGGATTGTATTAAATGTACCTTTTTGGATAACATCCCTAACTTTTGTTCAGGAACCCAGTTCCAGTATGTAATAGGCTCTTGTGATTTGAAAATCTGAATTATTGATGAAGTATCAATATCCATCACTATAATAGCTCATTCCCTCCTATTAAATAGAGAACATTTATATTGAAAAATATAAATGATCTAGAAACTAACATGCATGTGTTTATGAAATTTAAAAAATATAACTTACTCTTCAATGCAAGAAATGATGACTGGTGACGAACCTCATCGATATCATCATCCAGAGCAACAACAATGTTTTTTTCCTCAATAATATTAGTAATAACAACTTGTCTTTGTTAAAATGGTTACGCAAGGGAAGATAATCAGTTTTGTATTCTTTGTATTAGATCAGATCTTAGTCACCGTCTCTTTTATTAAGAGGGTTTAGCTATTAGCATGAATCCATCTCTTTGTGTTATCAAGAGGGTTCGGACAAGTACATATATGAGATAACAATATTCACCTTGATTAAAGCAGGACGTTGTAAAAGATACACACAGATGAGGAAAGATATGCTTACACCTCAGAGAGAGAAAAACCAGATAAGCGACCAACTCAAGAAGAGAGGAGAACGTCGTAGCGTCGACGATATATTATGTTGTTGAGAGCTGCCCAAAGAGGGAGATGTATAGGAAGTTTGGGATTGTAAATCTATCAGTCTTGCTTCATCGACTACTTCAATTACAGAAAGGAAGGAATCTGAGTTCATACTCAATTTAACGCCCATAACTCTAATCTCCACCAAGTTTTAGTTGACGAAAGTTGTGTCTGTTGTGGTTTGCCATTTTTCATTTCAATTTCAGCCACTTTTGCAAAATCTTATATATTTTTTAAATATCTAACAGCTATAGACTCCTGTTCTCTTCTCCTGGTTTTAGGGTAAAACTAGTCCAATTTTCAGAGAATTTAGGGCGGAGCCTGTTGTGAAGTGGAAACGTTAAAAAGAGCCATCTAGGCTCTCAAAAGTAGCTGAGCGTAGTAGCTGACACACTCACTAGAGGCGCTTTTTAAAGTTTCCATCGAACTACTTTTACCCAAAAACGGTAAAACTGGCATAGGGAAGCCAACACAGCCGAGAAAAGACCAGGAGTCTATAGCTCTGCTCTGCATCTACATACATTTTTCACAAAGGGATCAGTTGTTATTATTTAAGGGGGGCTTTAGTTAGGGGGGAAACAGTCGCATTTTTGGGGGGCGACAGTCGAGGGGCAATTGGAGCAAAGTCAGGGGGGCATTTGTCGAAGGGGGCGATCGTCCTTCGTAAATTCCTTCGTAATTCTCTTCTTCAGTAATGTCAAATAGCAGGAAAACGTTAAGTAGACTGTGAAGTTCAATATCGGAAACCCTATTTTGGAAATTAAAACAAATGAATTTAGAATAGTTTTACATTTAAAATAGTCGGTGAAAAAAAACTGTTTTAATAATTTTGATATTGAGAAAAAAACGCGCTCCCCGTGCGAAATTTCCTAGCTGTTAAAGTTTCATGTACTACCAGGGTCCAACTTGGGTCCGAGTCATCTTCCAATGAAGTAGGTTCGATTGAACTACAAAGCGTACGATTACGTCCTCTACCATACGGATTCCACCTTGGCTGGGATGCTATTTGAAATGTTATCAATTTAGATTAAATTATATCAAGTTAATTGCAAATATTTACCTCTAAAAACAGTTTTCATAATAGCGGAAATGTGACTTCCGATGAATTGCGAGTCCCAGGGATTACTGCGGTTTGAAAGGAAATTGAAGAGTTCTTTCCCACTAACCCTGTGGAAATTTGGGATCACTTAGGCAAGGTTCCTATTCATCGACACTCTGACAAAAATAAAAAACAGTTTTTCCAGGCAGATTCCCATGGCAATCCATTCTTCTAAAGAACTTAATCTGTGAAATGAATTTTGGGTTATATTTTTGTATTGGGGACTACACCACTATCTATGACACTACAAACAGCCTTAACTAGGAAAAAAATTATTTTTGAATCACCAAATGTTTTGGAAAGCATGGTAGTGCATCTGGATGGTTCGCTGCAATAACAAAATTTGTTGAAGAGTTTCGAATAGTGGTACGCGCGAGTGCAGTCAAGGCTGCGTATGGTATGCGAGACCTTGAATTCTTGTCCTCTTTGGCGTCAGAAATCATGTTTTTTAAGGATGTTGCTGCTGTAGAAATTGCATTCAATCTCGAAGAAAAGATTATCGACGGCTCAAGAAAGGTGCTATAGCAAAATGAAAAGAGGTAGTTAAGTAAATAAAATATCTCAGAGATGTAATAGACGCAGTAACTAACCTGAGTTTATGAGCACACATTTCTTCGGTTTCCTTTAATGCGCTCTCTGTAATGTTGCCTTTACCACTAAGTCGCGCTAGAACAAACATATAAGTTCTTTCAAGGGTTGGCCATTTATACTCTGGTGGAATCGGTTTTATTGGAAGGAATTTCTCATGATCAGGGAGACACGATGTGGTCTTCCTTCTTCATCTAAAAAATATTAAAACCGATTCTAATTTTTACAACCATTAATCAATAAAGGATAAATATATCAAACACAGACAACGATACCCTTCGCGTCGTCGAACATACAGAGTAAAATAAGGTAGTCGAGAGAAAAATGGTAGTGGGGGATACAGTAATACAGAGAGGACAAGCCATGGGATATACGCAAACCGGTCATTAAGGTGGCTAAAAAAAAGAAAAAATGCGAGAAATCCTCTGTTTGATAGTTGATCTAAATGTCAACTTACGAGTTCGCGTTTCAATTGTTGTGACATTTCGGGTTTCATGGAAAAGAAATTAAACTCCGATTCAACATGCGGTGCGAACTCTAGACTAATTTTTTAGGAGGCAGAATGTGTGTTGAGGGATTACAGAGGCTTCCGTAGTGCAGCTAAGCTAGGTAGTAAGGCAATTCTGAGTTAGGTAACTGTAAGGCAGTTCTTGAGTCTGTAAGACCGCTCATTCCTCAATTCTCAATCCTACCTGAACTCCTACAACGAGCGTCGATCTAGCACTAGCTAGAATAGTAACAAAACAAAATGGCGCTGCTTAAAAAAAATAAAAACACACGAAAGCGGGGACTGGACATGTGGTCATCAGCACAGATCTTCAAACCATTGGAGTCACCGACCAGAGAGTGAATGTTAGACATCCCTCCCCCCCATTTTTCAGAAAAACGAAACACATTTTCAATAAGAAAAAGATGACGTCACATACCCAAGTCCTTGCTGGCCTTTTGCCCTGGCAAAATAATTCGACAAAATTTGCACTAGCGACGATTTTCAAATTTGTGCCAATCTTCGATTTCTTTTGTGTAAGGCACAGTATTTATGGGATGGTCATCATAGTATCCTGGCAAGGCTGATGTTTCAACTATCCCAAGTTGCCTTTCAAGTTCTTCTATTTCATCTCCTAATTCATCTATATATAATTAAAGGTAATATTTTTCTGTTAAAAATATATATTGGAATAATTCGAGAACTAGTAATTAATCTATACAAATTGAAATATCGAACTGAAACTAAACTAAATTTACCCAAAACAGCATTTACACTGGCCATTTCACCTAAATATATCACTCAACGATAGTAAACTGTGAGAACTAGAAGTGAGAACAGCAAAAAACTGTAAAAAAAAATTTTGAAAGCCTATTTTTTTGGAGGTGGTAGTGAGTCTAAGTCCTTAGCGCCATCTTGGATTCACCTTCATACTTAGTTTCGTTTTCAGTCACCATTTTTAGGTCTAGTCAACGTTTGTCTAAAGTTGTTGTGATTTTTTATTTTTCATAAGATAAATTTACATAAAGTAAATTTATTTGAATTGATATAAATATCTACTCCATAAGAAGTTGGCAACATAGCTAGCTGACTAAACCAGCAGGGGTTTATTTCCTCATTAAGTGAAGTAGTGAACGACTTTACTGAGAAGCACACGCCGGAAAACAACTCCGATACTAATGCAACCTTCGCCTCTCTTGAATTCCCTGATGGTCGACCAGCAACAACAACTACACCTACACCAGCAGAGGCAACAACAGATTCAACACCAACAAGACCAGCAGCAGCAACTGCAGAACATGATGAATTATCCGATGCAGAACAATCGCCCGGCCGACATGAATCAACAGCCGCAAATGATGCCGACAGGTCTAGTACCTGACCACGTCCAACAGACTGACATCAACTACTCACCTCACATTATGCAACAACAGCAACAACTACCTCCTCAACAGCAGCAGCAACAACAATCACAATCTCAGCAGCAGCAACAACAACACTTGAACCAGGTGACGACCTTGGGCAAACCCATTCCGGTCACTAACGTTTAGCCGCATTTCATCGTTAAACGAGTAAAACGCCGGATAAGAAATCCGACAGTAATGCAACCGATTGATATCACATTTTTCAAAAAACGCAAACGTAACCCATATTTTCTGTTTACTTCTTACAGCTGCATCGATTAAAAAAAAAATAATTTGTATTTCTTTTAGGTATTAGAAATAGCTCGCCATATTCACACTTTCGACGTCATTCAAGTACGATTCTTACGTACGATTTTTGTAAATGCAACAATAACAATATTTTGTTAATAGTCATGGCAGAATTTATTTGTTGTGATTGTGGAAAAAAATTCAGAAATGTGACAAGTATGAGACAGCACAAAACTTACGTAGACATGAAGGTAAATTTGATTCGGTATATTACTTTTGGATATCATACAATATATATTTAACTTTAGTCTCTAACATTGCTGCCTGTGATGTATGTGAAAAAACTTTCAAAAATGTTGCATGTCTGAGACATCACAAAAGTAACGTTCATGAAGGTAAATTTGATTCTGTATATTACTTTTGGATATCATACTATTTATATTTAACTTTAGTCTCTATTAATGCTGCCTGTGATGTATGTGAAAAAACTTTCAAAAATGTGACAAGTCTGAGACGTCACAAAACTTACGTACATGAAGGTAAATTTGATTCGGTATATTACTTTTGGATATTATACTATTTATATTTAACTTTAGTCTCTAATAATGCAGCCTGTGATGTTTGTGAAAAAACTTTCAAAAATGTGACAAGTCTTAGACGTCACAAAAAACGAACTCATCAAGGGAAATTTGATTCTTATTTTAAATAAATTTCTTTAAATCAAACGTTAATTAAATGTTCGATACAATGTAGGTAACAACGATAGTCAACTCGATAACTGATTAATATCAGCTGATGGAGAATTTCTTCAGTCACATGACCCAACGATATGAGTTTGTGACAATGCTCTACTAAATACGCTCTTGAAAAAAACGAATCATTGCAGATACTTGAATTCAATTTATTTGTTTGTTCGAAAATGGTCGGCTGGTAATACGCTACCATTTTCAAAACGTATGCGTCTTTAAAAAAAACCAAATGAAATAATAAACATTAACTGAGATGATTCTTGTTATCATTAATCAAGAATTAAAAAACGTTATTGTTGACTGCGATAGATCCTTTGAACGCAAATAATTATTAAGCGATTAGCGAGATTGTCATAAGCAAGATGGTCGAAAGTCAGAAAAGATGGCAAAAGTCAAAACAATGTCTCAGACATTTTCTCATAATCTAAAGAAAACCAAACATTTTTTTTTCAAACGTTGATTAAATCGAGAAATTTCATTCATTAATTTGAAATTAACCCTTTGGGCATTTTGTTCGAGGTGTCGTGAAATCACTTTTTTACTTTATGGGGGTAGATTATTATATGATGCTAGAGTGACGCGGAGGCAACACCACTTTCGTCCATGTCCGGTTTTTCATGAGAGATTGGAACTCCCTTTCCATTGCCGCTTTCTACTCAGGTGCGTTGTCGCTGACCACAGCGTCATGGTACTGGGCCGGCTCGAGATGGACTTCGGCCGAGGCAGCTGTGGTGACACGGAGGCCACTTTCATTTAGAGCTTTGACTTTGGCGGACCGCCGTTGGCTGTTGACGACTGGTGGTATCAAGGCTGACGGTGGTTCGACGGTAGTTTCATCAATGTCGAATTCTGTCGGTACGTTGTGTAAGAAAGAACTCTCCGGGATCGACGATGCGGGTGGTGTACTAGTTGGGAAAACGTGAAGGTCGCCCTGTAGAATCCTCTTTAGGTAGGCCACGTTCGAAGTGATGTCGGCTCTGTGTGATATCGCGACTGGTATTCTCCTTGCCAGTGGATGGGTCCCAAAAACCAATCTCCCTTTTTGGTGTCCGAGTTGCCGACAAAATAACATATTAGGCCCTTGGGATCAAGCTTACGTCTCTTCTCGGTTTGTACTAGCGTGTAAAACTCGGAGCCAAAAGAACGAGTATTTAAAAGATCTGGTTTCTTGCCGTAGCACGCCTCGTATGGCGTCTTGATGAGACAGGTGCTGGAGAGCACACGGTTGAGGATGGACACTACGTAGCTCACGGCTTCTGCCCACAGGGTCAGTGGGAGGCATTTATTTGAATGCAGTGAAGTTCTCGCGCCTTCCATGATAGTACGGTTGTACCTCTCCGAAACGCCGTTCTGCTTATGGGTGTGACGAACGTAGGTCTCGGGGCGAATTCCCCGTTTTCTCAGCCAGATCTGGAGCTCGTTGTTCTCATATTATCCACCGTTTTCTGAGAGAAGCACGGCGACCAGTCGACCAGTCTGACCGTGCAGGAGTTGAACGAAGTCCTTAAAGCATTCGGCTACCTCAGATTTGTGTTTGATGAAACGCACGACACGGAATCCGCTTGAATCGTCGTGATATAAAACGTAGTATGATGCCCAGCCAATGCTTTGGACCTGCATTGGACCACAGAAGTCACTGTGGATAAGGGCACCAATTCTATCAGATCTGGTAGCGGAGCTGGTGGGAAAAACGAGACGTTTCGTCTTACCGATCGCGCATTCATGACAGCGTTCGAGTGGAGGTTTGGTTACTTGTTCTAAGTGGAGGCCGTCGACTGCTCCACTTTCTGCCATCTTGATGAAGGTCCGGTAACCGATGTGGGTCAGGCGTTGATGCCATTCTTGAAGAGAGTTCTCTGCAGATCGAGCGACTGAGGCTACGTCTGCTGCCTCGATAGAGATATTTAAGAGATACAGTGACTTTCCGACGCGTTTGGCGGCCATTTCGATGACGTCTTTGCGAACGATAAGGGCCTGTGAGCCGACAAAGTGAACTTCTGCCCCTTTGTTGGTGATGGCGCCGACGGATATCAAGTTGATGTCGATGCTGGGAGCATACAGGACGTGTGGCTCTTAATGATTCCGTTGACTGATGCTATTACGTCCATTTCACTTTCTCCTAAGACGTCGACTTTCACTTGCCCAATTCCGCCGATCCATCTTGAACCCGGCTGAAAGACTGAAATTTTTCAGGATCCATTGTTGTGATGTGATGTGCTGCGTTGCTCCCGAGTCGAGGAAGAAATCCGTTTTTGACCTGAAATTGGATGAAATTGGCCCTGCGATGTAGCCACTGTCAGCGTTCGATGACTGATCGGCAGGGTAACCCTTTTCCTGAGCCTTGAATTTGCTGTAGCATTCGTTCTCGGAGTGTCCGATGATTTTGCAAGATGTACAGCGAGTCACTGTTCTTGTTACGGCAGTCCTTCTCGTCGTGACCGACGATTTTGCAGTGGCTGCAGCGCGTGGAAGTGCGCGATCTGCCATTGGATGCAGCAAACCTTACATGACGACCATTGCCTCTGCCCCTTGTACTACCCCTATTTGGGTAGGGAGACTGCCTGTTTGCTGCTCGTTGAAATGGGTCGGGCTGGTTTGATCGTCTGGCTCCGGTCAAAAGTGGGCCTGTCTGAATACCAAAATAGGCCTGGTCATCGGCATTGCCATTGCTGTATGACTTCTTACGCTCTTCTCGATCAAGTCTGGTGACGAGGTTGGCCAGCGTTCTTTCCAAAATAGGGGAGCTCTCCCAGGCTGTGAGAAAGTTGTTGTAGCTTGTTGGTAGAGAGGTGATGATTTTATTGATGTCCCATCGTCGTCAGCGAGACCTCCAGCGTCTTTGAATTGATGAACTAGTAGTTTGATTGCCTCTATGTGGGACCTCCCAGTGTGCTCCGGTTTGAAGCGGTAGTTTAGAAAGTCTTGTTGTAAGGATTTTCTGCTTTCTACATTGTTCTGCTGATATCTGCTGGTGTGAGAATTTAAGATAGAATGGGCCGTGTCGCAGGTGAGTAGTGAGTTCTGCTGCTCTTCGTTACAGGTGTTAAATAGATAGCTCTGAGCCAAGTTGTCGTCTTTCGCCCATTGGTCAATCGCAGTTTGGTTGGTAACAACACTATTGGTTATCGCCTCGAATAGCCGCGTCCGAAATCCATCAAATATCGGCACCAAGTTATGGCTTCCGAGAGCGATATTAACGCTAAATTTCCAGCTTTCAAAATTCTTTCCGTTGAATTGAACTGTTTTTGCTCGAAAGCCATCTCGTGAGTTGTCCATCTTTTCTTTCTTGAGCGGGTCGGGTTACTCTGGGCCCATAACCTATTTTGTTTAGAAAAGGGTTTAACTACTTGGCCTTCTCGAACGAGGAATATCTTTGCATTTTGGGATCTTTGCCCATCTTATATTTACCTAGGTTATAAAGAGGAAGAGTCGTTTTAGACGTCCGCACTCGTAGATAGAAAAACACAAGAGAGAGAAAACAAAATAGGGAAACGTATATCAATGTTGTGTAGGAGAGAAGCGATAGAGAAGCGATAGAGAAACGTATAGCAACGTTTTCTAGGAGAGAACCCAGGGGAAGCCGTGTTCTTGAGAAATTAACAGTGTCATTGATCGATAAACATAACAGGGTTACTGTTTCCGCAGCGTAAATCTGTTCATACACTTCCTTTAAACCGGATCCATCCATCAGTGGGCAGATTGCATGTATATAACTCATCTGAGTATGAAAACCACCATGTTTTAGAACTATATGAGATGAATCGCTGTTACACTTTTGGATAGCAAAAGCTTTAAGGTACAGTGGTTGATCAAACGTTAGAACTGGTGTAAAACCATACTTTCTCCCTTGATTAACAATGAAATAGAGAGTTGAAGTAATTCACGTTGGATCACTAGCCGCTAGGTTGATAAATGGGAAGTAAAACAATTGCACATTTTCCTCTTACTTTTACTGCTCATTTCATTTCTTCTTTCCATCTAGGTCTATTACTTGAACCAGAAAACCAAGAGCAGTTCCACAACAAAACGAGTCGCGTTCCGTTATCATTCCTTTTTAAAGAAAGTAGGGTTTTATAGTAAATTCTTGAAAGTTACTACATTAATTAATATAATTAAAAATTTGAATATAGTTTGTAAGATTCAATGAACCAAACATTTTCTCAAACTGATCATTCATACCTTGTTGTCTCCACGATAGGAAATGATTTGGATTTTCCAGAATTTAATATGTCTTCATTTTTAATTTTACTGTTAAAAAGAATAGCTTTCTTTCTCACCAATGGAGCTGGGCACATTGCGGCCATAATTCCCATTCCGCGGAATGTTCGTTTCCCATGAATGGTTGCTATATTATGATGTGCGTTATCTGCGATATGTTGGACGGAAAGATGAGGAGAATATCCCTCTAAATCAGTGTTAATTTCAACTGCAGAATTGCGTTCAAAGTCAACTACATCACCATAAGAAGAGCATAAACCCAGTGGATGAAGTAAATCTATAAGTTTGTCGTGAACCAAATGAATAATGATGATTTATTGCTAATCCAAGTTGAAATGACGCAGCGATTGATTTTGGGCGAACTGCTTGAACAATTGCTTGACCAATTTCGCCAGTTTTTTTTCAATGTCTTTCCCGGTAAAAAGATTTTCCTAAAAGTTCGGAGGGACTGAGGAATGAAATTCAAAATGTCAATAGTTGATTCTAAATCATTATACAAATTCTTTTTTGTTGGGAGATATGGACATGATTTCGCTCTTGATCAATCTTGCTGCTTCTTTAATGATCTCCATTTTCTTATCAATTTCACTTTCTTTCAAAGTTATTGAGTAGAAATTGTGAATAATTCTGCTTGATTTTTCATGTAGTATTACAATATGGTCATTCATGTGTGACACTCTGGTTATTATGACTTCTTGTTCTTTAAAATTATGCAATAGCCGAAATTTCATCCATTTTTAGAAATACGGTTGAAAACCTTCCTTAGCCATTATTTCATTGAGTTGTTTGAAGGAAACGTATAATCTTCTTCGTGACTTGTAATGTGAGTTGATGCAACAAGGAAGGCTTTGTAACGTTCACTATCATCATCTTCTACTTTCCTTTTTACAGGAATTGGCCTAGATGAATGGAAGTTAGTGAAACAATTAGTATGATAAATTGGAGTTACATTTTCTAAATCAAAACTAGTTTCAATACGACAACTTACAGCAGCTGACCATTCATCAGCCCTCTTTCCACACTGGTTTAATATTGCTTTATGAACATTAGACATTAGATTTAACATTTACCACAGGATTTTTAGCTTTGTGTGAGGCTGAAATATCAGCAGAATTTCCACAAAGAAAGCAGTTTTTGTTGAAATCTAAACGTGATGGAAAATCTGAAACTACTTGTTCTTCGTGGTTGACTGAGAAGCTGTGACGTTGTTGAAGGGAATCACTATTTTGAATTGCCCGAAGAATTTTACGTCTGCTAGAATAGTTTTTTCTGCAATTTTTGTGAACGTATTGACCTTCTGATGTAATAGGAATGCTGTCTTCCTTGTCAATATTTTTTTTTAAGTTTAAGAGTTTAATGAAATTGCTCCCTTTTCACTCAAAACACTCAACATTGATAACTTATCAACACGATTACAAGTGACACAAACTTTTTTACAAATCGTAAAACAAAATTATAAATATCACATCAAGTAAATCTGAATTAATAAAGAACAAAATTAAAAAAAAACTACATTTTCGTTCTCTTTCACAACATGCTATGTCGTCTGCTTTTTAGCTTTTTGTCATACTTATGTTATTTTTCTCCCCAAAAAACGTATTTAATTAAATTACCTTTTTCCCCACCACTTTCACCGGGAGCTTTTTTATCGTAGCATATACTCATTTTCTCTATATTTCTAAGTATGTTTCATGAATACTGCAAAACTTCCAATTTGTAACATTGCATTCGATTTGCCTGACTAAACTAATAGAAAGCCACACTGAGCACCCATAGGTGAGGATCGGCTCAACATTTGAGAGGTAAAGAGACCTGAGGCGCATACAATCAAAGCCAAAGGATTAGCGCAGACAGGAGTTAACCATGAGAAGAACCCTTTTGGCCGAAACGCATTTAGCGTTTAGATGTTCTTTCCATTTAGATTCGCATCAACAATGATGCCAAGAAAGAGGACAGACAGAGAAGGAGAAATCATGATGTTGTTAATACAGATGTTTAGGTTGGGTAATGCGATACGTTAGCGAGAGAATAATAAAAATACAGTTTTGAGGGCATCCAGATATAGTTTCTTTGATCGGAGCCAACTAACCACCGTGTAACACACAATCTGTAAATTAAGGGTTGCAATTTCTGGCTCTTTGTGAGATGTTACAATTGTCGTCTGCATAGGCAATGAATTTTACTGGAAAATCAAACGAAGTCATCGACGAGCATATTCCATTTTGATTCACCTATTTGTAAGACGTAAACAACTTATCATTTTTTTTTTCAAATCTTTGTGTGTCATAATGTCAAAGTTAACTATATGGAAACATTCGGCAAAAAGTGAAACATTACAAGCAGCACGCACCAGTACCCCAACTGCAAATGCTTGCAGTTGGGGTTTTCATCAAGAAGAGTTGATTGAAAGTAAAGTTATCCTAGAAGAAGTTCAAGAATCAAAACCTAAACATGACATTATTAATGAATTGATTCAAGAAAACAAGTTCCTAAAAAAAATGTGAGGATTTAGAGAAAAAATGGAGTTAAAGGATAAGGCATTGAATGATGAAAAGTATAACCACTATGTTACTAATGAAAATTTGATTTCTAAACTGCTTGAGGTGGAATCACTTGAAAAAATTTTAACTTTGGTATGTTACACGATACTATTGAAATCAACCCAAAACTAATTTTTGTTCTTGTAGGCAAACAGTGAGGTTGATGTGCTGCAGAAAAAGCTGCAAAAGTGTCAAGAGGCAAACAGCCTCTTGACACTTGAGGTACAAAAAAAGGTAAAGGAATTGGCCAAAAAAATAACCGTGCATTGAAGGCAAAACAAGTAACTTCTATTTCGCAATTATAGGAAAGCAGTTTGAGAACTTTGAATGACAAGGACCTGCAAAATGAAGCACTAGACGGATTTTTTCAGACT
This sequence comes from Daphnia pulicaria, assembly GCF_021234035.1. NCBI lineage: Eukaryota > Metazoa > Arthropoda > Branchiopoda > Diplostraca > Daphniidae > Daphnia > Daphnia pulicaria. Next base: position 15,822,405 of record NC_060913.1, read on the forward strand.
AAAAATAATTGGAAAGGAACTATCGACTTTAAGAAAAAAGCATTTGCTATTATTGAAAATGAGGTTTTACATGAAATGTTTGATGTCATTTTTTTTGTTCTAATTTACTTTTCCCTACATACACAGAACTCTTCTGTTTCCACAATCAGCGAGTACTTTACTGCTGATACAAACACCGTGACATGTGGTATTACTGAGCAGAAAAAGGTTTTTAGAATTTTTTTATTTTTCCATACATGAAAAAACTTCACGTCACAAGTGACGTGACGTTCAATTCAATCCATTTAAATAATCCCATTTTAAATTTTGTTATAGTTATATATTAGAGTGTCGATCACTCTTCCCCTCCATTACGACTTCCTTCTCCAAAGCCGTCTACTTCAAAAGGGATGCAAGTGCTACAGGTTAAAATAGATAAACAATTTAAAAGTGAAAACAAGTGCTTATAACTTTTCCATTACTTTTTGTTAAAAAGACACCAACTGTACGTAAAGCGAAAGTAGTTCGAAAGGCGTCACATTCAACCACCGATGATGACTTTCTCGAACAGCCAACATCGCCAATTGTTAAAACTTCTGCAAAGAAACGATTATCTTTAACCAAAGCCAATGAAATTCGAACACCAACATCTACACTTCTTAAAACTTCTGCAAGGAAACGATTATCTTTAACCAAAGAAAACTAAATTCGAACATCAACATCAAATAAAGTCAACAAACTTTCTCGAAGCGCTAAAAAAGAACGTAAAAACTAAAAACCATGTTTACCAGTTGAAATCTTTTCTACTGGTAAACATTATCACAAAAATTGTACCTATCTCTTTTTTATTTCTGTATTTAAACGTAATCTACTGGCAAGGTTCTGCTAGAAATATTTCTATTGTAACTTCTTTAATTTCCATATGTAAACTAAAAGCAGTTTGTAATTCTAAAAATTTGTTTTTAATAATAAAAAGACCCTGTCAGGTTAAATTCTTAGTCTTCATTCAGTTATCATTTAATTATTTTTAGTCCTTATTTTTAGAATTTCATATCCTTTAGGAATGAATGATTTTAGTTAATTAAATTAGTTAAATAATTTTTAAAAAGGAATTTTTTGTTTGTTTCCCGATTTACTTCAATTTTTGTTGTTGGGCGATATGCTTCAATTGTCACTTATCGGCCGCATTTGTAAATGAGAATCATAGATGGATTAACCATATTTTAGTCTGCTAAATAAGAGCAAAGTAAAATGTCAGCAAACCTTGAAAGTTCCTCTACCTCAAACAGTGACTTTAGCAGTTTGAGTCAAGCAGAACCATTTTGAATTATTCTACATCATTTCGCTAAAATAAAGAAATACAAAAAGTGTACGGTAAAATTGAAGTTTTCAAACTAACACTGCGTATCATTAGATTATTAAACGTGAATAGGGTGTGCTTTAACGAGCTTTACACTGTTAATATTTATTAGGAGATGACGAATTCCGTTACCTGAATAAAATAACATAATCTTATCTACCAGCCTCTCCGCTGTGTTTTGATTCACACACCTTATTATTACCACACACATTCATTACCTTATTCTTTCATTTGTTATTAACTTAAATAATAACTAAATTTAAAAACAAACAAACTTTCTTTTGAAATTGTCCAATTTGCATGCTTTTCTGTTACAGGCCAACAGGCATTTCATCTTATTTCGATTCCTCATAACAGACAATTTAGCTTGTCGTGATTGAATGCAACCTTAAATCATCCGACTCTACCCTACTCTCGCACACCTAAAAACTGCAAGTCAAAAATATTTTTCAATTCAGTAAGGCATTGATGCCCGTGTTTAAAAGTAATTTTTTTTTATTAAATTATTTTTAACGTCAAATGGAACACACGTCTATCTACGATGCGATAAATGTCACGTGCTCTGCAAAATTGGATTGTGCTCAAGGACGAGGCCGCTTAGGTCGGTTCAGCTTAAGCAGCCTTATGCTCGTCAAACCACAAATTTTTCATTGATTGTACACAAATCTCTAGCACTTGACCTGACATTCAAGTAAATTGAATAGTCGTTTTTAATTCAATAACTATTGATGAGGAATTCACCTAATTTTTTGATAATTTGATTAATACAAGCAAATCGTCTACGACGAGTACTAGTACCTTACCTAGACAATGATCTTCTTGAATACTCGATATGTTCATAATAAACTAGTTTTTGCACCACATTATCTTCAGTGGAACTCTTCTGTGTAATCCGAAATGGAGGAACATAATTTCTAATCTTCAACCGACGAAGGATTGAAGTAGTCTGGATAATAACGCTACGGAATACAACGAGAACTTTAAAGATGGAGCTAAATGGAAGACTTATTAACAATCTTGGCGTTTAGTTTCCATCATAATAAGTGCCAAGTGTTGTTAGATTGTTGAGTCTACGATTCAAACTCCGATATAACTAAACTTGTATTGAAAGAAAAAAGCTACCGCTCGGAGCTAAGACCAAAGGAGACTGCTCAAGCAGACAAGCAGTCAGTCAGTCTGAGTCCCTCTCTTTTCGGCCCACTGCTTTCAACCGCTTTGTGAGCCAAGTGACATCTAGTGGTCGTGGGAAGAATGATGAATCAATTCCTACATTTCAGCGGCCATTTCAAGTCGTTTCTCAACCCCTTCAAATCCAAAACCGATCCGAGGGAAGGACTTCCCCCTAGTCTTTGTTCGAAGTCCCTTGCGGTGGTTTTCCTCGACGGGGGGAAACGGTTTATGAAAGGGTTGATCTTGGATTTGAAGGGGTGGGGAAACGAATTGAAATGGCCGCTGAAATTTAGGAATTGATTAAAAAGCGGGTTAAATTTGAATCAATTTATACAAAGAATGAAAAATAAAACCCTGGCGAAATTAATACAACTTATAGTTTGTAATGTTATTTATCGTATTGTGAAGAAAAAAAAAATTTCCAACAGCAGTGTTGGAAAAAAAATTCCAACACACCCACCAGATCATTCATATTAGTTTATTCTAATTAAAATTAAGATTTTTATATTTAAAAAAAATGAGCTTTATGTGTATTGATCTATAAAATAACAATATGTAAAAAAAAATACAGTACCTACCTAAAGTTTGGGAACGCGCGGGAGAACCTTATAGATAAAGGCGTTTTTCTCGGCGTTCCCAAAAATCCAATTTTCGTCGGATTGCGACGAATTTTTTTTTTGGCCGTAGCCATTGTGTGTAGCAATAAGTTGATTTTTTTTCAGATTTTTGCAATCAAGGGCAGGTTAACTTTTAACTCGAGCCCTAAGTTTGGGAAGTACCCTAATTTTGCATATAGCTAACGGAGCGTTCCCAAACTTAGGGCGAAGATCTTCAACAATTCTTCTAATAACAGTGGATGTAGCGCATCATCGCTCAGTAGCAAATATCTCTTTCGGCCCTAGAAAAAGCTTTAGCAGACAGAAGATGGGTTTGTTTTGTTTATAAAAGGGTTTAACTACTTGGCCTTCTCGAACGAGGAATATCTTTGTATTTTGGGATCTTTGCCCGTCTTTTATTTACATAGGTTATAAAGAGGAAGAGTCGTTTTAGACTTCCGCACTCGTAGATAGAAAAACACAAGAGAGAGAAAACAATAGGGAAACGTATATCAACGTTAAGTAGGAGAGCAGCGATAGAAAAACGTACAGCAACGTTTTCTAGGAGAGAACCCAGGGGAAGCCGTGTTCAGAAATTAACAGTGTCATTGATCGACAAACATTACAACCCCCCCCCCCCCCTGTCGATCAAAAAATATTCAAAAAAGATAACAATTAAAAAATTAAAGAGGGTAGGACTTGTTTGGATGATGGGTTATAGATTACTGCTAAACAAATTGTGAGAAAGTTTCGGGAGACAATTCAGGATGTTTTTCTTAACGAAGGCTTGATGGTTTCTGGACTACTCCGATCCTGGTGCGGTTAAGTTCTAAGGTTGATGTTGGTAATGGCTTCGTTAGCATATCAGCAAGCTGATCAGAGGTGGGGACAGAGATTACTTTGACTTCTACTGCCTGAATTTGTTGGCGTATGTAATAATATTTCACTCCGATATGCTTGGTTCGATCGTGGAAGACCGGATTGTGCATCATCAGGATAGCGCTTTTGCTACCGCAATGGAATGGTGAAGACGTGGGCTGTTCGATTCCTAGCCGATTAAGATTTTCACGTAGCCAGACGATCTCTCGACACGCGTATACAGCTGCATAGTACTCTGCTTCTGCCGTCGATTGTGCCACGGGTTTCTGGAGGTGGCTTTTCCAAGCTATCGGGCCGCCGTTTAGGAGAAAACCAGACCAGTGGTAGATCGACGCGTGTCTGGGCAGCCCGCATAGTCCGCATCCGAGTAGCCCACAAGATGATTGGTCGATTTGTTCACAGAAAAGCATAGACCATGGTTGGGAGTCCCAGCTAGATAGGTCAAAATCGTCTTGGCGGCCTTCCAGTGAGGCTTGCCGGGACTATGACAGTGACGAGATACTGCGATGACCACAAAGGCGATGTCGGGACTAGTCATACCCATCACGTAAAAAAGGCCTCCGACCAGCGCGCGGTAGTGCGTCAAATCTGGATTGTCCTCAAGATGATCAGTTGATGCCACCCGTACAAGACGTGAATGAGGATCTGTGGGAAAGTAGATGCATTGGTCAGCGGTTGAGCGAGATGGGCCAAACTGAATGATGAACGAGTCAAATTTCTCGTTCCATTTCCACGGTGATTTTTTCAGGCCGTACAGTGGTTTGTGTAATCGGCAGACCAGATGCTCCTCCCCTGGCTGGATAAAGACTTCCTGGTGCTGCACGTAACGTTCTTCTTCCAGATCCCCGTAAAAAAAGGCTGTCTTGACGTCCAGCTGATGACCAATACCATGCAGTCATCCAGCCCATCTGAAGATGGGGGTCATCGGATGCGAGAAAGGAGCAGTTCTACGGTATCCACCTCTTCTTCGCGAGTGTTAATGGTGGGCTCGAATTTCGAGGTTGGGGTAAAGATTGGTGGCAGCAAATTGAGAATAGGTAATTATTATTACTTATTTGGTTAGTACTGGGTACAAAGACAAAAGTGCGTCGTGGAGAAGGAGGGTGCCGTTGTCAGACATAATTATCAAATAGATGTCAGATTGTTTTGATTCTGTCAAGAGAGGTTTTAAGTTATCTTTCTGTGAAGAAATTTGATTGTAGTCAAACTGTGTGAAAGCGTGTGGTTATAAGTTTATAATTTCTTGGAGAAACAAAACAATCTTTTGGCTGGATGCATCCTTTTGACTTCTAGTACTAAAATAGTTTCCCATCGAGCAAAGAAGCATTGGAGCTTTTGTTATCACGTAATTATTTTATGTAATAATAATTTTTATGTTACCTTCTTTCTTTTAAGGCAAGAATTTTAACACCAATCAACCTGTTTTCATCAAGTTGGAGCACCTTGAACTGGAAGCACCCCTACTTAACAAGGAGCATAAACTTTACCGGATGATATGGCTCCACAAAAACACAAGTAAAACCAAAAATTGAAACAGTTCGGCTCTTTTAACTTTAAAATTTAAAAAAAAATTTTTTAATTTATACTTTTCTTCCTTAGCTGTCCTACCTCAAGTGTACTATTTTGGGCCTTATGGCAAAAAGAACAACGCAATGGCCATGGAGCTAATGGGCCACAGCTTGGAAGACCTTTTTGACTTGTGTGGTCGGAAGTTTACCTTGAAAACAGTCTTATTGATTGCCTTACAGTTGAAAAAGAATCTAAATCTTTTGTAATTCAATGTCCCGAACTGAAAAAGTCATCTCTTTTTAAAATAACAAATCGATAGAGTAAAGATGGTGCACAGTCACAATATCATCCACTGTGATGTCAGATCAGGAAACTTTCTTGTCGACCGGAGTGAAAATAACAAGGAAAAAATGATCCACATAATCGGTAAAAATCAACTGAATAAAGTTGATCTGACAAACCCACAACTTTATCAATTTCACATAGATTTTGGTCTCGCAAAGAAGTATTTTGATGATGTCACCAGAGACAAAATGCCTGAACAACAAAGTGAAATGGGCACAGCTTTGTCTGTTGCTTCTCCCCCCGTCACTTTGTCTCCTCAAGTGGTTGTCCCTGATGAAAATCCACTGGCTGACGACGAAGTTGACTGGGTTTTGGCATCCATGGATTTGGAATTCTTACTCTTCCGTCTTCCCCACCTGTTTCCTTTCTAAATTCCTGGACCATTTCTGAACGTCAGAGGATCGAAGAGAGGAGACGATCCAATATGTTTAGATATGAAAAAATGAAGAGCAACAGACAATAGTAAGTGCTAGTAAGTTATTTACTGTTTATTTTTTCTATATTGGTTTTTCTTTCAGTGCTCAAGCAAGTTTGAAGAGATTTGTGTGGAATATGGCATTAGCCAAAAAGGAGCTGGCCTCAACTCTCCAAAAGGTGTTACGATGAGGAGGAATAATACAGAGACAATAAGCATGTAAAAAATGTGTACCACTTGTATTATTCTTTTTACTTTGTCTAGGATATGAAAGTTAGTCGTTCGTCCAAAGCTATAAGGGCAAACATCATCAAAAAGACAACGAAGCAGGAGGAGGAATTAAAAGAAGCAGTCTTGGCAGAATTGTTACAAATTGCATCTGACCAACTGAGAAGTTCATTGGAGATCGTAAAAAAGATTTTTAATATTAAGATAGCAGCAGGTCAACCACACAAGACTCCATTGGGAAAAGTGGCTATTTTCGAAAAAAGAATTGCAAGTGTTGGTGAAAACCCATAAAAATGGTTTAGAAATGCTGATGTATATCAGTTAGATGAATTGGAAGAAAATCGCTGTGGATGTTTTCTCCGGCCGTGCTGGCTTTGATTGAGATTTCCTTCGTCGATGGTGGCAGTGCCGACTCGACCCCAATTTTTTGAGGGAAGCGCTGTCAGAAATAAAGAAAAAAATTTGCTTAAAGCACTAACAAATGACTGCAATCCTGCTAATATAAATTTTAAAGCAATTGCAACGCAAATATTGAAAAAACGCAAGCTACGACAACGCCATCCTTTTCAATTGGAACAGTACTACCAGAGGAAGACGGAGGACTTTTTGGTCAACAACAATATTTCTTCTGAACCTACCCACGACTTGAAAATGCTTCCAAAGCAGGAAAATAAATTGGAAGAAGCCGTTCTGAGAGAATTGGTATGGATCGCCACGGAAAAATTTACAATTTCAAGAGACGATGCCAAGAAGCTTTTGACTGAGAAAACAGCGTTGGGATTGCCCCACAAAACGTTATCAATAAAACAAATTAAAACACTTGAACGGAAAATAAACAACGTTTGTAGGGACCCAAGAAAGTTCTTCAAAAACGAGGACGTTTATAAATCTGATCTGATCGATTGGGAGAAGATCTCCGTAGAGGTATTCTCCAACAATGCTGGATTTGATGCGGGTTTTTCTGTGTCAATGGTGGCAGTGCCACCTGGGCCCCACCTACTTAAGGGGACTACTTATTTATTTACATTATAAATACGAACATTACTTCAAGCAACCGAAATCAAATTGCTTAAAGCATTGACAAAGGACCGCGATCCTGCCGCTATAGATTTTCAAGAAATTGCAACAAAAATATCTGAAAAATCTTAGCTAATATATAATATAATATATAAAAGCTACGACAACGCCATCCTTTTCAATTGGAACAGTACTACGAGAGGAAGTTTAATCTTCAAAACCGAACGTTTTGATGGTCAGAGGTGAAATGACAAAAAATTATAATTACAGCGCCTAGGTCGCTGAACGAATCCATCGCCAACATCAAGGCATACGCCACAAAGCTCGTGGACGACGACCGTAACGGAGATATCGAGGACGGAAAAAGACAGGGCTGGAAGCTACTCGAGGTCCTGTTTCCAATTGAGTTCTACGAGCTCACAGGGGCCACTCCACAATTGGCTTTGCAGAAGGCAAAGCCTAAATCCAAGTGGGAGATCGCAAAAGCGGAAAAGTTTGAGAGAGAGGCCTTGGCACTCTTGACTCCCGAGCAGAGAACTTAGTTCGACGAGGACGAGGCGCTCATTCGGATGGACAAAGAGACACAGAACGCTCTACGAAAAGAGGTTCGTGCGGCCAAGAAGAGAAAGCGCGACGCGGTGGAAGAGGCAAAGATACGCCTGGTAGAGAAGGAAGCGAAATATAAGCGAGAGGCGTACGAGCGTTCTAAACGTCGTAGGGTTGACCCTCCAGCTGATCAGGGTAACTCGGTCGCCCCAGTAACGGTTCCGTTTGTTACACCAATCGGAGACCCAATCCTACCAGGAGACCTTTTCCACCAACTGTAGGCGGCATTCGCTGCAGGGAAGTTCGTGGTACCGGGCACGGCGAGTGACCCGGTTGTCTCTGATTTGCTGAAAGCGCTCGATCGAATTTCGACGCCAGTAAAAGTGCCTCCGCCATCGGCCTCGACGTACCAGGAATCTCTCTTTGTCTATGTAAATGCCTATTTTTGAGACATGTTTTTTTTTTTTTTTTTTTCTGCCAGGTGAACCTCTGCTTCCCAAGACGCCTCACGTCTACGACCAATTTTTCGCTTCCAGTAGAGTTTTTGGCTCAATGCAAGAGCTAGCGGGTGTAGCAGAGTTTACAACTTTTCTAGAAGAGTACCAATGACGCTGCGTAGAAGGTGATGTTAACGCTTGGAGGTTGCAGTTTGAAAACACCTTAAAACTTCAATCGCTTCTCGTCATACGAAGAATTTGTAGTGTTGCCAACAAAGTGGCCTACATTGGCAGTTTGTTAGGTGTAGCTTTAGATTTATGGAAACCAACACCCACCCAAGACAATCAACAATTTATTGATTTGTGTTGGGTTATTGTTGAGGAGATTATGGGCCAGCAAACATTTTCAGAAGTACTGTTGGAAATTCTGACTGAAACATTCGTGAACATTGCGTCTTTTTTTTACAAAGTTTTTACAAGTCCAATTAGCCCCAAGCCAACGAAAGGCAAGGCTATAGCCCAGCCGAAGCCCGTGGTGAAAGACGCGCCCGCCGCCAAGAGTACGCCCGGCAAAGAGTTGAAGCTGATCATCAAAAGGTTCAACGACGAGAATCCCGGCGATACGCTGGTGAAACTCCCGAAGGCCCGGCAAAAGTCAGCTATCAACCCTCCCTCAAAGGAGTTGGTAGAAGCGGCAGGAAAACAGGCGGCGAGACGCAATAGTCTCAGATCTGCCAAAGATCCTGAGCCAGGCAAAGGGATCACACCTGGAACTGAGCCTGTTAACTTGAAAAGCAAATCGAAGGGGCTGTTCGATACAGACAGCGCCGAAGAGGAGCTTCTCAAGGAGACACCAATCCCCACAAAGGCCCCGACTCAGGCCCCAACTCCAGTGGAGGAGAAAACCGCAGCAGCAACGACCGAGCTGCCCGGCCCGATCCATCGAAGATTCTTTTATTCTGGAGTGTCCTTGGGACCGTTGCTTTACACAAACACAATCTGGTTCATATCACAATATGGGACCGTCTTAATCCGTCTTGACACGTCACATGCTACTACTAATAACGACTAACTACTAACGACTAACATTGGCCAGGCAAAACTAAAAGAAATGAAGGACTGAATAGAAGGAAACGAAGGATGTAATTGAATTTATTTAACAAATTTATGACTTTTGAAATTAGACGGATGGGCCAGCTGGGGCAAGTCAAGTGAGCAAACAATCGAATCAGAGATTCCCATAAGACTCCATGTAAAGTGCAGTGCGTACCGTTTGCCGCCAGACGGCTACCGAAAATCAGTCAAATCAAGAATTTCGGGCATTTTCTTGTTTGTTGTGGTTGTAGCAGACGTTTTTGTGCATGCAGTTTTTAGCAAAAGTGTTGAATATTTGACATTTTCAAAGTTTTAAGTAAATTCATTTTCAAGATATTGCAAATAAGAGTGAAGTTAGATCCGTTTAACGTTTGCGAATGAAAAAGTTTATGTGATGAATGCTGCTTCCAAATTTGGAAAACTGCGCCGTTTCACCGTTTGTAGTAATGTAGAAGTATGTTAGCTTTTTGTATGATTTTTGTACTGTGTGACATGTGATATGGGGAAGAAAAATCAATAAAAATTCATGAATCCGTTTGTGGTTTAAATTTTAATGTCAACATTCAACAGTTGGATGATGTTGAATTACACGTGAGTGAGGTTGTAGGTGGTGGAATGAGCGAGTGTACATCCAAGCCTATTAAATAATTTGAATATAAAGCTATCTTTTTGTCTAACGTCTTATTTGTTCAGTGGATTTTTAGTCCATTAGGCCTATTCTGTGGTCTTAAGTTTCCGCTAGCTGGAAAAGAGACAATTACAACCGGGCACCGGCGAAAATTAATAGCATAAATCCAAATCGTGATGCATTGAAATGAGTTGAAAATATTGTCAAAAATGCTTCCGAAAAGAAATCTAATTTATTGAACATTTTTTTATTTTTAAATTTTAAGAAGGGGTTCACATTCCACTTAATAATAGCCTACTCGATTTTTTAAGTCACAGCCTCACATGACAGGAGGAATGGCCGAATGGGCCTGTCTCCTAAATTTTTAAAAAGATAGTATCTTATTTAAATTAACGCCTCTTTTAATGATATAACATCCCAAGGCAGCAGCAGCCAGCTACCGACGCCAGGCGTCACTCTCTATATTCTTCCTGTGATATAGATATCGTCTGATATTATTATTATATATTATAGTTTCGATGGCCCAAACTTTGCTCTTTCACACTCTCCAACTTTATTTCGATATTCGCATTCTATGCAGCGTTCGTCACGCTCTTCAGTTTTCACTGGCCCACGCTGAAACAACACGACAAATTAATATTTAGTGTCCCGTGTCGAAGATTTAATCGACAAGCGCGAGTGAATGTGTGCTCTGTCTGACATAATCGAAAACAAAGTGTGGCCAATATAAATGTAATTTGCCCGGCTGTAGTACTGTAGACTATAAACTATTACTTAAGACCGGTTGAAAAACTGAAAATAGATGTTATGTACAACGTTGCAAAATTTCGAAATTTTATTTTGTTACCTCATTACATTTGATTAATCATCGTTATTTACATTTGGCTTAGGTTAAATGTTTATTTAAAAAAACTACACTTTGTCATAATTATTTTATATTTATTCGGTTATAGCTAATCGTATAATTAAAATGTTTGCTGACATCGCAACGCTGCCTTGGTTTTGTGTTTACCGTCATTGTTTCCCCTTCGCAATGTTTACGTCTTGTCACTACTTGACTGCTAAAGGTTTAAACTGTGTAAAAGTAATCGATAAATTCCTACACGTTACTTCTCTGTTTCATTTTCGAGTGTTTCATTTCTCAAGTTGACACTATTGGAATGCATCGTCCCTCAGCTCCATCGGGCCAGGCTCAGCCAACAGCAGGTATGTAAATTTTTGATTCGATAACTCTGTGCCAATAACTGACACCATTATTTTGTCGTCAGGACTTTTGCCTCTCCCAAATCCAGGTGAAACTATTGGAATGCATCGTCCTTCAGCTCCATCGGGCCAGGCTCAGCCAACAGCAGGTATCTACACATTGAAGCTCTGGAATACTAAACAAAACTAACCTACGTTCAATTTAAATGTATTTGATATTTTAGACAATGACGCAGCGAGTCTCGGAAAAGGGAAACCGTCTACCTCAAAAGGATTACTTCCAACACCGCTTTTTCCACCATCAACCTTGGCTAATCAAGGTAATTTTCTACACGTTACACTTAAAAAAGTAAACAACATAGTAATCAATCAAACAACTTTTCTTCTCTTTTACAGGATGTCGTCCGAAAAACGTGACTGCGTCGAAAAGAAAAGGTGACTCTCCGGCAAACAGCAGCTGGAAGCGTCAATCTCTAACCTCATCTGGTACGTCGATTTTTCAATTCAAAGTTTTCATTTCGTGTCCTTTATGCCATGCTGTTCTTCAAACAGGTGTCCAAACGTGTAGGATCTGCAAAAAAACAGACCATTTTCAACGTGAGTGTCCTGATAGACCGAGATGTAACTTCTGTCGGCAATTTGACCACAAGTTTGATGCTTGCCCAGTACACGCTGCCTGGAAGCTGAGGTCTGCGAATTTGTCCGAGGAAGAGAGTCTCGCACTGCTAGGTAAAAAAAAAATCCGCCTTCGCTTTAAAGTAACGTAACTTTTAAAATCATGTTTAAATATTACAGAAATCAGCGATCACAACGGTCTGATCCTGGAAATCGACATAGAAAACAAAAATTTTTACGATGTGGTACACGACGTGTACCAAAAACGCGACGTTGGAGCCTTTATCGTTCGTCCGCTATAGGCCAACTATATAGCGGATACAACAAAACTCAGCCATAAACATGTTATTCCCTACACGGAAGTGTTGACGAATAAATCCGCAGGCGTCTACACCCTATTCCAGCAAGTCGAGGCAATAACTAAGAAAAAAAAGGCAGGCCATACGACTTACAACGCCTTCCGTAAACAGGCTGCCGATGCAGACTTCCAGCGTTCACCTGGATATGATCTCGGTGGTTGATCTTCTTTTTGGCCATCGATGATTCCATTCCTAACGAAGATTGCCAACGATGAAGACTATCCAAGATACGTCAACAACAAGGGCTTTTCTTTTTTCCCAGAAGAAAACGAGAGTGAATGGTAAATTTGTTTACATATTTATAAAAATTAACTTCCATTTCAAAATTAATTACAGCCACATTCTTTTTATATTGTTTCACAGGTGTTTGCGCTCGTTGTCGAAATCTTATTCAAAGTATTTGTTGGAGCCGGAGAAGAAATTGAATATGGACGGAATTGACTCAGTGGAGCTGTTTATCGGTGAGGCTGGTAGCATGACAGGTTGGCATGTTGAAGACTTAAATTTGGGTAGCGTTAATTTTCATGTTTCCGGCAAACCGAAAATGTGGGTCGAGTATGTATCATGTAGCATCACGAATTGGACAAACAGTTTAATTATTAATCAAAAAAATTTTATTTTTCAGGTTATCTTACAAGCACCTGAAGAAGGTAACGGCTCTCGCGGAAAAGAAATACCCTGAACTGTACAAAAATTGTCCAAATGCATACTTGTAAGTAGTTTTATATATATATATATATAACAATTCTATAAAAAATATCCATCGTTACAGACACAAGAACATGGTATTGCTTCCACAGGAACTGTTGCTGGCCAACATTCCCTTCCGAACCTTGAAACAACAAGCAGGGGACTACGTTATCACACTTCCGGAAGGACTTCATTTCGTAGTTAATTCTGGCCACAGCATTGCGGAAGCAACAAACTATGCGTGTGAGGACTGGGTGGAGCACCGGAAAAGGTTCCCCATTTGCATTTGTGAACAATCCAAAAACATAGAGGATATTGCCGCACGATTTAATTTTTAAGTTGTTGGAGCATACATTGTTTTATCAGTGAGAGGAACTAGTGGTAGACGGCGCAAGTTGACTATCTAACCGTCGGCTTCTTTTTTTCATTTCAATCAACTTGCTGTTTAGCCTCATGTTCTCTCTCACTCCTTCTTCTTTGCCGACCACACTAAGAGAAAGATTCTCTCAACTGCGCTTTGATTTATCCTTTCAATATTTTGTGTCTCATCAAAGGTGTTGATTATTCACGTGTACCTGGTAATTATGTGTAGAACGCCGGTTGGTGGACTCATCTTCCGAGTCGGAACCTGAACCCATAGTCACGGCGGAGGAGGAAGAAGAGGAAGCCCTAAAGAACGCTGCCCTGAATTCGATCAATCAGGACAGATCGGTCGATACGCTTGAAGAGGCGGCGAAGAAGCTCGACGGTGAAGGGTTGTCGAGGCTACTTACAAGGAATTAGATTACCCTGGAGAAATCTCATCGAAAATGCTTATGGCATTCTTTCCGACTCCCGAGTTGATTGAAGATACGACTCCGTTTTACAAATCTCAAAGACTCGCCCACACTCGAAGTGGATCCATCTGTCATCCGATCAAGACACTCCGTCTTCCCCACCTGTTTCCTTTCTTGATTCCTGGACCATTTCTGAACGTCAGAGGATCGAAGAGCAGGAGTAAGTAGAAATAGGACTCATCAAAATAGGACTTCTAACGCAGATAATCGCAAACTATTTATGTCACTTTGCCCACCTGTTTAGGGTCGACCGTGACTAATTGGATTCGTTTATCCTTCATTAGCACAACTGAAGAACATGTTCGAGAAGAAAAATCCAATCCAATAAAAAATGGCTAATTTTGATGGAAACGAAACAGTAATTGAAGAAGAAGAGTTAGACTTGCTCATGTCTCAAGTTAATGACGCGGATGTGAGCCGCCTCGTAGAAGAGGAGGAAGAAGAAAATAGGTGTAAAAGAAAAGCAGAGGAATAGGCGAAGAATCCAGAAAAAAAGCAGCAGAAAGCGATAAAGAGAAATCAGCAAGAGAAAGAATGGAAGAAGAAAAATAATGGAAGGCACATCAGAAAGAGCTGGAAAAAACTAGTAAAGAAGTGGCTGCAAAGTTGAAAGAAATCGAAGATTTCAAAAATGAAGAAATGTGGAAAAATAGGCAAGAGGCCGGCAAGAGGCGTTGAAACGGAGGGAAGAGGCGTCGATATACTCATCAACTTCCTTGCCATCAAGTACCGACACGGAGGAATGAACCTCTAATTCAAATCCAAGCGAGAACACGATTGATTTGCGCATTGCATCGCAGAATACAATTGACATCAGCAGCAATGTTGTTAGATTGTTGAGTCTACGATTCAAACTCCGATATAGCTAAACTTGTATTGAAAGACAAAAGCAACCACTCGGAGCTAAGATCAAAGCAGACTGCTCAAGCAGACAAGCAGTCAGTCAGTCTCAGTCCCTCTCTTTTCGGCCCACTGCTTCCAACCGCTTTGTGAGCCACGCGACATCTAGTGGTCGCGGGAAGAAGGGCACAATAACACAACAAGTTTGTACTTTGTTTCTGTTTACCACCGCTTCAGCAGATAATGACAGTCGTAGCGATGGCAACCAAACGTCCAAACGCCAATCTATAAATTTGTTTACGAGTGAGTTCGTATATAGACCTTATTAGTATCAAAACAAAAACAAATGAACACACCCGCTGGGGGACTTCTTGTCAGAACCGCTGCAACTTTTGTTCGATATAGCGCATAGCCTCCCAGCGGGTGTGTTGATTACTAAAACTGAAATTGACGATTGGGGGGGTCTATAAAAACATGAATAACTTACATAATATAAACTTAAAGTAGAAAAAACAACGAATTTAATGAGACTAAGATCGTATTTTTAGGTCGATAAGGTTACAAATGGGAGAGATTTAAAAACTTTTCGTTTCCCCATAAGCACCATGTTAAAACGCGCAAAGAAATGTTCGACGGCTCACCGATTTTTCAAAAGATTTAAATTTTTAAGAAATACTAAATAACATTGTAATAAAACAAAAATTGGAACTTAAGTTAATTTTTTAATTGTCTATTTAACCCTGTATTTTTAGAATAAAAAATGTTTAATAAAAAGACACCATTTAGCGAAAAGTTAATTTTTAAAGACGTTTTATTTTTATGATCCCTTTATTTTTTCGTGTGCGGGTTTTACACAGAGCAAGAGAACATTAATATAAATAAAGCTCATTAAAAAAAACTTTTAACAATTTGTTTTGGGTAGACCCCCCCATTTGGCTCAATTTGACCATACTATGATGTCGCAAGAAGGGTTCGATGAAATCCGTTCCGACTGGCTGGCCTTCCTAAAACTGGATAATTGTTGACTGGAATTGAATAGCAAATTGACGTTGCGTGGCGCCCACTTAGTTTTTTTCACGAGCGGTTTCCAGTGACTAAGCGAAGTCAATCTAGCGCTGAATGTCTCCCATGCCACTGAACCCTTGAGAGACAAAGCTTCGCTGGCATTTTTCCAGTCTTTATCGCAGTCCTGCTCTCAGCTAAGAACTTTAGTGCTGAATAATTTGAGGTTCCAATGGAGCAAACCGGACAAGGTTCTCAAGGTAAAATCGTTAAAGCAAATCACTTGTGTTATCTGGTCTAATATGCACACTTTTCTCCTTCCAGGCTATTGCTAAAAGCTTGAAGAACATGTCATTGATCTGCATCAGTTTAGATGGATTGAATGTCCAATGAGATCAACCATCTTCAATTGCCGAGATGTCATTCGCTCTCGTACTCATCTCGACTTTGAACAACCTGACTCAGTTGTCACTCAATGGCTGGCGATTGAGCAACGAAGATGCCTTTGATTTGGGCAAAACGATTCGCGAAAAGCTGTCGAGTAACGTCCTGGAACTATCGCTTAAGAACGTGCCTTCACAGACGAACCGATTGGTGGTCAAGGTGAGGGAAGAGTCCGGAAAAGTGACCGTCAGCCGCGGTAGCAGCGGCTGCCTGTATCGATTCAAGAAGACGGGTCGAGCCCCGAGTTTCCTCAACAAGATGATGCTAATCTCATTCTCTTGGAAAGAATGATGAATTGCAATCCTGAGTCTTAGTGTGATTCTCAAACTGTGATCGTTTGTTTGTTCCCTAAACACAAACCAGATAGTTCGATCTTTACTTTAAATGTTTTTGCATCCCACCCAAGTGGCGCGTTTGTTTCTTCCCGCCACGAGATTTTCTTACTGTTTTCACACGTCCCGTGTTGCCATTAATCACATGACCTTATGTATCGTTGCCTTATTGACACACTATCTCACTTGTTTGCCCTTCTCCCTTTCTGCCACTAGATCCTGTACTTTTTTTTACAAACCACTTTTTGTTACAGACCTGCACTTTTCCCTAGCAATATCAAATTGTATCACACAATGTTTTCATTGGATGTTCAATATATTGACTTATTGCAACCATATTTCCCGTTTATCATTTCATATTTATGCATACATTATCTATTGAACTAGCACTTATCAGTATTTACTGAGTCATCGTGTTGCGTCATTAATATGTCGCAGTGACCCATTAAAGGGTATTGCCCCAATTTCAAGCCAATTTACTGGTCAAATCAGGTTTTGAAATTGTCTCACGATGAAGTTCATAGACGATGTGCGGTGAATGCGTTAAAAGAAGAGAAAATTGGATCCTGGTTAATGAGAGCATTCAACGAATCGGAGATACGGTTTATTTAATGGCAAAATTGAATAAATATGGTCATTCCCGCGTGAATACAAACTTACCTATCAGATAAGCGGCCCAACATTGCCGTTAAAAACCGTCGAATTTAGGGCTCTTGATATTTCAGGCCAAACAGACATCATTTTTGGACATCTCAAAACTCAATCGCCTGAGTGATAACGTGAACCTGGTGGTTTTTCGGACAACTAAGAATATTTTAAATTTCTTTTTAATCAAATTTTCGTGTAATGTTTAAAATATTTCTCATTATTGTTTTTTTTTTCGTTAAAATTAAATTGTCTAAAGCGTTTTCAAACAAATTTACATTCGATTAGAATATTTAATTTATGCAGATATAGATGGCGTCTGCTAGTGAAAGTTATTAGCTAGATAAACCTGGTATGTAACAGGCCTTCGATTTCTCTTAAGCCATGTTATATTTTTGGGTAAATAAAAAAGTTCCTAGAGAGCAATTCGAAAACCACTGTTGAATCACGAGGAGCTGTAATCGTAATTTTTAAAATCTACATCGTGGTATAGTCCCATAGAATTCTAAAAAGAATCCTTGTTTTATTTGCTAAGAGTTATCTCCAAATCAAAGTATACTTTCCTGCTGACGACTTGCACGTGATTCTCTGTTTAGAACACTTGGTTGGACATGATGAAGCACTCCAGAATTTTTATATGACGAGCAACGTGAGCCATCCAAGTTGATGATGGATCGAGTTCTTGACGTAATGATTTTTAATTTACATCATTTTCTTACATTGGATGCTACAATTTTCTTTTTGCAGGAAGAAACTGAAAATGGAAACCCCCAAGAGGATGGGAAGAAAATGTATGAGCAAGAAGAATATAGTGGCACTGATTCTGATGAAGATGAAGTCCAGTATGGAGCAAGAAGAAGAAAACCTGATAAAGGACCATTTCGGGGAAACAAGTATTAACTTGTCAAATTTATATTTAAAATTCAATGTTACAAAGTTTTTTTTTCTTAAGGTTATATGGAGATAAAACTCAGGGAAGAGGAAAAGTCCTAATATTTTCTCCATCTCCAAATCATGAAAATGGCAGGGGAAGAGGCAGAGATTATGTTCGTAGCAGAGGACGTGGATCACGGGCATCTGCTTCTGAAGACCATGAAGATGGATCTAACTACTCCAGGAAGACAAACTTTCGAGGCAAAGCTTATGACAAAATGAATGACTCAAATGAGAATTTCTCATCTGAAGATGGGCGAATTGGTCGTCAGTTACGTTTACTTTCGAGGGAAACTGATGAAGAAGTCATTATTAAAATTTGCCAGCAATTACAGGTATGCTGATAAGTTGTATTATTTCTTGAATAGGCTATATATAAGTGAACCAACTTTTTAGGAAGCATTTCTGTTACAAGATAACCTCCGCTATATTCGCTACAACCTCATCCCTATCGGCAACAGCATAATTGAAACTTACAAGCTGATAAACAGTACTCAAGCTCGACAGACCGTATCATTGGCTATCTCTCGTTTGGGATTTGTTTCGGATCACGACTTTAATAGGTAAATGAACTGTTTGTTTTTTCCTGGAAATAAAGAAACTTATTTAATCATTTGTCAGTTTTGCCAAATGGATTTTGTCTGCATATCAGAAAGAGGCAAACGAGAAAGTTTGCTGTTCCATTATGGAAGCTTTAACTGAGGTACATCATCACATTATTATTGTATTGTATGGAAATTTAATCCATGACATTTTTTGGCTCAACTCCCTTTACTAGATGCTGAAATTGAATGAAAAAAACCCTCGTTTGAAAAATGTTGACACGGTAACTGGGTTGAATATGAGAAATTTCTTCTGTAAGCTGATAATTTAATTGCGATTTTTAGCTGTTGCTTCCTGGACTTCAGTCGGCATTGGAGTCAGCAGATACTCCCGACTTGTTTGAGTCAACACTTAACCCGGTGCTGTTGATCGCTGTGAAGAATCCTACATCATTTCTTCCTTATTTCAGGGTTAGTATGAAAAACAATTGCATATGTGTATTGAATTTTTGTTTGGACAAAAAATAGCAATGAATACTTTTCATATAGGACACAGTAGATATTTTAGTTGGTTGGTTTGTTGATCCTGCCCAACCAGTGAAGGTGATTCGGTCGGCCACCAGGGCACTTCAGATATTGCGTCCTTTTTGGAAAGAAGACCTAACTTTCTCGAAAACTCTCCTATCTCAATTTCTTGAAGATTTGGATGCCTATGCGGCGGTAACTTTTAAGATTGGCCTCATTCACGTAAATTAATCGTTAAAATGATGAAAAAATGTTTTTTAAAGGAAACCAATGCTCTGCTTGTAACCCCCGCTCCTCCCGGTGAAGATATTTTGGCTGTATCGTTGCGAAAAATCGCCTCTCTTTTAAGGTAAAAAGCCAAGTTTACGAAATTTTTCTTGTTTTAAACCTCCGTGTTTTAAATAGTGTGTTTGTGGTTGTTGGAGCCCAAGTCTGCCTCCTGCCGGAAACTTCAATTTTTTCACCTGGCTTTCTTAACATTGCAATATCGAAAGTAAGCCTATGCGCAGGAGAGCTTCTACTGCGGGTTGGAGAAATGGATGAAACGGATGTTGAAGGCAGCGCCTTGGGGGATGTTATCCAGTTTGGTACGCTTTCTAGGCAATATTTTACTTATTTTATTTTTCGTTTCTTATGGTGTTTTTTGTTTCCCAGCAAATGGATGTCTCTCACTCTTGGTAAGATGGTTGGGCAACCGAGTCACTCCAGAAGCTATGAAGCCATGTTTCGATCTTCTGGAACACCAAGTCAAGTCAGCAACTAAATACGAGTACCCTCTGTTAATCAGCATGCTGCAGTTGATGACTTGCTTGGCTGAGCAACAAATAGTAGCTTCACATCTGCCTCTCGAAACCATCCAGCACTGGATGGAGGTATCCAGTTGGGTGATCTGTTCTGCACGCAGCCGCGAAATTCTTACTCATGTAGCCAAACTCTTGCGTGCAATCGTGAAAGTGAAGAATGTCTCGTTATTAATTGAAGTCTACAGGTTAAAAACAAAGTTTACTGATAAAGTGTTCGTTGTCACATTAACCTGGTTATTTTTAGGCGATTGGCATCGGATTTGGACAATTGTTTTACAATTTTGAGAGAAAAGGGCAACGGCAAAGCTCACGTTTGCAGTGAAACTGAAGAAAATGCATTACTACTTCTCTCTCCGTTAGCTGATCTTGGTAAATTACCAAATATTTCTTACCCTGTCCCTAATATTTGATTTATTTTTCCGATTATTAATCGACAGGTCGAAGTAGTAGTCTTGTGGGAATGTGGGCACTAGAACCTAGCTTGTTAGAGCTATTGGTCGGTAAGCTTCAACCGGCCGATCGAATTCAATCTCTTTACCATAATCACCCGGCCTTATGTTTGGTAATATTATTTTATTTAATGTTATTAAATTATCCACATTACTCTTATATATATTGTGTATTCATAGGGAATCCTGAGAGTGCTGCACTGCCATGCCAAGAGCCATAGTCATTTCGTAGCCAACAGTTGTTTATTGGTGAATGCCGCTTCTGGCAGCAAAAACCTGCACGGCTGCATATCTCCAACGAGCGGAAATCTTTCGCTCATTTTGAATTTATTGACGGATCTGTGTTTGGAGTTTAGTCGCATTTCTACTTGCGAAGCCAGCAAGATCCTCCTTCTGCAATGGTCTGGACAGTTGCTGGATACTTGCAAACCTTGTACATCTCAGCTAAATCAATCGGAACTGTTTCAACGTTTTCTTTCATCCGTTGTTGGATTTTGCGAATCAACATCCGCTCATCATCCATTTGCCGTGGAATTGTTGCTGTCCTCTTTATTGGATTTACCGGAGATCACTCTTAAGGTACATGCTTAATTTATTTTTAAATCAGATGGATTTTCTTTTAAATTTTCTTTTCCATTGTAGACGGAATTGGCTGCCCAAGTAGCCATGATATGCATACGTCAATTGCGCAACGATTCACAATCCAGCAATTTTCTCCACTTGCTTGGACGATTTCCACCACAAATCGTTCTAGATGCCACATGTCGAATCAAAAAGGATTTGTTGACTGGTATGTCAATTGCGACTTGGGTTCAAAACGAAACCACGATTACTAACCGCAGTAGCCAGCAATTTTTCGACTTTATCTTCAAAGGTTGTAATTATCTACCTCTAAATGAACAACACAAATAATAGTGCTTTACTAAATCATTTGCAGGTGTCCCAGTTGCTTCGTTCGAATCCATTTACAGCTTCTATATAGGTGGTTGCAAAAGTAATAGTGCTCAACCAGCAAATTGCGATCTTCCATTGTGGCTCGCTGTTCAGTCTGCATTACTTTGCGTCAACAGCAAATTACGAACTCCCCTTGGGAAGGCGCAAGACACATTTCTTGCCATTGAAGGTATGTAACAATTTTTTTTACTTATTATATGATTTGATAACTAAATCAATGTTATGTCCTAATTAGATGCCATCAAGTCTGCAGCGGGGCGCCCTTCTGGCCAGGAAAGCGTAACAGAGCAGAATCTAGCCCAGTTAAACCGCGTTCGACTCCTCTTATCGTTTTATGAAATGCTGGAAAAGTTCATGTACAACGCATTTGATGGTTGCAGTATTGCTCTACCGCTAGCACCGAAGGTATTTGTTCGAAATAAATATCCTTAATGTGTGAAAATAATAAATAGTTTCATTCTTCCCCGTTTCAGGCTATTCGGGTCTTCTTCCGCACCAATCAAACTACCTGCCAAGAGTGGGTAAACCGTATGGGTTGCGCTGCTTTGACTGCATCCGTTCGTGTAGGTCGGCACGCCAGCGCCGCCAGATTTGGCCTTAATTTGCTTGCTCATTGGACTCATACTCGTCGAGCAGTTGGTAAGTTATTTTTGTAGTATCCGTGGAAATTTAAAATCCTTATGACTTAACTGTTCCTACAGACTCTGCTGATCTAGAAAACGTGCTTCAACAAGTTGTACAAAGTCTGATCAAGTTAGGGGCGTCACAACAAATCCGAGGACTAAAATCTTGGATGACTGCTCCTAAGCAAGCAGATTTTTTTCACCTGATAAACGTAGACTTCCTCGAAGCAGCTGCTCTTCAAGCTGACTCAAAGTACGTTTTGTCCTCTTTTAACTTCGTCGATGATAATTTTCATGAAATTATTTACAATTTAAATGAATAGGTATGAAAAGGCAATTGAATTTTATTCAACCACCGAAGGCCAGCCGACTTCATTTATTTGCAGCCAGGTATTAATTTTGAAATTTGGAAGATTGTCTTTATTTCTAAATCACTTTTTTTTTCTCTTAGGTTATCGATTCATACCTTGCGTTGTCAGATTGGGAGGGTTTTATTAATTGGAAGAGCCAAGCTGTTGAATGGATAAACAACGTACCCCAATCGAAAAAGCAAATTGCTGATTTAATGGAAGCGTTTGATCGTAATGCCCATTTACAATGGCCAGAAAAGTCCTCACCAGCACTAGAGGTCCAATGGTCGGTGGAAAATTTGATGAGTGAAGCCAAGAGCGGGCTGTCCATGGCAGCTGATCGAATTCGAGCTTCACGCTCCGTGTACCTAGCTCCTGCCTGTTCCTGGAAGATCCTGGAGACTTTGGTTGGCTCCAGTTTGGAGCTGTCTAATTTCGCTATCGAAGAGAGTGTGGCAAGTTTGTTACCACTAGCTCATGCTCTATCGCACAAGAATGATTCCGCATACCTATGGATGCAACACACTCACTCGGTCCTCAAAGGTGCTAGCTGTACCGGATTGAAGTACTGTTCCAGCAAGACCGGCGTTGAATGGTCACGTTGGCTTCATTGGTATTCCTCATTGGACAGACAGGCCGCCGATATCACTACTGCTTGTGCCGAGATGGACCTTTCCATCGTCCCGCAAGCTCGTCTTGAAGGAAACTTGCGTCTAGCCGAGCGTCAACTACTGCGGACCATGAACAGCTCCCAAGTTTTGGTTCAGTCTCATGATATGGCCACTCAACTAATGAACGAAGCTCTCAAAATGAATCTAACTTGTATTAGCAGCACAAGACTGGCTATACTAAGGCAATTCGAAGGAGCAAAACTACTTCATCAGTAAGTTGCATATTCAAGTCCAAAAATGTATCTATCTCAATAACTATTATTTATTTCAGGAAAGGCGAGACGGATGCCGCCATCAGCGTCCTTACGCAGTGTTCTCTAGCTTTGTCTCGTTCACTGCAGGGTTCTCAAAGTGCTGCAGATGCTATTTTGCCTCATATGGCAGAATCTTATACATTGCTGGCTAAATGGCTTCAACAGAGTTTGGAGGATGCATCACCATTGAAAAACATTGCAACTCTGAAAGAGTTGGCCAACGCCGGAGCAGTCGATCAAGACCACGCTGCATTAGTCAGTAAATTAATGGAGCGAGCTTCACAGTTCTGTCCTTCTTCATCTGAAGCTTGGCTAGCGTGGGGTCAATATCAGTATTCAGGAGCTCAACAACAGACGCACATCAAGTCACTGCTAACAGGCGTTTTATCGGCAGAAGATATTGCTCGTTTAAGCGAAAGCTTTGATGAATTGTCGGGCGATGTCGAAAAAGTCTTGACGTCGGATTCGATTCTGAGCAAAAAACCAACTGTACTGAAGCGCCTTGTGTCTGAAGTGCAGAGTCGTCAAGTTTCTGCCGTCGAGAGCTACAGTGGCTCCTTAAAGGCATTCTTTCAATATCTGAATCTTCGAGGATCAAGCAGCGATCAAAGTCACCATAGAGATACTGTGGATGTGACTCTTCGAATTTTATGCATCTTAAGCCGACATCTCGACCGTAAACTAGACAACACTATTGACGACGAATTCATTCAAACTCTTAGTGATGCAACCGAGCGTACACCTTCAGGAGCTTGGCGTTCAATCACTCCGCAATTGTTCTCTTTGATGCAACATGGTCGGCCTTGGTTGCGAACTTTGGTTTGTAATCTTCTCGGTCGTTTGGCGTCCGAGTGGCCACAATTACTCGTCTTCCCAGTTGCAGTTGGTGCCGCTGGATTGGCTTGGTCTTGGTCAACTGACCCGATAAGTAAATAATATAAATTTTTGCTAATATTCGTTAACTAATGATGCATCATTCTAATTAGATTTGAACGAGTCGGGCGACGAACCAGATGAAGCCAATGTCGAAGAAGCGAAAACTGAATTGTGTAGTGCTTCTGAATTGCAGACCGTGTATCAAGGAGTGATGGATGAGATGAAAATGCAAGTACCTGAAATGGTGCAGGACGTCCGGCTGTTATTGACCGAACTTCGTCGATTGGTGCTTCTATGGGATGAACTGTGGGTTGCGGTTTTGCAACAAATGCATCCGCAAGTGGAACAGTTGTTGCATAAATTGCAGTCACAAGCACAGAAATTAAATAAGAAGACTGGATTGAATGATGCGGATAAAAAGGAGCTGCTCCAAAAACATTTTATCGTGCTATTTAAACCTGTAAGTAATTGAAACAATTTTTTTTCCGGAGCAGCTCATTCATCCTTTTTGTTTTTTATAGGTGTTGTTGGTGCTCGAAGCTGTAGCCAAAATCACCAACCTTTCCCCACAGACCCCTCACGAAAACTGGTTCACCCAACGATACAGTAAAAATAAAAAACGCAATACCTTTTTTCTTTAGATAATTAAATTTGCTATTGTTTCATAATAGGTAAAACTATCAATGACGGCATCGAAAGTTTTAAAGAAGGATGTAATTCAGAACGTACCGTCGCTGAGCTATGGCTTCCGTTTAAGAACATGCTTCAACAATTGCAACATATAAACTATCGCCGCTCTGTTCTTAAATTGGACGATGTCAGTCCAGCTTTAAAACTGATGAAAGGTGCGATTTGAGGAAATTTCTATCGATGAAACTTATGATGAAACTTAATAACATTTTTCCTTCAGATACAAAAATTCCGATGCCCGGGGTTAACGATAGCAAACAAGTACCTACTTTGTTTATTAAATATGTGGAGAATGTCATCATTGTCTTACCCACCAAAACTAAACCAAAGAAATTTGTTTTCGTTGGCACCAATGGCAAAAGGTAAATCTAACGCAAATGAATCTGCTGTGTGAAGTAACGATGTTATCGAATTTTTTAAAAGGTATGCGTACCTATTTAAGGGTATGGAAGACTTGCATTTGGATCAACGGATAATGCAGGTATTATCACTGACAAATGTGCTCCTCTCCGACTCGAAAAATCGTTACCGTGCTCGTCATTACGGCGTAATTCCTCTGGGACCTCGCTCGGGACTGATTCAATGGGTTGAGGGTGTTACACCACTCTTTGCCCTTTACAAACGCTGGTTGCAGCGACAAGCTGCCAACATCGTACAAGGAAAAGGAGAAAAGGGTAAAAGAATCATTTATGAAATTTACCCCATTATTTGTATTAAAAAATGTTTTTTGTTTTTTTAATTTTCAGACAACACAGCCACATCCGTTCCTCGTCCGTCGGAACTATTTTTTAACAAA
Source organism: Daphnia pulicaria (assembly GCF_021234035.1). Lineage (NCBI taxonomy): Eukaryota > Metazoa > Arthropoda > Branchiopoda > Diplostraca > Daphniidae > Daphnia > Daphnia pulicaria. The sequence goes on from NC_060913.1 coordinate 15,848,041, forward strand.
CTGACACCTTTGCTGGAAGCAGAGGGTCTGAGTGCGGATCCCCGCCAGCGTAATCAATGGCCGATCGAAATTCTACGTCGAGTGCAGGCAGAATTGATGGAAGAAACTCCAAAAGATCTAGTTGCACGGTAAATTCCTGAAATAAGATACTCCTCGTGGTATCTCTGTGCTAATTTCTTAAATTTCCAGAGAGTTATGGGCTGGTAGTTTGAACGCTGAGCAGTGGTGGTCGTCAACTTTGCGCTTCGGACAATCTTGCGCCGTAACTTCTGTGATAGGTTACACTATTGGACTCGGGGATCGTCATTTGGATAACGTTTTGGTTGATTTGCGCTGCGGAGAGGTGAATAAAAAAAAAAGTCATCTCATATCGATATGTCTAACCACTTCTGTTAATTAAATTCAGGTTGTCCACATAGATTACAATGTTTGTTTCGAAAAAGGTCGACAACTTCGAGTTCCTGAAAATGTTCCGTTTAGAATGACGGCTAATATCCAACATGCGTTGGGAGTTGCCGGAACAGGTAAAGTTTTTTTTTTTCGTACTTCTCTGAGAAGCTTATAATAATTTTTATGGTATCATCGCAGGATTGGAAGGAACATTTCGCTTATCGTGCATTGATGTAATGAAAATGATGCGGGAAAATCGAGAGCTGTTCAAGATTCTGCTGGAACATTTTGTATATGATCCACTCATTGATTGGCGAACCCCACTTCCATCCACTTCACATGAATCAACGCTTATTCCACTTTATGTGGTGAATCCGGCTCTAGCAGCACAGTGTTCAATCCAGAAACGCATTGCCGAGACAGACTCTACTTTCAAACTTTTTGAGTTACGGATGTCGGAACTAGGCCCTGATTGGTCATTAAACCATGATGAAATGGTATCAATCCTCTCTTCGTTGAAAGAATCTTCTTCTGCTTGGGGTGATATACATCAACAAATTGAAAGGTACGTCGCTTTAAGAAGATTGTTTTCTTCGTCTTGAAAGTGTCCTAATATTGTTAAACAGGTTACAGGAGGAAGTTCAAGACCTTCATCAGGATCGTCTTGTTCTGTTTGATGTTCGTTCAGACAAAAATCATGTTATGCGCCAACCGCAACAATTATCGACGATTCTTCTTCCTCTACGTACTGCTTGGGAAGGCGAGAAGAGCGTGCGAGCCGCTCTAAGAACACTGGTTGAAGACAATTCGAAGTGGACTCAACTCTACTTGGTATGAGGATTTACTTTTTTCATATCTCTTTGTATGTCATAACAATTTTTACTGACGTTTATTTGGTAGATGGCATTCTCTTCTTTGACATCGGGACAACTCAAACGATGGGCAGATGAAATAAATTGTCCTTCCCTATCAACCGACAATCACGAAACAGGATTTCCACTTGCAGTGGAGTTCTTGAATACGTCAGGACAAACTGCTTTGGCGCATCAAGGCCAATTATTAGATCAGCAGGTCGGTTTTTAAAAGCGTTTTTGTTTAAATTTGTCTTTTGTCTTGAACACTATTTTGTTCCCGATTAGGTGCGATTATTCAGAGAAAATCAACAAGCAGCAGTGTCGGTGGTCATAAATTTGTTAGGAACTTATTCCTCTCTTGCTGTTCAATACCCTGCTAACAAGCTAGAAATTCACAGGTTCATTGCTTTTGTTTATTATTTGCTTATTCTTAATTTTAATGCATGTTACAAATTTCAGGAACCAGCTGTTTTCTACCTGGGCCAATGATCTCGAAGAGAACCTGAGTACAGAAACTTGCCAACGTTTGGTCGCGGCCTTCCAAGACCACTTCAATATTGATTCACCCGTTCTTTCAGCTAAACAACAGCGTATCGTCGACTTCAACTTTTCTCTTCGTCGGTTGCTTAATGAAGCTTCTATGCGTCTGCATCAGGCTTCATTACAATTGAAAGAAGATAACGGATTAAGCAGCTCTAACGAGCTGATGATGGTATTATTACTTTTAACCTATGGAAATCTAACCAATTTACTAGTATCATTTTAACCTTATTTATATCCTTCCGTAGAAATCACAAGAGTTAATGAACCAACATCGTATTCTACATGGCCAGCAGCCTGTCAACTCAGCTGTACTTGAAAGCTTATATCATTTCTATCAAGAAATTGAACCGGCCCAATCTGCAGGATCGTTCGATACTGTAATGGTTGCTTGCAGTCAAGCTCATTACGTATCCGAATTAATGACGACAAACGACCCTGTAGATGATCCTATTTCCAGTACGTACTTACGTGGTGATTCAAATGGATCCCATTTTTATTTAACGTTTTCTTGCACAGATGATGTCGCAGCTCTAAAACTGCTTAATCAGTTACATCAAGATATGCAAGAGTTCATATTTAACGGCTCAACAATAGTGCTCCCAGAATTGATCCGGTTGTTTGAATGCACTGACACCAGTGTTTTGCAGCTTCACGAAGAACTCGAAGCTCTTTGCATTGATATAAACCTCACTAAAGTACGTTTTATGACAAGGTCAATTTGTGTGTATGCATCTTTCTAAGTTAATATCATTATTTCCAATTAGATGGAAATGACGCGATTGCGCTTCCAAGACTTGCTTGGAGAAGGAGGATGTGTTGAAGAGGAAATTCGTTTGACTCAAGGACAAATGCTACTTTTGTGTCTGAACGGTCTCTTTGAGAAAGTAGAAAATGGATTGATCAAATTTGCAAATCATTTACAAAATATGCCGCCAGTCAAAAACAACGTGGAACTTCTTGAAGATGCCCAACATAGAATGGTAAACGTGTAAAAAAAAAAGTATGAAAAGAAATTAATTGACTTTTGTTTTAGGAGTCGGAATTATTCGATAACTTGGAAGACACTCTTATGGGCCAACGTCTCATGTTGATGATGTCGCTCTTCCAAAGCTGCTCAGATTGGTCAGAAGGATTTCAAACGGGCCAGATTTCTCGTGAACTGCAACAGGATTCGTTTGTTGATAAATTCCAAAGAATGGCGAGCACTTGGATGGTTCAATTTCTATCCGGTGCAACTTCTTTCTGCGTTGTTCGCCTTTGCATCCATTTGGCTGACGAGTCAACGAGTACCGAAAACGGTCCCTCAACTTCTATCGAAGATTTAATTGCAATTAAAAGAAGCTCAATGAAATCGCAAGACTTAAATGAAGAGCTGCTTGATGAGGCCTCCGAACTGGTACATTCAATCGGGGAGCAGTGGCGTAAATCCGAACTGGTCAAGTTAGCACACCAACGACAAGAGATTGATCAGTCTCTAGCCCAATTACTACAGCAGCAATTGTCTGCCCATTCATGGGTACATGACACAAATGCGGGCATCAATTCGACGCGTGGCCTATTTATTCACAATTTGAAACAATCACTTTCGGTTTTATTGTCGCAATCTCCTCAGTTGACAGAATTTCACCAACAAGTGACGCAATTGGCCACTCAAGTAGAGCAGCGTCTCAAATGGGCCGTGGGGGCGAATTCCAGTCTTCTCAAGGTATTTCGCAACGATTTCGTGTCCGTGACCGATTTCACTTGATGTTATTATTACATTGTTATCAGGTTCTCAATGAATTCACCGAACTCCATAACAAATGCCTCCAGCGGTTACAGTCACTCTCTTCACTGGCCACTGCCCTGGCAAGTGTCAGCAGTGCTATTTTGCATTACGAGTCTTTCCGCACGAGAACTCCCGAGGCACTTGCCGTAGACTCTACTTTTGTTCAAGTAAATTATTCCTTCTAATTATTTCATCATGACCGATGTTTACAATTTGATTGATCTGTTCTTGTACTTGTAGTTGCTGTCTCAATGTCAAGACGTTTGCTTGCTGAAGGATTGCGGTACCAATGGACGATTGACCGACGCTGAAGTACGATTGGCCCAACGTATCAAAGTAGGAGAACAAGGTGCCACTGAAGACTGGATTAACCAGACAGAAAAATATATTACTGGTAATAATAATAATAGATAGATTTCCATAGTTTTCGAATATTATGCTTATGTTTTTTTGTTTTTGTTTTTTTAGATAAAATTCTCGCATCTAAAGATCGGATGAATGAACTGGTGTCGAAACAATCTACACGAGTTGAGGAGTTACATGAGTTGAACGCCATCATGCGAAGTCAATTGGCCGTTCACCATCAACTTATATCGGATGTGCGCTCCGTATTGAAAATCATGGCTAAAGTACATAAAGTTTGACAAAATTTTTCTGGGACAAAAACTAAATGATATTTTTTTATAAATGTAGTGTGAAACGGAGGATGGATCGGTTTCTCAATATTTGGAGAAGTATCGCCAGTTTTCGGAATGTTGTTCGTCAGTATCGCGTCATTTGGCCGCCAAAGATTATGATTCTAAGAAGATGGGTGAAATTCAATCTGAAATCGGCAGTTTACAGGACATGACAAGTAAGTTCAATAAAGTAATAAATTATTTTAGAATATTATTTCCTTTTATGCTCCTTTTTCTTTTGTAGGCGATATCTACAATGGGTTGCGGCAGTTGTGTGGAGTTCTAACTAAAACTGAACAACCAATCAGGAAATCTAATGAAGGTAAGGTTTTAGCTTAAAAAATAATTCTTTGGCATTTGTCTAAGTTTCATAACTCCTTTTTGTTGTTTAGTAAACGCTATCGCTGCTTCAATTTGGCATCGTGTGCGGCTGAAACTGGAAGGACGAGATCCTGATCCGAACAAGCAACTCACCGTTGAAGAACAAGTAATTTTTACTTCAATTTTTATCTTTATGTAGTAAAATCGTGTTGTACAAACTTATTTTCATCCAGGTTGACGCCATTATCGAAGAAGCTACAAATGTGGACAATCTGGCCCTGCTCTACGAGGGTTGGACACCTTGGGTGTGAATCAGCTGCGAGTAAACCGAGAAAATTGCAACTTGTCAAGTAAGGGTTTCTTAGATTAGATTTTGATCAAATGCAGTAACATTTCTTTCTTTCTCAGGTCTAGCCAAAAGACGTTTTGCTTAAACATGTCTCCTCACTTAGAATAAAGAAGGCAAATATCGTCTCTTCTAGATGTTGGGGGAATAAGCATGTATGCAAAACAGTTGTGGCGACTAAGGAGAAAGAGGTACTCTTGTTAGACACGTTTTTGTCCCACCATCTTTGCAAACAGATTGTACGTGTGTGACGGAGTAGAAGCCAAGTAATGTTTCCCTCCCAACTTGTCAGCCTCCGTGTAGGGGGGGGGGTGAGGTTATTTTTTTAAACACTTTTTGTCCAGTATTGGCTAAAAAAGAAAATTTAACTTCACCGGGGAAGAGGGAAATAGCTGGGCCGACCCCTTTCCTTGTGGGGAGGGGTCGCTATCTATCACAAGGTCTTATATTCTTCAAATTAATTTCCTCGTTTGCATGAACGAGTTATTTTGGCTTTTTCCTCTTTTTGTTTCCCATTTGTTTAATCCTCCTAGGAGGCAGCATTCATAGAAAACTTGTACCGCTATTGACACGACGCCCTTGTCGAATATTTCACTTCTTCGCTTCGTTCCGTTTTCTTCATTTGGAATTTTCGATTGAATTCTTTTCTAATTTCCTCTTTTGTGTAATTCTTACATTAAATCAAATACAGGAGAAAAAAAATCCTTTTTGAAATGCATTTTAAAATGTTTCGAAGTAAAGAAATTTTGTTGGTTTACAAAAACAGGAGGATAGCGTTAGCAAAGATCGAAACAAACATACGCATTCAATTTCAACTTTTCAATAATCAGACAAAAAAGTGCTGTTATTCGATTCAAGATCAATGTTAAAGAAAAGAAACAATAAAGGTGAATCTTATCAAGAGTCTTGGACACAAACAAGAAGCGACACAACGATTGATTGTAACATGCGAAACAATATTTACATTGAGTCGAATAGGACAAGAGGATCTGAACATAACATTTGCGTAGCTCACCTATTCGATTTTTGTAGAGCTTTCGACCGCTTGTGGTTGCTGCTGTGGCTGTGGAGAAGGACCATAAAACATTAATTCTGGTATTTGGCCTCCTTGAACGCCCGTTCCATTCGTACTTTCTGAAGAGCACTGAAATTGGAAAGTGACGTTACTCACGTTGACTTCGCTCAAACCCTCCTGCCCGAAATAGCTAAGCTCTGAACCGTCGAGAATGGCCGAAGCTGTGTAAAACGTATCTGGCTCGACCTGCATAGCAACACAGCGAAACAACATTTATAGTTTAAACCAAAATAGATTTGTTAAAGTCATTGTACCTGAATTGGTTGTTCAAAATGGACATGAAATGTATTGCTTGATCCGTCCGAGAAAAATTTGGCATGGTTTTCAGCCAGAACACGGCCGAGGCGTTTTAGTTCGATGCGTACACTGTAATCAGCCGATCCATTCGAAGAGCCATACAGACCGAAGCCAACAATGAAGATACGCTTGTCAACACAAAATTGGATACTGTCGCATCGGCCACGGTAACGCCATTGGTTGCTTCGATAAGCTGACGACTGGAATCGGTGACAGACCTGCGGCTTTAGCCCAGCTCGAGGCTTGCAACTGCATTTCAGTTAAAGTTGTTGAGGTTAAATGTTAGCTAAGCCCATTAAACCGTTTGTCAATACCTATAAAGCAGCGAGGGTTTGTTTCGAGCTGTGTAGTATAGAAAGACGTCAGTAGTTTCTTGGAGAGTCAGGATTCCTGACTGGGCGGCTTCGTTGGCAAAATCCTCGAGAGCCATTGTAGGTAGTCGAATTAGAAAGAGAGAGTCGCCCATCACTGTGCGACAATTAGCTGAATCAACTTCTAGACTACGGCGTTTACATTCGGCGGCTGCCCATTGCAAAGCAGCTTGAAAGATGACAGACTGCGGAAAATAATACGTGAAAATCAACAAGCGCGTTGAGTATTTTAATGAGATATTACCTCTTTGCAGTTTAGTGATTCTCGCTGGAGAATCTGTTTGAGTGTGTCCATATCAATTTCGGTAAACCCTTCTGAATTGAGGGCTAACTGAGCTTGAGCATCTATAACTTCCCAACAGCGGGCCATGAGCTCGGGTTCTTCAAACAATCGGGATTGACTGAGAAGGAGGCAAGCATTCCTGGCTGTCAAACTTGTTTCAAGAAATAGAACACAAGCTCGACACAAGTGCGGGACGATATACTTCTTGGCCACGTAAAGTGTCGAAAGAACTGTGTCAGCCTCCAGTGTGATTTCGTCACAGTACAAATACCTGCAATTCGTACAAAATTTTTTTTAGTTACATTTGTGATAGCACAATTTTGGAAGAATTAGCGATTACTTCAAAAGGGTTAGAAATGCTGCTGGTTCAACATCAGGCACTTCAATTTGTGCCTCGCTTTCGGCTAGGCCACCGAAAAACATGGCATGAAATACCGAGCTGCCCGTGGCGAGAACATATTTATGGGCAGGAATAGTTTGCGTCCCACCTATTTGCGTAATAGAAAGGGGAAAATGTGGGTAATTTAGATGGAAAGTGTTGACAGGTCAAGGTCAAGGATAGAAGATTTTTACCAGGCGGACCAACAACGAAGAATATATCGGCCATCAACTCGTTGTTAAACATGGCTGCATTTCGCTCCCTGATGCTGATCTTATTGGCTTGCCAGTTGGGGTCAATTGTTGAAGCCTTGGCATTATTGAAACTGATGGGCCGTTGCTGTTGCTGGTGGTGGCTAAGCAACGGATGAGTAGTCAACGGTGATGTTGGCACACTGCTATTTGAAGGTGGTTGTGTGATTTGGATGATGTCTCCTGATCCGTCCTGGTTATCCACATACAAGTTGGGAGTAGGGCTTTGGAGACCTGGGAATTCCATAGAAAAAGAAAGGGCTTTAGTAACATTTTCCTCCACTGAATGCAAACACCAGGCATTTTACAGTTAATGGACTGTTGATTTTGAAAGTTTACATCAAGAAAATTTAACTTCTACATCTGCTTAATTAACTGTAAAATGCTTGTTCTCGAAATCAATTGAAAAGAAAATACTGAAAATAAACGCACGGCTGTGATGTGAATGGGGAAAATGTTCGTAGTACTCAACGAGGCATTGTAACTGGTCGTCGATGTTGGTCCAACTCACCATTTTCCTGTCTCAACGTGTTGGCCCAGACGTTTGGCTCAGAGTCGCTTTGTTGCTCTTCGGTTTGCTGTTGCTGCTGAGAAAGAGTAACCGAACGTTTTTGCAGAGCGTTAGCCGTTGACACTTTGCAGTACATATTATTGTTGTTAGACGACATAACGTTTCACCCGATCTGATAAAAGGTGTTCAAGCTATTTGCAGATTCTCAAAACTGCTCATGTTTGTTTGTTTTTCACTCGATAAAAAAACAAATTTAGGAATACAATTCAGAAACGAAGGTGGCACGAACTGAACAACAGAACAAGTGCAGAGTTCCTTTGTATCTGAGACTCTGAGTGGTGTGTACGTTCTGGCATCTAGTCTATGGCCATTGCTTTGACAGATTTCCTCCTCACTGGCTCCATCTACAGAGCCCATGTAACGAGGAAGTCGCTTCTGGCTAGTTGTTGGCTTCAATCCCAAGTCGCAGTTGGAAAGAGGCCTTGAAGAGTTGTTGTAGAATAGTACTCCTTTATTAGGGGTCCAACTCAAGGATACAAAAGTACATAGTATATAAACTCTTTCTATTTTTATTTCGTAAAATAAATTCTGAGGTAAGCGACCCTTTTTTATTCGGGTCATGTAGACGCATTTTGCCATACCTTCTAATTTATTTAGGATACATTCTAACCGTAGAAGTTTATTTTTATCAATATAGAAATGGCTCAATTCCCAAGGTAAAATGGGATATTTTATACAATGTCAAAATCGTTTACTAATGACACTATAAGCTTCTTATTGGCCTCGATAGTTCAATGACCTTACCTTTAGTCATTATAAACGAGAACACTTTTACGATTCTCTTATACCCAAGAATGTAGTTGTACAATGTACAATAGGTATGAAACTACCACTTTGACCTTTAAAAAATGTAAAAGCTTTTTTTTTTAATCGTATAGAACGAATTCCTGAAACCCTGAAACACTACTGGCTAGTGGCTACATAATATACCGTTGAGCAATTCTCGTACTCTCCCAGCGCTGCGACCTTGTAGAAGATCATTCAAGGAACAGGAAGTTTTAGTTCACAGCGTTTGGCCGTCTTAAAAAAATGAGGAAGCGCACTATAGGACCAAAAGGCTCTTTTTTTCTTCTAAGCATAAAGAAAATGTCGAGTCAGATTCCCCAGTGGCAAGGTCAAAGCCCCTTCTATTTCAGCTTCTCAACACGTCATAATGTGAAAACACGAAAAAGAAAAAAGTATAATTTTAATACAGTTGTTCATCAGATTAAATTTTCAGTCTGCAAAGGCTTTTATCACAACGCCATCAGCTGTGTAAAGCATGCGTACACATTGCGGAAATTAAATTTTTAAAGCGAGTTCAGTATTGAGCATTGTTTAGAAGATTTCCGGGTAATACCCTGCAACTTCGACAAACTAGTTTTCTATTTTTTAATAAAGACTATATAAAAATACGGTCGTGCTTTGTTTGCACGAGTGGTTTGTTAGATTGTCAATAGATTAGTCTAAAAACTGGATGGCCTTGTGTTTTTATTTGTCCACCTTCCATAGCCGGGAGGTGGATTAAGGAATCAGTAGCCAGGCACGCACCTTGGTAGAATTCACGAAGGACGTTCGTAAATTTTAAAAGTAAACTAAAGTATTGGTATTGAAGTGTTGGAAGTACAACGCTGATGATCGTTCTTGCTCACCTTGGCTATATCAAGCTAGCAACAAAATTTGTTTCGAATAAACACGGCACTTCTTAACTTAACGTGTTTGTTGATGTCGTCTTTTCGCACCTCTGTTTTAATCACTCGGTATAACAATTTGGAGAAAAAAAATCCTTTTTAGTTGGAGAACGACTTGAAACTTACTTACCCGCTTTTGAAGGAAGAAATTCTGTTAGTTCTTTTCTAATGTTCACTTGACGTATATTCCAAAATTTGCAAGGGACACACTAAATCGCAACATGATCACTTGACGACGAACTAGCAACTGTTACTACACATGCCAGCGCTGTAAAACATCGGTAGTAATCCAGTGAAGCGTGGAGGGGTGGGGAACGTGCACCAACTTCATAATAAAACCTCCCCATCGTCCACCACGATGGTGCCACGGTCGTGAAAGACTGGTTTTTTGTCGTTTTACAACTCGCCAACCAGAGAATCACCAAACGAAACCTTGGACCATTTATGACAAAAGACGAAAACTTGATTGAAAATGAACCAATTTGCCTCCAGGCTTTTCTTTCTATGGGATTGCTTGATTGTTTACTTGAGCTACGAGTCCTACGACCGATAAAATAAAAATAGTGAAATGAACGCCATGTGATGATAATAAACGGCGGTTTAATTCAAAATAGGGCAAACGAAATTTCACTTCGATACACGATCAATTTGTTGTTTGCATATAATATATTTGTTTTCCAATAATTTCAGTGGCAACAGAAACAATATGGCAGATCCAAATCAGCAGTTTGTAGTGTTTGTACTTCATTACCAGTTATCCAGAAATTCACACCCAGTCTTTGGTAACACATTCTGCAAATATAAAACGACATTAGCATATATTATTTATTGCCTGGATAAAATTAACACTGTTGAACAAACCTGAGAACTCAATGATGAGTATTCATCCTCAGATAGAGTAGAATTATCTTGTTGTGATTGACTGCTGGAGTCATTCATCATTTCGTTGATGTGGTTGTTTTCTTCACAAACTTTGACATCAGGATTCTGAATTATTGCTGACTTGGGAGGTTTAGGTGGTGGCACAGGTGGTTTTTTCTTCTTAAGAATCTGCTTTTCTCCTTTAGCTAGGGTGGGGTCCCTCGGAGAGGATGCATCCAGCAATTGACTGGATGTCTTCCAGGAAAACGGTGCAGAATGCTCATCCCTCCATTGAGCTCCAGATTCATCTTGCAAGATCTTGTTGCCATATGATATCTTCAACATTGGGAAACTCTCAGTGAGTTTGTTGGGTTCATCCACCACTGAATACCTTAAAACGGCGTCGGGATAGATAAGGCTTTCGTTGATGACTTGATTTTGCTCCTCGGCACTGAGATAATCCCACGCAGATTCATAGTTTTCACGAGTTGAACTGATGTCGTCACAAATACGTTTAGCAATAGAGTTGAGTGAGCGAAAATATTCGTCCGAAACAATGCGCAGGTTCTCCATTTCTAACTTGGTTTAGTGAGAAAATACGTGAACAGAAAAGAACAATAACGTTTTCCTTCCTGCTTTCATGGCACAGATTTCGTGTTATTTTGGTCAATAGGGCAGGCGTTGCCAGTGTTCTTTAAACATAGGCTGAAAAACATAGATCTGGCAACCACATACCCGTTAACATATCCTCAGATTTCTAACTGCTGTTATTTTTAACGAAAATTCCCACGATTTATCGTTAAATAAGTTTATCGCATATTATAACGGCAAGCGGACTAAACAAATAAGATCAACACAAATTTTGCGCAACATTCAATATGTATTCAACAGTTTTAATTATTATATACACACTGAGAATGTACGTGACCAATTTTAAGCCTTGGTTTTGGCCGCTGGAGCTGCTGCTGCAGTCGTAGCAGCAGTAGCCGGAGCTGGGGTCTTCGACTTTTTGGTGGGTCCCATAAATTGGGCCTTATCCGCTGGAGTTTGGAATCTACCATGGCCGAACTTGGATGATGTGTCGATGAACTTCAGCTCTATCTTCTCCAAAGCAACACGCTTGGCGCTTGTAACCAACGCCTAGATAATACAAAGACCATGGTTAAAATCTCTTCATTCACTTTTTAGCGTTAACAAATTAAAAGAAGGCTTCAGTCCTATCATTAAATTTCACGTCGTTCTCATACAGTAAATTGGCTCTTCGGTTTATCATCATCAGCCAAGACAATAATTAAAATGAACTGGAACACATTTACCTTGCGAAGAGTAATGACGCGTTTCTTCGGTCCCATACAGCACCCCTTAATCATGACGAAGTCATTATTAACCTCACCATAATGAACGAAACCTCCCATGGGAGTGATGGATTTGTCTGTCAAATCGTACTCGGTAGCGGCATTGTTCTTAATGACCTGAAATACGAAGAAAAATAAAGATGAAAAACTGGATCGAAATACAATAGCTTTGTCATGTATCAAACCGAGGTGATCTACCAAAGTAATTTAAGTACTAAGGTTGAGCATAAGTGGTCAGACCCTCTTTACTTTACGAGATCCTCTAGCACCGAAATATTAGGCATTCATTAAACCGGTGACTCTGAGGCTCGAAATAATACTAGAAAACTACATACCTTTCCCTTGCGAGTGTGGATTCCTTTTCCAATCCTGTAGATCTTCTTGTTCATCTCAGTACGATGATGGTAACCCTTTTGACCGGCGCGAGCAACGGTGTACTGAACACGAGACGGATGCCAGGCTCCAATACAAGCGACCTTGCGGAGACCCTTGTGAGTCTTGCGAGGAAGTTTGCGTGTATGCCAACGCGACGTCACACCTGAAAGAATAGACCGACTTAGAAAAGTAATCGCAAACAACTTGTCTAAAATATTAAAACTTCACGATCAAAAGGAAGGCAACATGATTTTCAACATGGTACTCTGACATGCTATTGTGTTTTTCATCATCTCGAAACAGAAATTATCGACAAGTGTTAAAAAATTACCCTTGAATCCTTTTCCCTTCGTTACACCGATGACGTCAATCATTTCATCCTGAGAGAAAAGAGATGTGATCGGGATAGTCTTCTCCAAGTGCTGACGAGCCCAGTCCACCTTTTGACGAACAGTTCCTCCGTTGACCTGGATCTCCATCATGTGGGCTTTTTTTTGACGCTGACGGAGCAGTTTCATCTACAAAAACGAAACGCAATTATTACACAGGAATCAGAAACACATCGAAGAAAAACCAACCTGAGTGTGAGCGATGACCCGGATAACTTTGCAGTATCGTTTCATGGCCCTCAACTCCTTTTCAATGACTTTTTTGCCCAAATCATCTTGCCATTTCTTTGAAGCCTTGGTAAAGGCCTTCTTTTTGGACTTGTACCTTTAAAAGAAGAAAATGTTTTAAGAACCACTAAGGGTACAGGTCTCATCAGTTCAAACTGAGCGGAGACTATGGACCCAATTGGATTCAGAGCTCATGGAAGTGCAACCAGAGGAGCTTAAGAATTAATGAGCATTTTTTAAGAAAATGTTTCAAGACAGTCATCAGTTCGCCCTAGTTCAAGCAAGTCTGTCTTCAGGCATTTAGCTCAGGAACCATATTAAATCATCACTTGACTGTCTTTTTACACCAAAGAAATCTAAGTACCAGTTCTTGTAGAAACGCCTGCGGCAATCTTCACCGATGTGTTCAGCCCAGACAGTCTTCAATGCACGTAGACCTTTAGGAGTGGCAACATAACCAACAATGCCAACGATGACCATAGGGGGTGTCTCCAAAATGGTAACAGCTTCAACAACCTCCTTCTTGTTAACCTCTGCAAGAGAAACAGATTTAGTAATCTTTCTAAACTAGTAATGCTTTTCAGAGTTGAAACTTACTTGAGCCTGGCTTGTCACATTCACGAACAATATGGGTCATGCCAGCTTTGTATGCCAAGAAAGCAGTCAAATGAATGGGCTTCTTGGGATCATCATGAGGGAATGACTTGACGCGACCACGGTGGGAGCGACAACGTTTCTTGGGGTAGAACCCCATAGAACCATGACGAGGCGCACTAAACTTCCTGTGAGACTGTACATAAAAATTTCGTTGATTGAGTTATCAGATAGACCATAGACTGTAGATGACTAATGCTACAGAAATAACTTTTAAATGAAAGCAAACGGCAAGGTCCATTCACAACGAACGGAACATCATCTCCATCTTTAGGAATGCAATAGCTAATTTACGTACAGGCAATACACTTCAATCTAAAGCAAGTACTCTATTAAATAGATTACAACTGACGGATTCAATACACAAAGATACACATATATACAAAATATCAGAAAACTAAAATGGCTTACCATGCTGTTTCAACGCTGAAGACGTACAATGTAAAAGAAGGGAGATTCTCTTAGAAGAAAGCAACGTCGTTTTCCTTTTCCCACTTCCTGTGTCACTGTTGCCAAGTTTAAATATTCCCGAGTTTCGTTTTAGTGCGCGTGCGCTTCTCAACATGAAGAATATAGATGGCGTTGCTTTTCAGCACCTTTCTTTTTCAAAACTTTTTCGAAACAAACAAAAGTGAGACTTAATGAGAGGAAAACTACATTCAACTTAAGCAGATATTTCTTTTTTATTGTTGTTTTTCTTTATTAAAAAATGAAGGGCACAACGAAACATTTTATTTGTAAGACAAATAATTCCTTCCGTGCGTAACCAACGTGTTTAAAGTCACATTACATTAGACATTTGAAGCCCCCTGAGCGACTGTAACGATCACGTAACCAAAAAAGCATTCTGCAGTCTTTCCGTCCTTGGCTCTGTGATAAGTGAGATGGCCATGAAATTACTACAGCCATTGAGCCATGTTCCTCGGGCTACGTGTTTGCAATAAATAGCCTAGCAAGTTCTTTTGGTAGAAACCAAATAAGGCGGAAAGAGGAATGAGCCAACGCCTTGATCTTGGGTTGTATAAATGAAAAACACCGGAAAATATCCTTGTAGTGTCAGTCTAGTGACTAACTCGACAACTTCTTCGACGACCGGGAATTTTTTTTTTCCCCAACACGCCATCAATTGTTTGCGCTACTGTCGAAATCTTTGTTCACGAAAACGGAATGAAACTTGACTGAAAGTGACAAATATGGTGTTGAACAATCCACTGCACAGTGTCCACACGGAATACCCGCGTTACAATGAAAATGGAGGCAAGCAACAACAACCAGTTGGTAACGAAAGTGAAGAAATTGGTAAAAGCTGGAATCTAACCGCTCCGGATAGGATCTCTTTGGACAACTTGTCGATTAAAGCACCCGGAAGGGCTGCATCCAGCGGCGAACAGATGTCGTCCGCATTGTTCCCAATGAGTAGAAAACGTCTTTCGGCTCTCACTGTTAGCAAAAGGTGGAAAAAAGTTAGTCATCAACTACATACGCGGAAATTACTTTTTGAAAAGCGCAAGCGAATTAGTGATTTTGCCCTAGCCGTCGGCATGCTTGGCATCATCATCATGATAATTGAGAACGAATTGGCTAGCGCCGGCGTCTACACTAAAGTATAATTTTCACTTTGAAAGAATCAACATCTTCTTCGTTTGACGTTTGATTTTATTTGATTTTATTTAGTCATCATTATATTCTTTCTCCTTAAAAGCGGCGATATCATTCACAACCATGATTCTTCTGGTATCCGTAATGATTTACCATAGCTTCGAAGTCCAGGTGCGTAATACGTACGTCTTCCATTTTAATTCATTCATTTAGGGGTTATTTTGAATTATTATTCCCTTAGATATTTCTGATACAAAACTGCGTGAATGATTGGCGGATCGCCATGACGTGGCAACGGATAATTCAAATGAGTTTTGAGTTGCTCATTTGCGCCATTCATCCAATTCCTGGCGAACCATACTTTTTCTGGAAGACTAATCACACCATTGACGTCACTCTCGGTCTGCCCATGCTCTTCCGATTTTACCTTATCGGCCGAGCCATGCATCTGCACAAGTACTCCACATCTCCCGTATAGTATCCTCTCCATAGTGTTATTCCTCATTGTCAGATGCGACGATAAGTTAATTATTATTTTTATTCATTTCGATTGATTATCGTTTCATCGAATTACATGTATGCTGATGTCCTGATTTGCCTAAAAGCTAGTTTAGCCTAATTTTGTCGCTTTATTAGTAAACTTTTTACAGACACAACCTCGAGATCGATCGGGGCCTTCAATAACATCGCATTCGACACACGATTCATCTTCAAGACACTGATGGCCATTTATCCCGGCACCGTCCTTCTCGTTGTGGTAGGTTCGCTGTGGATCGTCGCCAGTTGGACTATGCGGCAGTGCGAACGGTACATAAAACACGACATTAACGAAATACTTAACCGATTCGTAAATGTTACACATATTTCAGCTATTACGATGAAGAATACAACAATTTACTCAACACCATGTGGCTGATAATGATTACGTTTCTGACCATCGGCTACGGCGACATGTTTCCCAAGACATACTGCGGCAGAAGTATCAGTGTCGCCACTGGATTTATGGCATGCACATTTTGAATGATTTTTTATTTTATTTTGCCTGATGTTTAATTTCTTGATCGTTTTGAAGGGAGCCGGCTGTACGGCGTTACTGGTAGCTGTCATCTTGAAGAAAATGGAGTTGACCCAAGCCGAGAAACGCGTCCATGATCTAATGAGAGATACTCAATTCACCAAAGAGGTAAAGCTCGACCCAAATCGCCTTGTTATTTCTTTTGGGAAAGCATTGTCATGTGCCAATTTTGAATAGTTGAAAAATGCGGCTGCCAATGTTTTACGAGAGTCGTGGCTCATTTACAAAAACACGAAATTAGTTAAACGCGTCAACCCAGGTCGAGTACGGAATCACCAGCGCAAGTTCTTGCAAGCCATCCATTCAATGCAAAACGCTAAAATGAAGCATCGTAACTTGATGGACGACCTTCAAGTCCGCAACAACCCAAATAACAATATGGACGACCAGGTATACTCAAATTAAATTTTAGTAAAGTTTAATTAAATTATGAATACAACAAGCAAAAACTTGATCCCAGAATGACGCCAATAAAATGACTTCTGAAATATATGCACGCCAAAATATTTTGGAGGCACGACTGAGCTCACTGGAAAATAAGTTGGTAGTTCTCCAGGAAACTCTAGCAACTCTGCCGGAAGAAATTTCGCGTCACTTGACTATGACCCAGCTCAATAATTCTTCTCGCAACCTTCGACACACCCTATTTTCATAACGACCAAAACTGTGGTGATTTATTCTGATTTCTTTATGCTCTTCACTCGTGGAACATATGAACTTTATATATGCTGTATCAGTTAAAAAGATTCTATTGCATAAAATAACTTACATTAAATGTCGGAAGAGTGAGTCGTTTCATCTGAATTCTCAACGCGATTGTCAATATCTAGCATCCATAGCCTTTACTAGCCATACATGTTTAAAATCACGTTGTTAACAAAAGGTTGTACGAGTTTCAGTAACTGTACAATATATTCCAATCTAAAGGGGAATATTTTCGCTAAAACATTTTTCGAAGTGAAAGTACTAAAATGAAACTTTTACGGTTAAAACAAAAATGCATCTGCCCAGGATCGAACTGAGGACCTATTGCGTGTGAGGCAATCGTGATAACCACTACACTACAGATGCGACGAGATTTTGTTTGCAACGTATGGGAACTATGCTACGAGATAGATGCTATAGTCATATCTATAGCCAAGTTCTGATCAGGGAATCACAGCGGGAACATTTCATGACTATAACTTTCAATAATGCTAAGAACAATTCCCTCGGGATGAATACATTAAAAAGCTGTTTGGTGACTTCCGACGAAAGTCGGAATTTCTTTATTTTAAATATAGTGAAAGTCTAGAAAATGTGCTGTTTGCACAAAAAAAGGAAGCCTTGATCTCGATTTGTTTTCTCAATCAAAAAGGAATCCTAGCGAACATCTCCAGTATTTGTCGAGTGATTGTTTCAACAACTTCTTTTGCTGGACCAGTGTGTTTTTGTTTTTAGCAGCAATCACAGATTTGTCGAAAATATCTTCCAGTTAACATTAAGGATAATGGCGAAGGGGATTCTACAATAATGATGATAAATTAATAACATGCAGTGCGAGTTTTCTATGGCTGCCATTAAGGGCAGTGAAAGTGAAGAAAATGTAAGACCAAGTGCTGAAAGATGCAATGGAGGAAACCCTAATGCTCTTAGAGAAATCACAATCAGCGCTACTGCCTCAACTGCAAAAGGGAAAAGTGATTTTGTCAGCGGAGCTGAAATCAAGTCCAATACGTCATATTCTGGTAATAGAACAGCTGTTAGGCCGCTTACAGCAATGGGCAAGAATAGATCAAATGCCGGCTACCAAATCGGTCGACGGAAGGAGCTCTTCGAGAAGCGGAAGCTGATCAGCGATTTCGCCCTCGTTTTCGGCATATTCGGTATCATCGTCATGGTTATAGAGAGTGAACTGGCAAGCTACGGTTTCTACACCAAAGTATTTTTTACAAATTAAGTTCTTTTGAGTTATGGCAATTGACTGCTTCATTAAATGTGTTTCCATTTATTTTTCTATAGTCATCGTTCTATTCTTCCACCTTGAAAACGCTGATATCAGTCTCAACCGTGGTGCTTTTGGGTTTGATAGTGACTTACCATGTCTTTGCAGTCCAGGTATACGTATTATCCTATATCCATTACTTTCTTTTTTTTATGATTCAACATTTTTGGGTGACTTCCGGCTATAACGATAAATATTATATTATTCCCTAAGATATTTCTCATACAAAATTGCGTGGATGATTGGCGGATCGCCATGACGTGGAAACGAATAATTCAAATAACTTTAGAATTGCTCGTCTGCGCCGTCCATCCAATTCCTTGCGAACTAAACTTTTTCTGGACGACTAATCACATCATCGGCGACGTCACCGAATCGAAACTGGTTCCCGTCGACGTCGCCCTTAGTCTGCCCATGTTCCTTCGATGTTACCTAATCGGTCGAGTCATGCTACTTCACAGGTATATGCCAGCAGCCTATAGGCAATCTCCTATCAAATGTTAATTGTTAATTATTTTGGTCCTCCTCTTATTACTACAAGTGATGTTTCTTATCTGACGATTCAGTAAACTATTCACAGACACAACCTCGAGATCGATCGGTGCCTTCAATCAGATTATTTTTGACAAACGATTTGTACTGAAGACGTTGATGACCATCCGCCCGGGAACCGTCCTCCTCGTTGTAATGGGTTCACTGTGGATTATCATCAGCTGGACTATGCGGCAGTGCGAAAGGTAATTACTATAGTGTACATTTCACTTTTTTGCGTTCAACGTTGTACTGGAAATGTTTATTTAAAATTATGTTGCATTTTAATAAGGAATTAATTCATTATTATTTTTCCGCTGCCGTACTTTGGAATATTTCATAATAGATACCATAATGAGGAGCACGACAATTTACTCAACACCATGTGGATGATTGTTATTACATTCCTAACCATCGGATATGGTGACATGTTTCCCAGGACGTACTGCGGTAGAGGTATCGCCGTCGCGACTGGTTTCTTGGTATAAAACAAATTTCACCCCATTCGTCATCAATCCGATAGAACATTAATTCATCTTTTCGTATAAATAATGCTCCGCTTAATAAGGGGGCTGGCTGCACAGCGCTGCTCGTCGCCGTCTTGACGAATAAGCTGGAGCTGACCCAGGCCGAAAAGCACGTCCACAATTTAATGAGAGACACCCAGCTCAACAAAGAGGTAAATTGTCTTGTTTCGATTTATCCAGAGATTTATTAGCTGGTGTGTGGGCCTATTTAATTATTCAGCAATGAATATTCAATCCCGACAGTTGAAAAACGCGGCTGCAAACGTTTTGCGAGAGACGTGGCTCATTTACAAGTACAAGAAATTAGTTGATTGCGTCAACCCGGCTCGAGTACGGACTCACCAGCGCAAGTTCTTGCTGGCCATCTACTCCTTACGAAAGACTAAATTAGACCGGCGCCAACTGATGGACAACACTGCCGTAGATAAGGTAATCGATCAATAATTTAAAAAAATTTTCTTCTGGTTCCTTCCATAATTTAATTCTTGACTTATTCCATATTTACAGGTAACTCAGAACAACATTAGTACAGAAATCATCTTAGAGATGAATGCTCGTCAAAAAGTAATGCTTGAGCGTTTGGGTATGCTGGAAAAGAAACTGAGTGTACTTCAAGAGACTGTCGAAGCTCTACCGGAAACAGCCTTTCGTCATCAAACGAATTTTTTCAATAATTAAAACAGCGGAGCGCTTAGGGTTTAATAAGACCTTTCAACTAAGTTCCCAGTCATAATTCATTCCGATTTTATAATGGTAATTAATTGGTGGCGTATTTGAGGGAAATCGGTGTTCTCTTCTGTCTACTACGACTTGGTGATCAATGAATCGATGCGATGTTAAACATTTGCTTAAATATAAGGAGAAATTATACAAGAAGAAAATATTCTATTTTATTCATATTTCATGGATTAATTTTTGAAAAGTCGAAATGACTTTCATTGATGTTTTTGAATTTGTCTTTATTTACTCCGGCCATTCCAGTGGGTGCAGCAAAGAAAATGACCCGGCTGAACATTGTTGCAGTTTTTTCCACCGGCTGTAAGTCCGTTGTGATAAAAAAGCGTTTGCAGGGAGATGCCACATTTTTGGGCAGTAGACCAACAACACTGTTAAAAATGTATTTTTTTTCTGACATTATGTATATGTTTAAAATAGAGATATGGTAACGAAAAATGATAGCATGCATCGTTTTCAAAATTTTTTGATAAAGTATTGCTAAAAATGTAATAATAAATTACGTAATAAGACATTTACGAGAAAGATATATTTTAAGGCCGAAAAATGATGTAATATATTACAAAATGTGATACTTTTTTATTTCGAAATCAATGTGCGTATTAAAAACAATTTATTATAGTCAAATTTGTTATTAAAATGTAGGCTATTTTCCGATATTTAAAAATGAAATCATATTCGTTAGTATGAAATCTTTACTATTGATTTTCAAAAAACAGATAGTGATACTTTTATATAATGAAATAAAACATTTATTAAGTACCATTTCACAACAATCTGTTACATTACTTTAACTTTACTTAACATTACTTTAACTGGGACATAAATTCATAACCGTATTATCTTATCGAGAATCGTGAGTAGTTTAATAACCTGCCCTATAGAGCTACCCCCATATCACCAGAACAATTACATCAGAACCAAATGACATATATTAAATGTTTAAATAGCTCAGTGGTAGAGCAGTGGCCTGGCATGCCAAAGGTCCAATATACAAGTAGTATAAAATCCTATATAAAATTCTTTAAGTATTTTTGTTCACGACAAAATAGGTAGAAATAATTAAGATTATAATCTATATACAACGTCATATGCCTTTGTTTTCGTTATATGCACGAAGTGTATTTATACAGTGTATTATATATAGAACCATTTGAAAGGTGTTCAGCACAGAAGCATTATACAGACTAGGGGAAATGCCAATTAATCGATATTAAATAGTATTATGGACATACGGTGGAGGTGTTATTCCACCATTTCGGATCCATAATACAGTCGTTGATCAAATCCTTCATGCTCCATCCACCCTGTCCGTCCGGCCTGGGATTTTTTCCTTCCTGCTTCCAGGTCCACATGGTCCAGCCACCCTTCATGGCCTCCATGGTGGTGATCATGTTGTAGGCGTACTGCTTCAGCGTCACGTCGGTGAAGACGGCACTGCCCGGAGCGGCCACACACCATTCGCCCATGACCAGCGGTGCGCCCGTCCAGGCCGCAATGTCGGCGGCAATCAGGGCCACACCTTCCTTCATAATCCAGTCGGCCGTTTTGCCCTCGTATCCCCAAATGAGGTACTTGTGCCAGTCATGCCACATGTTGGTGTAGGCCGGCGACGGCATGAAATTCTCCCAGTCGCTGCTGGTCCCGGCGTTCTGCTCCCGCAGGATCGGAGAGGTGACTAGGATGCAATCGTTTCCGGTCGTCCGGATGGCGTCGTACGCCCTCAGGTAGTAATCTTTGAGCTTGGCCACGTCCACCGAGGTGGGCTCGTTCAGGAGTTCCACGCCCAGGAAGGAAGGAGTGTTACGGTAGCGTGAAGCGAAGAAACGGGCCACTTCCAGCGTGTTGTCGATGTTTTCCGGATACTGGGACCAGTAGACCTGTCCAGGATCCGACGGCGAACTGTGGTCGTTGCCGTTTTGGCTTCCCTTAGCTGCGTGGATGCCAATCAGGACGGCCACATTGTATTTGATGGCCCATTCCTGGACCAAACGATCCAAAAAGTATAATCCTGCATTTCCAAAATTGTTGTAATTATCATTTTAAACTCGGATATAATTAATTCTATTTTATTTAGGCCCTATACCTCCTGGAGCAAACGTCTTGTATCCTTGTTGGTTGGAAGGATCGTGTGTGTCGTAGCCGAGGATCCACCAGCCAATGGGAACTCGTACAGTATTCAAACTATTACGAGCTATTCATGTTAAATCAATTTGAATTTTGGTATCGAAATTAATTAAGAAATATTTTTCTAATATCTGATATTTTTATACCAATGCTGGCGATATCTTCTTCGGTGACAAAAGTGTCCCAGTGAGTTCGAAAACGAGCATCTCCCACTTCGTGACCTAGATATCTCATCGTTTGCATTTCTCCTCCGCTGGAAACCTGCACGATTTTATAAAAGGTCATGATGCAATGGCATTTTTAAAAATGTAATCAATTTTAATTGTTTTAAAATTAAATAAAAAATCAAATAAATTTTAATTGTAAAAAATTAATTGTAAAATTAACTAAATTTTAACCGATTCCTTACAGTACTGGGGACTCCGTCCCAGAGCGGGTCTTTCGAATTGATCCAATTTTCAACAACCAACCATCCACCCAAATTGACACCTCGAACTGGCACCAGTCCAGCTCGGATGGCGTGTTGAACGTGATCTGTTGTAGCCTAATACATTTTAAATATTTAAAATTACATAACCTCGAAATATTAGTAATTTTTAAATGAATTAATTACCGTACGGACAGATGCAATGGCCATCAGGGTCAGTGAAAAAACAGCCATGAATTTCATCGCGTGTGAATAAAGTCTGTTACGACTATTAAAATGGTTTTAAATCGGGTTTAAAATGTACATACCTCGCCCTGTTAGGAATCCACATAGGCCTCCGCCACCGCTTGTCTGTTTACGGGGAGGGATGCTTGATGCCTTTTTCAAATAGCAGATTCCATTAAAGTGACTAAAGTGGTTGCACCCATTTGTGTTAATACAAAGGCCGCCACATTGGTCACCAGGAACTCTTTGATTTCCGATATCATTGCCGGGAAAGTCGCAATCATATTGCCATTTAACTTTGCCCCCGTCACCGTCGTTCCACGCCTGTGCGTCCGCTGGATCAAACATTATCGACAGCACAACGAAAGGAACCAGAATGCATACGAGAATTTTTGAAATCATAGTTCTCCTGTAATCAAATAAGAAAATTATATAATTATGTCTTTAATGAAAATTACTGCTTTTTTTTGTTGTTTGTTTTGGTTTTTGCTCTGCATATAAAAATGTGGAGTACGTACATGAAAAGCTCTGATGAGAGGCTTACTTGTGTGTATCAATTTCAACTTCTAGCTGTGACTAGAAGAAGCTAGTGACTGTCTTTTGATTTCGAGGGAACAATCCTTTTATACACTGCCAAACTTTTGCGAAATTCGGTGCCCCGCCCTAAAAGCTGCGAGAACTCGTCACGGGGTCATAGGAGCTCTTCCAGGAAATCAATCAGGACAAACAATGCTTTTTTTTAAATTGAAAAAACCCAGAAAAAAACAGGTTTTGGGGGATGTGCATTTTAATCAATCTAAGGATCGGTCGTTTACCCCACCTAACTACGGTAGGAGCTGGTAGGAGTTTTAACCTTTTTCTTGGAAGATGGGACGATTTTCTAAATGGTTGGGGACGCAAAGAACGTGAGAAAACCTGGCCCACAGCAGTGTGTACCAAGACTTATTACAAAACATTTCGAAACTTTTTGATGTGATCAATGAATCGATGCGATGTTAAACATTTGCTTAAATATAAGGAGAAATTATACAAGGAGAAAATATTATATTTTATTCTATTTTATTCATATTTCACAGATTAATTTTTGAAAAGTCGAAATGACTTTTATTGATGTTTTTGAATTTTTCTTTATTTACGCCATTCGCCCGTATGGTCAGTCAGTCCAGTGGGTGCAGCAAAGAAAATGACCCGGCTGAAGATTGTTGCAGTTGTTTCCACCGGCTGTAAGTCCGTTGTGGTAAAAAAGCGTTTGCAGGGAGATGCCACATTTTTCGGCAGTAGACCAACAAGTATCACCACTGTTCAACCGATAGCCATGACGGCAGTCTTTTGAATAAGCAAAATCTGCTCATTCCAAGAGAAATATAAGAAAAAAATCACTGTTAATTACAAATTATCTTAGATGAACATGCAATCGTCTCAACATATGTTCAATTTACCAGTGAAGTTTATAAGAACGAAGAGCGAAACGACCAGAATAAGGAAAACGGGAGACATTTTTGTGGCCATTGCTGCTATATACAATCAGAAAAAGAATTAAAAATTTAATAAAATGCATTTTTTTATTTAATCATTTAAAATATAGCTTAATGCGAAATTTTAAAAAATTCAAAATTAACAACACATCGTTTTTATTTTATTTTACCTATTATTTGGTTTGGCTGCTGCTGCCCTCGAAGACAAATAGTGGTGTATTCAAATTGCTGAAGAACTTGTGATTATTTCAAACGAACTAGTCGACCTTTTTATACTCGCATCCGCGAAAGTGCTGCTCCGGGAACCTAAACCTTTCGTTCTATATTTCAATCAAGTTTTTGCGCTCCTATTCACACTCTGCGAATAGGAGGAGCGGATGTATAGATAAGCAAAATAGCCACTTGTTTCGTTTTTTCTTTCAGAAAGACCAAAGTTAATATACAAAAATCATCCACACAAAGTTAGAGCACAAGGGAACAACAAACGCTGAATTCAAATAAAAATAAGATTTAAAATAAATTGTTTGCACGAGGAAACGAGATAAGCAATCTCCGAACACACCCAAATACGGATTATAGCAGCGGTATAGTATAGAGTACCTATTTATACCATTTTCAGTGCTTTCAGAGTACTTCTTACGCTTAACACGAAAAGCATGAATGTAATTATTTTAAACACTGAAAAGGAAATAATCATGCCCATATTTAAAGTGGAACTTAAACCACATATATGATAATACATATAGTGTCGTCAGTGAGTCTAAAGTGAGTAAGTACGGCAGAGAACGGTCATGGGTTTTCCCCGGTCTTCCTTGGAAATGGGACAAACAATTTCTTTTCAAAAGCGAAGAAAACCCAGGAAACAGGTTTTTGTGGATGTGCACGTTGATCAGTAGTTCCGTCGTTTTAGGAGATTGACTTTTTCTTTGAAAATAGGACGATTTTCTAAATGCTTGGGTACTTGGGGCACGCGAAAAACACCATAAAAACCCGGGAGCGCTTATTGCCTTATTCAGAGCAAAAATTTAGTTGAGAGTTGTAGAGAACAACAATATGATTCGATTGGAGAAATAAAGATCATATTTATTAATTTACGTTGAATAAAACATTTGTATTTTTTTTTAATTAAATCTTATTGATAATAATATAGCCTACCAAATTGGAAAAGTAACATTTTTGTTCGAAGCTCAAACTGGGTATATATATAATTTAAATTTTTTTAAAGTTTTACTTAGCTTTTTTTTTGTGTTATACGCCGGATACGGACAGCATGCAAGTCATATTTGGCGTTTTAACGACAAAAATCAGACAGCTTTTGTTTAACAGCGATATATCTTCATAGCGCATTAGATATGTACAAAACAACGGTACAGTGCCGGTCCACTTATGCGACCACTTTGTGCAGCGGTCGTATAATTGGATGGTCGCATAACCGGCCAAATGAATTAGTAGTATGTAGTAGGTGATGACTGAATCTTAGTAACACTTTGCTTAAGGAAAACAAATTGTTACGACTGACGAAATTCATCTTTGTTCGAAAAAGTCCAACCCTTTTTCAATAATGAAGGTCAACGATGATTTAAAAACAAAATACCTTGAAGTGGATTAAAATAATTCAACGGCATGTTAATCGACAGAAAAATTTGAACTAGGGGAATCTCGCGCCAGAAAGTGGTGCAAGCAAAAGGGTGGTCGTATACCTGGATTGGTCGTATGGGCAGGCGGTCTGATAAGTGGACCAGCACTGTATTAAAATAACGGGGTAATACGAATTATCATCAGTTGGATAAAACTGCGCAACTTTTTGCTGGGAACTTTAAAGTAGGAATATTTTTGAAACTATTATGAACTATTAGAAATCTATAAAAGTTGTCGTTCTTGTTTCAGTTGCGATTTTTTAGCGGTGCTGAAAACAAGAAGAAGAAAAACAAGAAAGGCGTGTTCTCCGATGGGGAAATCCACACTTTCACGGAGGAATATTTTAAACTCGAGCTACTATTATGGACTAACAGGAATCTATAACTGCTGTCGTTCTTGTTTCTGTTGTGATTCTTTTTGGGGGCACTGAAACAAAAAGAGCCAGCGATCGATGTTCTCCACTGGAGAAATCTCAAATCTACTGGGTTTTCCACATTTACTTTCCGGGGGTTTTTGAGTCGTTTTCATTTCCCTTAATTCATCAACGCAATTTAGTCGTCATCGAACAATTTCTAAAATTAAATAATTTAAAAATAAATAAATAAATAATAAGATGACGCAAAAATCCAAATAAATGTTAGAGTGCTGTATCAGAGGTGCAGCTGCCGCAAGCCTGGCTTCATCAAATAAAATAAGAAAAGTGGCAGAGAGAAAAATAAAGCGGAACACGAGGGGAAATATAAGTAGCTATCAATATACCCTAAATAAATAACCTGAAATAACCGTAAAAATTGATGATTTACTGAAAATTCTGTTCTGGTATGGCTGTAAGTCTGTAACTATAATTTTGAAGCAAAAGAGGATGACAATTTTTTCCTTATTAGCGGCGCCCTTTGTCGCGTTGGTTATGCTTAACAGCCACTAGTCGTGCTCGTAATTTCAACTTTCAAGGTATGGTTACATGCATGAGGTTCAATTTGCGTGCATATGGTTCAAGACATGGTTCATCTTTCATTTGCTACTCTTATACCTTTTGTTTAGTAGAATACTTAAAAATATTTATAGAGATAGAGATGTGTAATGTAGGCCTATTAAGATATTTTTCAGTTAACTTGTGCTTACACAAAACCAAGATCTTTTCGGATTTTTTTAAGTCTACAACTCTGCATAGGCTACTGAATTCATTGCTTCTTTGAAAAAGTTTAAATTTTTAACAACCCCTTATTTGGTTTTCCTCTGTTTTTATTTCCTTTTGGTTTTCCTCTATTGATGTATAAAAGTATTATAAGTAACGGAATATATAAGTGACATGATTTCATTTATAGACATGCAGTGAAGAATAGGAAATGCTGTACTACACATGCCCAAGCAAATGGATGGATACCTTATAGAACATGCAATCATTTTTACTTTCTCGACAGCGCCCATTTTACTGTGATCTTTAAGTTTCTCCATTGTGAGCTATACCCATTCCTGTTTCAACATTGAACTGCAGAAGTCTAGCTGTAGGCTATCCCATCTGAAGGACCCACTGAATGGCAATTTCTAAATATTCGTGTTTATAGTGTTTGTTTGCTCTGAAAGAGAGGCACCCACATCTTTTTAGATTACATAATTGGCGGTTTATCTTTGTCTTAGTCTAACTTATCTAATGTAGTCTTCTTCTATCTTTGTCCTAGGCACCGCGGGCAACGATGGCGGTAAAGGATCGCTGATTTCTACCAGATCCATTGCTGCACTGACGTCACGCAATTGGGAGATGCGGATAAATGAGAATGACGCCCGTCTTTGGGTTTCAAGGTTGGTGTCGGGTTGGTGTTCTAAGTTTATTATTTTTTTTTACGTAAATAAGATTAAATGAACGTTGTCACTCCATTTTTTAAACAAATGGAAATTTTAAAAATTGGAATCCACCAAGAAAGAAAACTGTAATCCACCAAATTTGACCACTTTTTGTCCTCACATATAACTCGTCGGTTCTAATTTAAAATCTGAACCCGACTCTATTATTCAAGCGATTCTTACGTGAATCCAAAAAATTTCCAAAACAACTATCGGCGGAAAAATGACGATGATGAGTATAGGCTAATGAAAAAATGCTTACTTTTACTCGTTGATTAAACTTACAAAAGCACGTGTACATAAGCTGATATTATTGTATATCAGACTGATATTCTAATAATTTCAACTTCTCAAGAATGTTAGAAAATGTTGTGAAGAAGATATAATATCAAGACAGCATTACCGGGGAAATTTTGTCCCTACCGGCCTACCCTATTATATTGCCCGTCCCTTGCTATATCTATTGAGAGAAAGGTTATTGATCTAAACTACGTTCTGTATTGGATAAGCGACATAATGTGTTTTAATAATTCAGTGATTCACAATCAACAGGCAAGATACGGCAAACCCTTTTGTGACTAATTACATAATTACGAAAACCATTATTTCGATTATAATGCAATTCTACTGTTGTGGTAGACAGATAACGCAAACAGGCTCATTTCCATGGTTACATCAGCCGGTATAATAACAAACACCTTCAAATGCAACCATCAACAGATAAATAGAATTGTCAACCTTCAGTCCCGGTCGTATAATTCCGTAGCAACCGTTTCTGATCATGTCTGTGTTCGAACAATTACATCCATTTGTTAGCCTGTTTCAAGCCTGCGGCATGATTCCTTATACAATAGAACGAAATTTGGCAACCCAAAAATTTGCAAAATTCACTTTCTCTTTTAAGCATCGCACCACTTGGTGGTTCGTCTTGATTTCAATTTCGCAGGTCCTATGTATTGTGGCAATGGGTTGCTCTTCCAATAATGTGGGAGACAGTTTATCAACAGATAAAACAATGCCAGTCACGGTTCTCATACTTTTTTCTGTAACACACATGTCTCGCATTGCTGAGCTTTTATTATCTCGCTGTATCGTGTTGCGATTCCGTCGACTGCGGAATGCGGTAGAAGCTGTGCAAGAAGTCGAGAGCCTTTTTGGAGAAAAATATCTTGCACAGCACAACAGGAACTCTATTACGGCACGATTTATTATCGGATTTATTCTAGTCAATATACCGGTGAGTTGTTTTTGTCAGATTTAAAAAGGAATTTTTTGGGAATTGTAATTCATGACATGCGCGTAACTTAAACATTCTTATTTTTATTATAGGCTATAGGTATGTTGTTTGTGTCGATCTCTGCACTTGAGTCGCTCTCATCATTAGCAAATTCAAACATTCTGTTAATAACGAGTGTGATGTTTATGCTCACGCTAATCTATATTATGATAGATTGCACATTCTTTTTATCATATTTATGCTATTACATAATCGCCCATTACATACAACTCTTAGTCATCCACTCTGACATGACTGAGGATAATGAACTGCAAATGAATAATAAAAGGTAAAATATAATTATTCAATGACTTTTTTCTCAACAAATTATTCATCCATTTGATGTGGCAAAAAATTCAACGTGACCTGTGTGTAGGGACGGAAACTTGAAAGCATTGAGACGAAGTGCCAAGATATTTGACAGCCTCTGTCGAGCTTCGTCAGAAATCAACGACATTTTCTCCGCTCCAGTTTTATTTCTATTGACAACGAAATTCATATCCGTTGTCACCCATGCTTTTATCTACATTTACAGTTTTATTCATGAAAATGCCGTCTTAGAGAGTGGCAATGTTGCGTTCCCTTTGGTTTTCATCACGGACTGGTGCCGAATATTAGTCATTCTCGCCTCCGCCGACCTGCCCGTTAATCAGGTCTCTTGTCTTTTCAAATTTTCCCTAGTCTATATTATTATTATTATTCATATAATCGGAAATTTTGTATTTTCTGAAAATGCTCTAATAGATCTATCAATCTGTTTCCGCTTTTAGGTTCGACTCCTTCGCGAGAGAATGTCCGCTGTAATGTCACGTTCACGATTCTCTCAAAAATTGACTGATAATGTTGAGGTCTGTTTCGCATAACTAACGTTATGTGAACAGGATAGTTATAAACTAACCTAATCGGTTAATTCTTATATAGGCGATGACATTATTGCTTCAAATTGATGAAGACCGTGTTCGTTTGACGGCAGCTGGACTGTTTAAGGTTGGGATGCATCTTATTCCAGCTGTAAGTAATATTTCCAAAATTCCGTTTCATCTGATTGCGCGCGCTATTCATTTGGATAAGTCTCTGTCTGTTTCCACTGTACTAAATAAAAACTGCTCTATTATAGTTAACAGGCGCTGTGGTGACATATATGGTCATCCTGCTTCAAAATTAGTTACATGATCAGTAAATCATCATTCATCACGTTTTACGGAAAAATGAACCAGACTTAATTCAGACGTCAAAGTTTTAAAAACCTTATGATAAAAATATCATTATAGCGGCATATAAGAAGCAAGCTTGCGGCTCCCCTCGTACCCTCTGATTCACCCCATTTATTTGTTTTCGTCTTAGTATTTAGTTTTTTTTTTTTTTTTGAATTTTTGAAAATGTTTTCCAGGTTGATGTGTTTATTTAGCCACAAAATCAATTTTTTGGCGTCCGATGACGACTAACTATTGGTGATGACTTAAGGGAAACGCAGATATACAACAAGAAGAAAACCCCCGAGCCATAATTTGTGTGGAAAACCCATCAGTGGATTTTCCCCAGTGGAGAACATCGTTGGCTCTTCTTGTTTCGGTGCCCCAAAAAAGAATTGCAACAAAAACAAGAAAGACAACAATTGTAGATTGCTGTTAGTCCATTATATAGTTTAAGATATTCCTCCGTGAAATTTCTAGGTTGCGTATACCAACTGATGATATCTGTAAATCCCGTTACGTTTGAATATGTTGCGCTGATTAATTTTACTAGATGTCCCTTCTCACCCATAACAAAATTAACACACACAAACAGTACACCATCGTCTAGTGCATTTAATAGAATCTGCTTCTTATTTACATATGAGAAAGTTTCGAAATGTTTTGTAATAAGTCTTGGTACACACTGCTGTGGACCAGGTTTTCTCACGTTCTTTGCGTCCCCAACCATTTAGAAAATCGTCCCATCTTCTAAGAAACAGGTTAAAACTCCTACCAGCTCCTACCGTAGTTAGGTGGGGTAAACGACCGATCCTTAGATTGATTAAAGTGCACATCCCCCAAAACCTGTTTTTTTTTGGGGTTTTTTCAATTAAAAAAAAAGCATTGTTTGTCCTGATTGATTTCCTGGAAGAGCTCCCATGACCCCGTGACGAGTTCTCGCAGCTTTTAGGGCGGGACACAAAATTTCGCAAAAGTTTGACAGTGTATAAAAGGATTGTTCCCTCGAAATCAAAAGACAGTCACTAGCTTCTTCTAGTCACAGCTAGAAGTTGAAATTGATACACACAAGTAAGCCTCTCATCAGAGCTTTTCAGGTACGTACTCCACATTTTTATGTATGCAGAGTAAAAACAAAAACAAAAAAAAAGCAGTTAATTTTCATTAAAGACATAATTATATAATTTTCTTATTTGATTACAGGAGAACTATGATTTCAAAAATTCTCGTATGCATTCTGGTTCCTTTCGTTGTGCTGTCGATAATGTTTGATCCAGCGGACGCACAGGCGTGGAACGACGGTGACGGGGGCAAAGTTAAATGGCAATATGATTGCGACTTTCCCGGCAATGATATCGGAAATCAAGGGGTTTCTGGTGACCAATGTGGCGGCCTTTGTATTAACACAAATGGGTGCAACCACTTTAGTTACTTTAATGGAATCTGCTATTTGAAAAAGGCATCAAGCATCCCTCCCCGTAAACAGACAAGCGGTGGCGGAGGCGTATGTGGATTCCTAACAGGTATGTACATTTTAAACCCGATTTAAAACCATTTTGAATATCTCTGGTTACAAAGTGTTACAACAATAAATATAATAAAATCACAAATTTTTTTAGGAAATGGAAATTCTGGCAATCGTAATGTCAAAGGCACTTTTTGGGCGGAGCAATCTGATGCTGGCGGATGTCAAATGCCGCAAGGTGATTACGCGGTAACCGACGCGATAGCTCTTGGACAATCGCAAGCACTCGGAAACCTCAAGTGGCGTCAAGGATTGTGCGGCCAAGTCTTGCGGATCGACTGCGGAAACGGACCGATTGATGCCGTTGTGGCCAGCACTTGCAACCTGAACAGCGATTCCTGCGGGGTGGACATGATCGGCAAGACCTGGCGACGAGCCACTTCGAACCAGTCGCCCGGTATCGTCGATTGCAGTGTTTCATTGACCAACCGAAACCCTTTAAATGGAAATGATGCCATCTGCTACTACCGTCCCAATTCCGAAACTACTAATAATTACTTCGTAATCCTTGGAGTCGTTAACACCGGAGGTAGGATCAGTTCGTCAGCTGTTGCGGCTGGAGTGACAGGCCACCGGAATAACGACGGTTGGTTCGAATTCAACGGATCTGGAATCCCCAAATTTCAGAGCAATACCGAAGTTGTATTTCGTTATGAAGATGGCTCGTCTTCTTCATTCCGGATCGGCAACTGTCGAAATGGAGGACAAGTACAGATATTCCGATAAACGAATCCGGTGCGAGCTAATAACGATAATTTATCTTAACTTTATCCTCGGTTTTAGTATAAACATTTCCCTCACTGGATGTTTCCCTTAGCCTAGTTATTGTTACCCTCACTTATTCAAATCACACTAGCAGGCTATACAAATCCGATTCCTTACTAAGTGCACAAATTTCTCTATAAGCCTGCTTAAATGTCATCTCAGCAAAAAGGTTCTAAATACACAATTGGACGAGAATCTACTGTGAGTTGTGGATTTTTTACTTGCTGATAGGTGTTCCTTCATCTTCATCATGTACCTAATATAGGTGCTCTCGAATTAGTCAAGGAAGAGTGAGTGAAGTGAACGATTGAATTGGTTGGATCATGGCTGCCTGATGAAGTTTACGGAAGTTTATTACAAAAACTGTTTTATTGTTTTCTACAAAACGACAAATGACCCGTTTTCTTGTACAGCGCTTGGCCAATGACATTTATTTTATTTTTTAATTCGTTTCAACCCATGATTCAATCCTTTCAGACAGCTAGCTACTCTGAGATCAAATATCTAGATAATGCAAAAATGTGTTGTAATGGATAAATAACTCAATCCCGAAATCCGAATTTCTCTTACACCCATTTTCTTTTTCTTTCGCTTTCATTCATAACAGCGAAAAGAGCAATCCGGGATAGTTCCGTCTAAAAAATTTTCATCGCCAGGTGGCTTGCTTTGTTTCTTTGGTCCAGCTCTGTCTATATGGAAATCCGTTTTTACTATGGTCATAGCTAACTATTTATGTTAATTGTTTACTTGTAAAGAGTGGCACACATATGCCGGCCTGACAGGTTTGATTATTGGTATATGGATTTATCTTTGTCTTCGTCTATTAGTAAGTTACAATTAAAGGCGAAATCCATTGAGCGCAAGATTGAGCGAAAGTTTACTTTGATCAGACTTTGAATTACCATAAGACATCACGAGTAAGGTTATGCCAGTTCAGTTCCACTGTTTGCTTTTAAAAACATTTAGTACAATTAGGCTACTAAATGTCGCATGCAAAGCTGATGTAGCCTTTTTACCGGTGATTGATCTAAACTACAACTGTAACATGAGATATGCGTCACAATGTGTGAACATTACTACTACCCTGTAATGCGTTTTAATAATTCAGTTGTCATCCATAGACAACAGGCAAGATACGACAAGTTATTGCCCTTTTGTGACTAATTACTACATTATTACGAAAACCATCACATATTATAGTGCATTTCTGTTGTGGTAGACAGATAATTCAAACAGGCTCATTTCCATGGTTACATCAGCCCATAATAAAAGATACCTTCAAATGCAGAAGCATATAAAAAGAATTGTCGTTAGAACTTATTCCATGCATCAGTCCCGGTCGTATATAATTCCGTAGCAAAACAGTTTCTGAACATGTCTGTGTTCGAACCATTACACCCTTTATTAGCCTGTTTCAAGCCTGTGGCATGATTCCTTATACAATAGAACAAGATTTGGCAACCCAAAAATTTGCAAAATTCACTTTCTCTTTTAAGCATCGCATCACTTGGTGGTTCGTCTTGATTTCAATTTTTCAGATCGTAAGTGTTGTAACAATGGCATTTTTTTCCAATGATGTGGGAGAGAGTTTATCAACTGATAAAGTATAATGCCAGTTACTGTCCTTATACTTTTTTCTGTAACACAAATGTCTCGCTTTGCTGAGATTTTATTATCTCGCTGTTTAGGGAGAACGGGGCAATTAAGGTAGTAGGTAACTTGGCACCCAGCGTTTTTCGTCCTCTTGCGACCGAGGGATTGCATTTTTAAAATTACCAGTTATAGTTTTTAATAATGCGCATCTTTAAAAAAAAATTACGGAAATAGTCCATGTAGTATGGAAACAACAACTAAAAAAATTTTTTGGCCCTTAAATCGTGTCGTCCATTTCGTTTTCTTTTTTCTTTTGTGGACTTCCCTAGTTAACTTAAAACTTGTATAATATAAATTTCTGAAAGGAAATTCTTTCCTCTTTCAGAAACCAATTTTTATTTATTTTTATTAACAAAATTATTGCTTGAAAACGCAATAATAACAAAGAAACCTTTTCTCGGGGCAACTTGTGTTGCTGGGTTAGAGATGGGAGGGAATATTTTTCGGAAAATTTAGTTGATGACGCCGTCGCCAGGTGTTCTTTTAGCCCGTAAGAATAACATGGGCCATCCTACCCCGCATACATGAGCATGTTGCCCCCCGAATCGACCAACCCTCCTTCATTTTCAAAGCGCTTTTGGTTTCAAACAAAGCAAATTGTCAGAAACTAAAAATACGCTTTTAATAGCTAATTTTTTCCTCTTTTTTTAAAGCCTAGCGGGGATAAAAACTATTGAAAAATAAAGAAGTGGGGGCTCAAAAACAAAAAAAGCGACAACTAGTACACGAGTACACGAGTGAACACATCAATCTATCTAAAAGTTATAATTAATGTAATAATTCAATGATAATAATTGATATGACAAATTCAATTTTTTTATGTGTAGGGACGAAAACTTTAAAACATTGAGACAAAGAGCCAAGATATTTGACAGCCTCTGCCGAGCTTCGTCAGAAATCAATGACATTTTCTCCGCTCCAGTTGTATTTCTATTGACTACGAAATTCATATCTTTTGTCACCTACGCTT
Source organism: Daphnia pulicaria (assembly GCF_021234035.1). NCBI lineage: Eukaryota > Metazoa > Arthropoda > Branchiopoda > Diplostraca > Daphniidae > Daphnia > Daphnia pulicaria. The sequence goes on from NC_060913.1 coordinate 15,883,266, forward strand.
TTGTCTACATTTACAGTTTTATTCATGAAAATGCTTTTTTAGAGAGTGATGGCAATGTTGCATTCCCTTTTGTTTTCCTTCCATTCTTCTCTTCCTTTATCTAAGAAAGAAAAAGAGAAAAAGGCGTAAAATATTGGGGATACGGTAGGCACCTGGCACTGTAGTATCCCTTCCGTCCAATTAAACTTAAAACATAGAGAGCCATTTGCCTGCTCAAGAAACTTTCACGGATGACTATAACCATGACTTACAACATTATTTTTTTCATCAAAATCGGTGAGATACAGTGACAAATAAAATTTAATTACCATGGAATGACCCAACTTTTCCTCCAGCCACTAACGGCGCTGGCATATGCGCGTTCCAGATTTAAAAAAAAAATGCAAATAACTCAATTTTGAGTTTTCAATAGCAAAACGACAGTTAATTAATGCACATACAATTTTTGTATTTCCGAGTTACTAAATTAGTTAGATATCTATGTGGCCAATATTTGTATGGCAAAATTATGGCTTTGCAACGATTTTTAATCACCCTAATATATTTTTTTAAAATTTTGGGTGTCTCACGTTCTCAACGTCTAATTATTCATAAGACTGTAATTGGTAAGTAAAATTCAACCAAGACATCTTACATTATCATTCACTAAGTCCCGCCATTAAAATCTTGGTGTTTTTGTTATCTAGAAAGCGCACTTGCCAGCGCCTCTAGTGGCTGGAGGAGAAGATCCTATTTTTGCCCCTCATTTTTGGAGGAAGCAAATTTCAAGGGGTAGGAAAGGGTCTTATATTTTTTCAATGAAATAAATTCACGATTCTATTAAGTAAATGAAGCCGAAACTTTTGGCATAAAGAAAAGTTTTTTTTTATTTGTGAAAAAGTCAGTTTTTGGAGGGAAACGCGCGTGTACTTAATCTATAAACGAGGTGTAGGGACGTGGGGGCAAGTCCTACACAAATGTCATGTATGTATGTTTTATCGATCGTTCTTTCTTCTCATCGGGAAAAATTCTATCTATAGCCGTTAAAAAGTCATTCGAGTTTTTGCGGGGCACGTAGCGTCATAAGAATACACGCAAAACGAGGGGGGTGTTCTTAATTGCTTGGTGGGTACTGTACTGTAGAACAATTGGCGACATGAAAGAACTGGACGATTTTGGTTGAGAATGGTCTTTTGTCTCTGTCTCTGTACATTGTTGCCGTCCTCCCAAGAACGCAACGGGAGTTTATGCGCGGCCTAAGCTTTGGTTGAGACTGTCTACCGCAAAAAAGGTAATTAAAGACGGAGAAGAGGTCGTAGATAGGGTGGAAAAGAATATGTTGAGAAGGGTGACACAGTAAACTTATTACAAGATTTAAGGTTACTTAGGCTGTGCACAAAGCTGCGCATTTCATAGATATGATTATCTACTAATCTGCAGCAGGCCGGCAATAGATATGATTATCTATTACTCTACCTGTAATACAAGATGATAATGATTACTCTGCCTATATAGTGTGTTATCAAATTGAGATAAATCCTGTGCGGGATGACGATCTTGCAACTTGCGTTGGAAGTTTTGTGAGAAGTTTCATCATAAAGTTGTTTCTAGAAAGAGTTAAAAGAACTTTTAACAAAAATGCAAAATTTCAAAACGTTTAAAGGGTATTTCGATATTTTTCCAAAAAAACAGTCTTACCAGTTTTTTATAAGGGGCGAGAGTCTTCTCTAATGCCATACAGTTTTTTATTTAACAACTACAGTAGCCGAAGATTTCAGCATTCCAGTTACATCTCTCTAAATGAAAATTTGTGTGTGATGTCGTTTATTCCTTTTGGCATCATGGGTGCACATTGTGCAAAAAAAGATGATAAAAACAACAAACCCAGTAGAGTTTATGGTATGTAGATGTTATGTTAATATATACAGTACCTTTTCAAAGTTTGGGAACGCGTGAGAGAACCTTGTGTAAAAATTTGATTTTCGCGGCGTTCCCAAAATTCAAATTTTTGACGGGGGGACAACAAATTTTTTCTGTTTTGTCTTTTTTCGGAGGTGGGAAAATTTTCCCTTTGTTCTAGTTGGGGATTTTTAGCCCTCCTACGAAAATAAAAGAGAAATCGTGACAACACCGCGGGATGCGATAGAAGGGAGAAAATGGGCTAAAATAATAAAGTCAATTTTTAATTCGAAATTCACTATATTAAATGATAGTAAAAGAATTTGAAATTAGCACAGTTTATATAGCTTTTGAAGTTCTTTATGCCAAAGCCAACTCTATTTGTTCGTCCATCTTATAAAGCCGCAAAACCCAAGAAGTGCTAAATGCGTTTAAATATCAAATGTTCAAGTTGATATGTTTTTTTATAGCTTCTTTGTCCTTTATAGCAGTTAATAATTTACCGATAAATTTTGTGAACAATTTCCACTTTATTAAATTAAATTTTTTTAATTCGATAACTAATAACTACAACTTCATTGAGATTTTAACCCACGGTCTTCGTAGTGGCAGGCGAAACTGCAATCCATTACACTAACCATTTCGGTCATCTATGTTAACAATTATGTTTTTATTTTTTGCAAGCTTAGACCAGAAGATTTAGCCAGAAGGAATCTAGTTGTTTCAGATCATGTTGACATTTTTTATTTTTAGGTCTCCAAAATAATTGGATCTCCTCCTGGCTATGTTGGTTATAAAGAAAGTGGACAGCTGACAAAGAAACTTGAAAAATGTCCTACGTAACCAAATTTTTTATGCATTAATTATAAAAATAAAATATTTCACGGTTGTTTGTTATTTCTTAGGCTGTCGTGTTACTTGATGAGGTAGACAAGGCACATCCTGATGTATTGACTGTTTTACTCCAGCTATTTGAAGAAGTAAGGTTTGGACTAGCTGTTTATTATTATTATTATTATTATTATTATTATTACAGGATTTATATAGCGCTTTTTCATGAAATGGTCAAAGCGCTTACATTGGGCAGAGACAAACTTGCGTAACTACATGTATGCTATCTTAAAGAGATGCGTCTTGAGACGAGATCTAAACAACGACATAGAATTGATCGCCCTAATATCCTCCGGTAGTTTGTTCCAGAGCGTCGGAGCGGCATGACTGAAAGAGCGAGCACCGTACGTCTCAAGACGAATCCTAGGGATACATAGAAGGTTAGGAGACGTTGCCGATCGGGAAGTTTGTGCAACGAAAATGGATTCATTTATTCCTAATTTTCTAAAGGGAAGAATTACCAACGGAAGAGGCAAAACGATATTTTGCAAAGATTCCATTTTCATTATGACTTCAAATTTAGCCAATGATGAAATCGCCAATCATGCACAACAACTTCGTCACAAAGCTGAAGTAGCAGCTAAACAACGAACACAAAGTGATAAAGAAGGTAGAATATTCGGGTTTTTGACGTTCATCGTTAGATTTTTTATGTTGAAAATTCATTTTATATTTATATATTTTATATGCTCATCTTACTTTTTGTAGCCGAAATTCCTTCCCTATCTCTTTGCATATATCGGGAATTTGACGAGTTCACTATTCGTCCCATCCATTTTCCTACCATTCTTGGGTTTCTATTTTCTTACCCAACCCAAGAACGGTAGGAAAATACCTTTCGCGCCTCGTACACTCAATGCAACGCTAAATTTTTTCCCGCGTAGGGTAAGGGACCCCCCGCGCATGTCAATGGACTCGACTGTACCTCTACTAGATGGCACACGCCATCTAGTAATCTCATCTAGACCCGAAATTTCCATACAAGTAGAAAATTGTTCGAGATCGCACGATTGATGTCTACTGCCATTTGACACAAAAGCAAAATAAAAACGGGTTTCCTTCTTTGGACGGTTATGCCACTCGCCACCTTCAGGTTTTCTATACCTAACTAATAAATAGCAATTCTGTGAGTAACGGAATCCTCTCCATCTTGATGACTGAGTGACGATCGATAGCCATTCCCACGACCCCTATGAATACAAAAGAACTTGTAAACAACTTTTGGGATGGTGAGTTGGTTCCTTAACTTAGTTAAGGTCTCTCTAATTTCATATAATTCCAAATACTCATCAATCGTTACGCTATCTTGAGAAATTTTCTAATTGTACTCAATTAGCTCTACCTTAACTATTCGAAGTCTAGTATTCACTCTACTCCCAGAATTGCATCCTGGAAATTTTCTATGACGATGCTCTTATTATAGTGTGTTGAGAACAAACTTTCCGTTGCCCAGCTATCTGTAAGAAGAATTGTTTAGATAGGTAAACCAGAATATTCCACCTTGGAGGCCGCCGTTCCACGGGTAGAGTGAGCGCTTTATACCGATATGTCGACCCCTGCGTTAGCTAAAATCGATTTGATTCATCTAGCACTGAACAATGCTCCGATTGAAGTGTACGAAGACTTAATGCCAAATAGCCGGCTTAAAATATTGGATACCATTCGCATTCGACTTACGTTGATTCCCTACTAGCACACGTACGTCCATAGGACGTTTCAAAGTCGTCCACACTGTTTGGGCTGGATGTTATTTTTATTGTTTTGGACGTCAAAATGTCCAATCCCATGAACGTCCAAACTGGTACTCCATTTGACGTCCGAAAATGAACGTCAAATGGATGTCAAAACAAAGAAATTAAAATGAGGGAAACAAATATATGCCCCATGCATGGATCTAAACTCGGTCCTCTCGCATCCCAATCCCTCGATGTATCCACTTCAACATTTGACTTGTACGATTCATTATCAATTTTATGTAATATATTTTACGAGCCAATACTAATCAAAATTAGTAGAAAATGCTCATCTGACTCGATAATGTGTGAAATTGTTATGTCTTTGTCTGGTTGCTAAGTGCAATCGTAATTTTTTTCCCAGGTAACACCACTTCAGCGTCCACTTCCAGCCTCTACACAACTAAAACTGACTCCTCATGAACCCTGTTTCTTCTTGCGCGCGCTCCGCGCCGTAAAATCGGTAAGGGAAGTTTATTGCTCGTGGCCAGAGCAGTTGCTGCGTTGGAAGGAGTGGGGGTTCCGTTCGCACCCGTTCGGCTACAGCTCAACTCGCGATCTCCATCGCCGCTCGCCTTGCAGGTGGGAGTTGATTTGCTGTCCGGAATCGCCGCCATGGGGCTGAGGAAAGGTCGATTACGCCATAGGACGCTACCGCTCGTGAATTTGATGCGGTACGGTCGGTACCGGGCATGCTCGTCATAGTGGAATTTAATGGAAGCGCCAAGTTCTGCTTGGCGATCTCTTGCTTCCACAACTGTCTGGTGTCTGCCAACGGGTCTTGAAGGAAGAACGATGTGCCGGAATGATAGATCGCAGTTGATGGCCGAACACCATATTTTCCGGGGAGAGTCCATTATTTTCTCTGGGGGTACTCCGGAACTCCAGAATCCCCTGGACGAAAGCTTCCGACGTCACGACACCGGTTGGCGCAATTTTGGCTACGAGATCCTTCATGGCCGCCACCGCCGCCTTTGCATGTCCGTTCCTCTGGGAATAACACAGAGTAAAATTGACCCAAACAACTCCCCATTTGCGAAACACAGACTGGAAGGCGTGAGCCTCGAATTTTGGGCCGTTGGCTGATCGAAGCCTCGCCGTGAAGCCGTGATTGGTAAAGGACTCCACGATGTCCTGAGAAACCTCACGGGCGGACGGATCATGGCGCCATTGATGAACAACGGGCCAGCCCAAACCAGCCATTGATGCTGAACCCCCTGCCAGCCCAAAAAGTGGAGCTGGCCGAACTGGAAGAGGTCCGTAGAGACGTCCTTGAACACCTGCGTGGGCAAGGGGTCGCGCAAGAGGGGATCTCGGTTCCTGTTGCTGATGGGGCAGACGCTCCTGACATGGTTGACAATTCTCTACTAAGAAAGTGATCTCATCGGAAATTCCCGCCAGTAGACTTTCTGCCGGGCCCGCCGCTTTATACGTACCCTGGTGGGCCTCGTGGAGCTTTTCTAATAACTCGCGCCGGGCGGATTGCGGAACGATGATTCGGCGGCCGAATAGGGCGATCCCGTTGTCGACCGATAATGCTTCTCTAATGGACCAATACCGACGTACGGACATCTTTGTTTTGTCTCGAGGTGTGGGGAACTCGTTGGAAATGGGCGCAACAAGGTCTCTGTAATCTGCGTTGGCTGCAGCCGCCGCTCTCAGTTTTTCCAGCATGGGATCCGGCAGGTGGTCTGGTTCGGTGCTGTGATTGGGCTCCGTGGTGCCGTTGCCGTCGGTGTCGCGTTGCAAGACCTGGATCTGCCCTAAAACGACGAGTCGGGCAAAGGACGAAGTGTCCGTGTTGGCTGCTTCGTTGTCTGGGCCCGGGTCGTGAACGGGAGCTGGAGATAAAGCGTCGGGAATGGCGTGATCGCGGCCTCTGCGCCACTTCGTTGTGAAGATGAAAGGAGTAAGGCACTCTTTCAGACGCTGCAGTTTGGATTCTCGACGGCGTCCAACGTATATTTGTCCAAGATGGTGACGAGAGCTTGATGGTCAACAACGAGACGGAAATGAGGAAGGCCCAGCAGATACAAACGGCATTTCCTCATCGCCCATTCTACAGCCACCAATTCTAACTCCGCTATGGCGTATCTAGACTCGTTGTCGGTGTACCAGCGGGAGTTGGGGTCCACAAGCTTCAATGTCGATCCGTGTCACTGGAGCAGAGCATAACCCATCCCATGCTTGCGGGAGGCATCCACTTGGAGGGACGTTTTCAGTTCCGGATCGAAGTTAGCCAGGATAGGGCGCTGTCAGTGCGGCTTTGACTGCCGTGAACGCAATTTCATGGTCTTCGGTCCAGTTGAATGCGTTGCGGGTACTCAATAGAGGACGCAAAGGGTTCTTAGCTGCGGCCACCTCCGTGGAAAATCCGGCAATTTGCTCAACGAGCCCCATGAACGAGTGGAGCTCGGTGATGTTCGTTGGACGCATGAAGTCCGAAATAGCCCACAATTTATCAGGATCTACAGCGACACCGCCCTGCTGGATTTGGAAACCCACCCATTGAACTTGTGGCTGGGCAAACTAAAATTTCTTGATGTTAAAGGTGATGCTTGCGTTTCGGGCCACCGATAGGACGGAACAGACGCCCATCACATGTGCTGGAAAGGAGGAGTTGAAGCGAAGGAGTTGTCCACGACGCGAATACAAACATTCTGAAATTGGCATCAATGTCAAAAGTGCATACTGCGAAATTCGGAAAGTGTTTAATTGATGTTGCGTAATCGTCCTAATTTTCAAGTTCATCATGCAATTTTGGGCAATAAGCAACGGAAACATAAATATTTTTTATTTTTACCAAAATGTGCTTTTTACAGCAGCTCCCTGAAGTGACAGTGTTGTTACACACTCACCAGGTGACAGGAATTGTCGTCAGGCTGGAATTTAAGACGACGACAGAAGCTTATGAAAAAAAACGAATAAATAATCACACATTGCTGAACATAGTCGCTTTTCAATCTTTTGGTTACTTCTTCGATCGCCCAGAACTTTGAAGATTTGCGGAGGATTGTAAACCTCAAATTCGGACGCTTACACGAAGAAATAATCCTAATGCAACTACAAATCGCAATTATAAGAAGTGAAGAATAGATAAAAGGGGAAAAATTAAAATTTCCAAAAATATGGCTGCAAAGAAAGCAACTTTAACAAATTTCCAGTGGAAAAAATGATGGCACAAGAGCAACACAAATTAAAGCAGAAACAATGGGAATGAAAAATTGAATTTACGAAGCCATTCGAAGATACTAAATTGAAAAAGACTGCCGCGAACGAGCAATTGAAATTAAAAATTCATTACCCTTTGCTATAATATATGTGCTGCTATGAAAGCAACGGTTGGACATTTACTGTGGACAAACTGCCGCCATATGAGCAATACAATTGGTAAATTTGCGGCAGAAAATGACGACAAGACAAGAATCAACATGTCGAGCTTCAATATAAGACAGAAAAATCTTACTCGCAAGGGTTAAGCAAACTTTTGATTTCGAATCTAGATTGGGGTGTCGCCGTGGCAGTTAAAGCAACTGTGCTCACTGATGGAAACGACGATTTCAAAAGGCCCAACTTGAGGTAATCTGAACTATTTAAAATGAGAAAAAAATGAATTTGTACACATTCCACAACAAAACAAGTGGCATACCGAAATTCATGTCCCCACTGAGGAGCACAATGAGCTTCGTCAATCACAAAACGTGCCAGAAACTTCATTTTGAACAACAAAATCAGCATGGACTTTAAAATTTGCTAAAAATAATTTACTCCAAACATCAAAACATCCATTAGCAGGAAACAATGTTTTTCTAGGTTCAGAAATATCGGTTTCTTCCACCGTTCCATTTAGGTTTTCAGTGGATATCTAATAAAAAATAACCAATTTGTTGAAAAAAGAGATATAACAATAAATTACAAAGGAAATTTACCCAGAGTTCTTCAAATGAAACACTTGATCAAAACCATCAACGACACCACAACGGGCAAAAAACCACCGTGACATCAGAGTTCATAATGGCTGGTAATTGGAAACACAAGGATTTTCCTTCAACAGCAGAGCATCTGCGACCAAATGCTGTTTTCCCGTCAATTCACTTATTCCAAACCTTTTAAGATATGAAACATAATGTCAATCGTTGGTGCTGGATCACTGTTACTAAACGTCCCATCAAATTTATCGGTGGCACATTCGCCAAAAATGGTCGAATCACAAAAGTCGGAGAAACACAAAGTGTGCTGCCTTTTAAAGTCAATCAACTCATTAAGTAACGTCACAGCGATATAGTTTTTTTGCAACGATTCACAAATGATTGGACCCAACATTTCCATGTGCCCTACAATCTTTGAATCTAGGCATTTTGCATTCACCAACTAGAATACAAAAACAATTAAACAATGACATTGATACGTGATTAGGAATTTTTACATACCTCAGGTCTTTCGTTCACCTGACTAAACCATTCGTAGGTGGCTACTACTTCTTCCAACAGGGTATTCAACGTTTCATTGTACAAGTAAAAGAGTAAAATTAAAGTGATTCAACAAAGCAATGAAAAAAAAAACTTGCTTTCATCAAATTTTGTGAAGAATTTCCCGAAATGCTATTCAAGGAATTTTTATCTGCAACATTGGTTAGAGAGCAGTCTTCCACTTTTGAAACATTTATATACCTTGGAATACGATAGAATGGGTTTAAATCAATTACTTTGTTTCACTACTTTTAAAATTACCTCTTTCTTATATAGCTTCAGCTTATTGCCTAACGGTTTTTCTCCATCTTGGCAGTAAAATTTAACCATTTAGAATGGTACAAAGCAAAAAAATAGTATTTGCAATTCTGTACTAACCAATACCACTAATAAACTTTGAAAAATTGCTACAGAGAAAACAACTTTAAAATGTGAAAGTGGTAAACTTTCAACAAAATCAAAGTCTCTTGGTAGCATTTTTTTGGTCATTATTTTTTAATGCTGGAATAGTAAGAGTGTAGTTGCAAAGTTGCTCCCGTAGCAAAAGTTAATTTTTGGGCATTTCTTTAATTTGTATTGCTCGAAAAGAAGCAGTTTTTCTTGAATAAATTTAGATTATCAATTTTCAAACTGAGATGATCAATCAATCGGAAGACGACTTTGAAAGTGGTTCGTGGAGTCTTAACGGTAAAGAACCCTACAACAATTCTTCTCTAGACAGCAATGTATTTTCACTAAAAGAAATTAATCACAACAATGTGACTACAATAGTTGTGTTACAAAACAAACTTAAATCTTTCACGTTTGCATTGCTAAACGTTTTTTTGATTAGGAAGCAAATAGAATTACCACAAGAAAATAATGGCAAAATATCTGTTGGAAAATTTTGTGGAAGATGTTTTGGAAACAAACAAACCTAACTATCAAAAATTCGATAACAGTCAATCAACGGTGATATCGACTATATACTCTTTATTATCTAAGGATGCAAACATTGATGAATAATTATAGTATAACTAATTTTGAGAATTCAATCGATCGGAACTTGATTGACACGTTAGGCATTCCTTTGTATCATTCTTGGTTACCAAGCAACCCAGAAACCGCATCGCTATAGTGCGGGATTCAAGTTATCTACAGTTAAAAGATAATCTGTTTAACCTTAAATATTTTGGTGAACATGAAGATATACAGAAAATGAAAGACCTAGAATCGATTTTAAACTGCAAAAGTAACCGAAAAGGGCTGTTAACAAATAGGGGAAACGATGAAACATGGAGAAGTTGGCGTCTTTCTCTCTGATCATCTATTCCGTACTATTTACAAAGTTAGTATTGATCGGTTGTATTTCTTTTTTTATAATCATGTAACGTTCTTTATTTCTTTTCTTGTCAATCTAACTACAATCACGGGGACAAAGTACTCAGGTTGGTGACTGAGACAAACTATAGAAATTTCAGGGACGTTGTTTGGGAGGCCATGGAAAACTTTGGTATAAGAAGCTATTGATGAATCATTTCGAGCAGTAGAAATTGATTTGGTAACAAACAAAAATCCATATCGTCTAATACAGGTAATTAGGAATTGCTTGTTAGTAATTTACATTCCAGGTGGAAGCAAAACTAACTGTGGAAGACATACCGGTAGATTTCACATCAACAACCAGCATAGTTCCAGATGACATTACAACAACTTATCTGAAAGATGAGGTTTTCCGAAAATTAGGGGAGGCATCACAGACAACGCTTGAATTTCACGGAAACTCATCGACGATAACGGGAACACATCACAACGTTGAACACACCAAAATAATGGTATATGTAATTAATCGCTTACAACCTCAACCCAGTCGTTCCAAATCAGACTTTGAAATTTGTTAGTTCAATATTTTAATCACTTATGATCGTAATTGCATCTATAGTTCATCAATGTTACATTTCTTAGAAATGTAGTTGTTGTAAAAGTTTTTAATTCTCTTTGTATTGCTCGTATCATTGCTTTTTCCTTGGAATAACTATTCTATAATTTCTATTGCAGTAGCAGTATTTAATTTCATTCTTGCTTTTTCAATTAATTTCATAATACAATTAATTTCATTAATTAATTTCAGTGTTGCTCAAATTGCAGCAAGTTATAATATTTCAAACAAAGTGTGGTGAACCGTCACCAGTAGGCGCGCAGGCGGGCGAAAAAGGAAGAGAGAGAGCAGACGACGGCCGAGGATTCATTCACGTGCAAAAGGAGAAAAAGTCAAGTCTGTGTAATTTTCGTGAGTGTCTTTGGTCAAGAAATAAAACCTGGAAATTCTGCCTCTTCAACCCGTGTCGGTTATTATTCGTCATCGCTATTGTCCAAGCAAACGGCGTATTTTACATGGTGCCGAAACCCGATTACGAATAATTCAGGAAGCCTATCGAAGTCTGTCGAAGGCGTGTGGCGGCCATTTTTTTTTTCTGTGCAGCCAACATGTAAGTTTTTCTTTAACATCTCGACAATTTAAACGGACTCGAACGAACTCGAACATATTCTCTCTCGAACAAAGCAAAACACGACGAACATCGAACCCCTACGTTTCGAACTAATTCGATCTCAGTTTTTCGCACAATATCGTTGCCACCGAGCATGCTTTACGCCTTGATCGAAACTTCCATCCCAATCTTTGTCTCGTGAAATTGATTTTCCAGTTGTTCTATGCTATAACCTCCAACAAGAATGAAAGTCAATAATCAATTTTTTGCGTTTACAGATTTCTAGAACTGACCACTCATTATCGAACTTGTATACCCGTAATCTTTGTCCCGAACAACTTAAACTTAGTGGCCTGGTCAGCTATTAGTCTTGTCGCCAGTGTCGCCACCTATTCGAAACCTTTGACGAACAACAAACGAAGACAAGCGTGTTGTAAAAATCCGTGCAGCATCGATCTCGAACTGCACTGCTTACAGTGTCTCGTAGGTTTAATTAAAACTTTACGTTCCCATTACCCTAATAACAAGTCGCTTTCGTTACAGACGCCACAAATAAAGGACCAAGTTAAATCAGAACTCTACCACCGAACAACTTTCTGATCATTCCCAATAATATTGTTTCCCTATTCGAACTCTTTGGGTATTTATTACCATAATTCATTAATTCGAACATCCACTCAACTATTCTCCTTCGTACAGGTTTAGACATTTGATTCGGTTGCAAACCTTTCACGCTTATCTCGTACCCACAATCGAACCATCGAGCAAGCTTACGGCCTAATCGAAGCATGGCTGACGAAGACGTTGTCGACCCGCCCGTCCTATTCGGCATGCGAACAAATGCCAAGCGTAGACACACGAACCTTCTGCGGCAAGCAAGAGAGTTGATGAACATCAACGCCACGCGGGAAGAATTCGAAGCCTTCATGCCAACTCTCGAACTGGCGCACGCTAATCTCGTTCACATCCACGAACGATACGTGGCCGCCGCACAACTTGACGATGGTGAACAGCACGCAGCAGCCACCTACTTAGAAGGGATCAACAATCTGCAAACCGCGTGTGTTCAAGCAGTCGCTGCCGCCTTACGAAGAACAGCCCCTCGTCGCGCGTGGAACATTTCCGACACCGTGGTCCGTGAACCCAACCAGAATGTGCCAATTCCTCAACCTGAGCATCAGCAACTAAACGCTGTGAACAACGTCGAACAAGAACCGCAACAGCCAAACAACCCGCCACAGCCGGGCCAAGACGATCAATCGAACGACACGCAGCACGACAATTTAAGTCCCGTAGATTTCGACTTTCACTCAGCAGCTAAGAAACGCAAGATCGATCTTGAATTTCGGTTGAAGCAAGCAAAAATTAAACAAGATCGTGAACTCAAAGATCTAGAGCTCAAGAACGCGCGCGAACGAGAAGACCTGGAGCTTGAAATTCAGTACGAAAATCACTTGATCGAGAGCTGTGGTGGTGCAATTGGATCACCGCAATTTGCGTCCACGCCCAGGTTACCAAGCAACGTGCCGATGAATGATTTGGCTAACATTCCGCTGCTGCCAGCTACCGTTAACTCGACTCCACCAACGCAACCTAATTTTGCCCCGTCGCATCATTGGCCGAAACTAGACGTGGCAAAGTTCAATGGAGACCCCCGTACATGGCTGAAATACGCCCACGGAATAAAAGCAACGATCCGAGACGTTAATATGCCCGAATCGCTGAAACTTCTGGGGCTTCAAGAAAGTTTGAAAGAAGACATCCAACGTCGTGTCGCTCATATTTTCACGGGTGCGTACACTTTTCAATCGGCATGGGCCGAGCTAGAAAAAAAATATGGAAGCCAGCACCTTATCATCCAAGCCCACGATCAACATATGCAGCAGCTCCCGTCATTCAGGAACGGCGACTTTAACGCACTCTTTAATTTGGCCGCTGCGGTACGCGACGCCGTGTCAAGCGTAGACGAAAGCCATGTCATGATGTTCAACACCGTCGCCAACTTACTTCATACCAAATTGCCGATCAACTTGCAAACAGACTGGGGAAAATATGCTTATGGTTTAGACAGAATGGCCACCTTAAAAGATTTCGACAAATGGATCGATCGCGTGCTCAGCGCAGAAGAACTTCGTGGCGGAAAGCTGTCGTCATCCAACCCAACGAACGCTGTCAAAAACCCAATTCAGCCATCAAATAGCAACCGACAGTTGGGCAGCTACACACCCGGAAGCAGCAACTACAATAGCCGCGGACCGACCGTCCTCGCATCAAACATTACCACCCTTTCTGACTGCCCAGCCTGCAAAGAAAGTCCGGCCCACAGATTAGAGATGTGCAACGTCTTTAAACGAATGTTGGTGAATGCCCGCGCATCACTGTGTGCCACCAACAACCACTGCTTCAAATGTCTCGTCCGCGGCCACTATGGACGGAAATGCGACTCAACCGAGTCGAAATGCAAGGAATGCCAGGGCCCTCATCATTCGCTACTTCACGGAGCCGAACGACAGTTTCCCGCCTCATCGCGAAATCAAGGTAAAAACCCCGCTGTATTAATGGTTAGAGCCCCAACAGCCAATATCCGCCCAGTCCTATTAGCTATTGTCAAGCTCATAGTGGAAGTGAACAATTCGGCGCAAACAACCTTTGCCATTCTCGACCAAGGCAGCGAAGCTACTCTCATATCGCGAAAGCTAGCGGATTCGTTAAAATTGAAAGGTCCTTCGGCCAGCATTTGCTTCGGCTCGTTTAACAACTCAGTGTTAATGAATTCGAACATCGTAGCTTTTAAACTCAAATCGATCGACGGATCGCAAGCGTTCGACGTTCGCGAAGCGTTTGTTGTCCCCAGCATAAATCTTTCGCAACGCAAAATTAACTGGCCTGGCATCAAGAAACGATGGGAACATTTGGCCGACATCGACTTACCTGCAATAGACTCTTCCGAAGTAGAAATTCTTGTGGGAATGGACATGTTACCAGCTCTTCGAACGCTAAACACTGCTGCCCCAAATGATGGTGAAACCGGCCCTACCGCTTTGCAAACGTGTTTCGGCTGGGCTGTAGTGGGAAAAATACCGTTGTGTCTAGTTGCCGGACCGAGCAACAAAAGCAGCGTGAACTTAGGTTTCGTCCGACGTGAACCCTTTCTATCAGAAGTAGTTAACCGTTTCCATTCAACTGAAACCTTCGGCGTCGTAGCGAAAACCGCGAAAACAACTCCAGCGTCCAACGAAGATGAGCAGATGTTGAGCATCTTACAGCGATCGATAAAATTTATTGGATGTGGTTACCAAATAGAACTTCCGCTCCGCCAAGACAGACCGGTCATACCAAACAACAGAGGACAAGCAATTTCCCGTTTCTGTGGCCTCGAGCGCCGAATGTTAGAGCCACATATGCGCGAAACCGCCGCAAAATACGTAACCATTGTCGAGAATCTTATATCGTCAGGAACCGTGGTCGCTGTCAACTGGTCGGACATAAACAAGCCGGAAGGTATGGTTTGGTACCTACCTCACTTCTACGTCGTTAACCCGAACAAGCCAGAAAAAATTCGAGTTGTCTTCGACTGCGCTGCACTTTACAGAGGTGTGTCGCTCAACCATTTTCTTTTGCGTGGCCCGCCGTTCATCCCATCGCTAGTCGGCATCCTTCTCCGCACTCGTCAGTTTCTCGTCGCACTCACCGCTGACATCACTGCGTTTTACCACAGAGTTGGTGTGGCCGAAAAACATCAGTCCTTACAACGATTTGTCTACCGCGAATTCGGCAGTAACGCACCGATCAAAACCTACCAATTCGCAACTCTAGTTTTTGGAGCTGTTTGTTCCTCCTCTGCCGCGATATTTACTTTACAGCATGCAGTCAACGCAAACGTCCAATTTCCGCAAGTCGCCGATAAATTAAAAGACAATTTTTATTCCGACAATTTGAGCGACTCATTCGAAACTACCGACGAAGCAATAAAATTCGCGAAACAAGTAACGCAGTCTCTCGCGTCCGCCGGTTTTAGTCTGACAAGCTTTGCGTCGTCATCCCGGCAAGTCTTGGCAACCATCCCAGAAAATCAACGAACGTCGCACACCGTTGATTTGAATAAAGACGCGCTTCCAGTGGAATATCTTCTCGGTATGGTGTGGGATCTTAACTCGGACTCTTATGGCATCAGGATGAAATCAATGCCAACGGTTACTACAAAACGAGAATTATTGTCCGCAATTTCTCTCACGTTCGACCCTCTCGGCATTTGTCTTCCGGCCATCACTGGCGCTAAACTGTTATTTCAGCAGACACAAAAGCTAGCAAAAGCTACACCGGATGTTCGTGGGTGGGACCAGCCTTTGCCAATCGAAATTTTGTCAAAGTGGAAGCAATGGACCTCCAGCCTGGAAAAATTGCGCCTTGTTTCTGTAAAACGATGCTTCCGACCCGCCGACTTTCCCCTCGCAGGCTCCGATTTTGTTTTGGTCATTTTCGCCGATGCTTCGCCCGTCGCCTTCGGAGCGGTCGCTTACCTGCGCGTACGATTCGGTGATAAAATTCATGTCAGCTTCGTCATGGCCAAAGGTCGCCTGGCGGGGCTCAAGCCGACTACCATTCCCCGACTGGAGTTGAAAGCGGCAGTATTGGCCGTCAACCTGTCGTTGATCGTGAAACAGGAGCTTCGACTTTCATTTTCCTCAGTTGAGTTTCATACGGACTCACAAATTGTTTTGTATCAGCTTCGTGCCTCTCACCCCGGTCGCCCGTCATTTGTAACCAAACGCACAAATGAGATTCTACAGCACTCGACGGTTGATCAATGGCACTACATTCGCAGCAACGACAATCCCGCCGACGATTGTACCAGAGGAATCGTTCCGAAAGACTTTGGGCCAGATTGCCGCTGGATTCGAGGACCAGATATTCTTTTCAACGTGTCCTACACTCCGCCGCCATTCGATCAGCAAAGCATTAAGACTAAAGAAAACGAAGAAATACAGGCGGTCAATGTGCAACAGCTGCACGTTGCTATAAGTTCTTGCCACCCGTTGTCATCCGCTTTGTCTAAACTCATCAGCCGAAGCATTCAACTTAATACTCTGAAACGAGAAGCTGCTCTGCTGCTACGCGGTGACTCCACGTCGAAAGATGATCTGAATTCCGACGAGATCGCTGAAGCCTTCCGCATCTGTCTGCTAGTGTCTCAGCATGACGCATTCGCACGGGAACGTACAGCTCTTCAGAAAGGAAAAACGATCCCCCGCGACTCCGTCTTGAGGCGGGTCGGGCCATACCTCGACCCAGACGACGGCCTGTTGAAAGTCGATGGAAGATTGGGCCACGCAATGCTGCCGGCACGTACCTGTAACCCAATTATAATTGCTCCGGATCATCCGCTTACAAGGCTTATCATCAGCGACCGTCATCTACAATTGCTCCATTCTGGTGTGGAACATACGTTGAGTGTTGTTCGTGAGCAGTTTTACCTCCCACAAGGACGCAGGGCCATCCGGCGTACACTTGCACAGTGTACCAAGTGTAAGATGCTGCGTGCTATGCCTCAGGCACCACGAATGGCTAGCTTGCCAAAGGAACGTCTTGTGCCCTTCTTGCGCGTATTCACGAATGTGGGACTCGACTGCTTCGGGCCCTTTCAAGTTGTGATTGGAAGACGATCAGTGAAACGGTGGGGACTACTGATAACGTGCCTTTCCACCCGAGCCGTACATTTAGAAGTGTTGGACACGATGGACGCCGATTCGTTCATCATGGCGTTGCGGCGATTCATCTCCTTGCGTGGTCACCCCAAGGTAATTTATAGTGACAATGGCACCAACATCACGGCCGGAGAAAAGGAACTCAGGCTTGGGATTGAAAACCTCAACTCGACGCGAGTGGCAGCAGAATTTATTGACCGCGGGATCACTTGGAAGTTCTCCCCACCGTCTGCGCCGCATTTTGGTGGTATTTGGGAGCGTTTGATTGGCTCTAGCAAGAGAGCCATGCGCGCCGTGTTAGAAAGCCGCTCAGTAACCGACGAAGTCCTGCGCACGGTTTTTGCAGAAGTGGCCTCACTTCTAAATTCACGGCCTTTGACCAACGTCCAAACCGATCCGTCAGAACCGGAGCCGCTCACTCCCTATCACTTTATTCTCGGCAACCCCCATCCTCACCGAGCGCCTGATACCGAAGAGGCATTTGATGGCCTCACGCGGCGGAAATGGAAGCAGGCCCAGTTCATTGTGGACCAGTACTGGAGACGCTGGATGAAAGAATACCTCCCGACTCTCATCGAGCGGAAAAAGTGGGAAAAAACAGTCCGTCCAATTAGAGTTGGCGATGTCGTCATGATTATGGATGAAAATAGTAGAAGAGGCGATTGGCTGATAGGGAGCGTTACTAAAGTGATGCCCGGCAGTGACGGAGTTGTCCGTTCGGCAACCGTGAAGACTGAGCGTTCCGAACTAACCCGGCCGGTTGTCAAACTTTGTTTCATTTCAGGTTCTCGCGTTTCGTTCGAGTGATTCCGTCTTTGGCCGGCCCGGACTGTGGTGAACCGTCACCAGGAGGCGCGCAGGCGGGCGAAAAAGGAAGAGAGAGAGCAGACGACGGCCGAGGATTCATTCACATGCAAAAGGAGAAAAAGTCAAGTCTGTGTAATTTTCGTGAGTGTCTTTGGTCAAGAAATAAAACCTGGAAATTCTGCCTCTTCAACCCGTGTCGGTTATTATTCGTCATCGCTATTGTCCAAGCAAACGGCGTATTTTACACAAAGGTTATCACCGTAGTAGTTTTCTAATTATTTTTAAAAATATCATTTGTACTGGTCGTCTTGCAGCAGTTTTCCTCATTTAATTGTCAGCTCTCACATGGCAGCAGTTTTGTGTGTTATTTCCATTTAACGAATATCAAATTATTTATTGTAGATCCAGCCCAATATGGAAAATAAAACGGCGAAGAGATTGGTAAGCCAGTGGAAGCAATTATACATTTTAATTCACAAACTGCAAGATTTGGAGCGCTTAGAACCTTCCGCAATACGTGCTATGGCGATTTTACCTGTGTGAATTTACTGATTTCAAGATAAACAAAAAATGACTAAACAAATAAAAGAGTTATGGATGGTAGTCTATTCTTGCTATCTAAGCCAAATCTAATGTAATTGATAGATGCGTTTTCTTTTTCGATCTAATGTGTTATCTATGATATTTTTTATACAATCCATGGACGAAGACGAGCAGGTATATCAGAAGAAGGCAAATGAAATTGGAAAAACAATCTGTGGTTGCCTCGCAAATTTGCAATTCAAACCGAAAAATCACGGCTACTTTTTAAAATCTTTCAGAAGAAGAATGGGGAAAAGTTTTCCATTACAAAACTGTTGACAGGACCAAGAAGAGGGTACCAAGTATTTCCAATACCCAGCCTGCAACAAGAATTATAAAAAACTCAAGAAACTTATTCAGACATGAAAGAAATTGCAGCAACAATGAATTTCAAACAGTTTACCCTCGTGAAAGTTGCAACATCAGAACATTGACTGAAGATGGTTTCGAAATTCACAGGGCTAGATTTCACCCAGAAATCCATGTATCAGAAAAGTCAGATTTTGGTAAAATTTATTACAATTTTTGTGTAATTCACCTTCATAATGTTAGTTACTTTTTCACAGGAAAAAAATCTGAGAAAGAGAACCCTATATGAAATTACCAATTGAATTGAGTTAGAGTGTTGTCTTCCAAAGTCCGAACGAAATTCGTGCACGTATCGCCTTAAGATGTGATTTCCCAAAGTTTATGGAATATGTAAACAAGGCAGCTAGCCAACAACACATTCCGTTTTCAAGACGTTACATTCATCAACGAATTCCCAATAACCGGATACATTCCTACGAAAACAAGAAATATTTTCAAATTTGTTATGCATCACGTAGGTCCAAAAATTGGGCATACTTCTGTTGTGATACAGAGAAACTCTTTTCAAAATGAAGAATGTGTTGAAAGCAGCATAATCAATGAAACATCCATCCCCCTTCGAAAAACATATGGGAACCTCAAATCTCATCAAGTGAAAGTACATCAGTTTGTGTGAAATCCGGTAACAAATTTGAAGAGAATGAATGGCCACCATGTTGCAAAACGCGGAAGACCACAGAGAACGTTAACGGAAAAGTTGTGTTTTGAAGAAGGGCTATGATGAAAAAGTGACCGTTTACTACATGCTGAAATTTCGCCTCTAAATATGGACGCATAAAAAATATTCTTTTGCAAAGCAACAACCATGGATTCAATGTCTTCGTTTATTGAATTTGAAACCCTGGATGCTGGAAAACTATTGGTTTCTTCTAATTCAAAGCGATCCAAGAAATCCAAGTACAACATAATCACAACAAAGGATCCAATTGTTCTGGTAATCATTTAAAAAAAGTTCCAATGGCAAGTATATGCTAATGTTCATTTTCTACAAAAAGAAATTGCAGATTTTTATCATGAATAAAAGAAATACTGTTCGAGTATTACAAGTAGAAAGAGCAGCATTTGGCAAGAATTCTCCGAAAATTACCGATGTACCAAATTCCCGTCTCTTTTTTTATGAGTTCTTTTTTTAAAACACAAACATTGAAAACTGTCATCCAAAAAATGTTTTTTTTTTTTATATTAATTGAAAATGGCAAATCTGTTACAATATATTTCAACGTGGTAATGTCTCACCCTCCTTTGTCCCCAACCTCACCATTTCTACTGCACACCACTTCCATGGTATCTCTTCTCCATATATCCTAAAATTGCTCTAGCTGCAGCAGTTTTCCTTTGCTTTTTAAAGTTGTTCTCAAAACAGCAACAGTTGATATTCTGTATCTCTTGTCGTATCTTCCCATCTCAATCCAAACAACAAATTCCATTAGAATGATGCCAGTTAATATACAAGATATTCTACAGTCTTGCAATGGAAAAATTTACGTCGAAGACATTGAAGCGAATCTAGTACGATGTTTCCATGTATATCATTTTTTGTAATACTAATTTCCTTTGTATTTATTTTATGTAATTCAGATCACATTTGTTGGTACAATAGAAAAAAATTAACCAAAATTAAATTGTATATCCCACATGGTTAGAGAAGATACGGGCGAGATCGAGGTTTTACTTTGGATTAACGTTGGAACAGCAGTAAATTAATGTATTCAAGATATTGATTTCCCGATTAATTTTGTAACTCTTTCATTTCGTTTTTACAAAGAATGACACAGAAAAATACCGAATAAAATTTCGAAAAGGTAATATAAGGTAAAATTTGGTAACGTGCTGCAATTTTAATACGTTCTGTTAAATTTGTTTTCGATTGTTGAAAGAATTTTGTTCCGATGTAGTATTTCATTTTTTACTTATTAAAATTAAAATTTTTTCATTTTCAATTCATTTTTTACAATTATTTTTAATAATTAGCATTTCCCTGTTTTTTATATGTATTACATTATATGTTTTTTTTCCAACCAGATGTTTTATACCAGCAATTAAAGATGTTAGTGAAAGTAATCCACATTTACGATTTCGTTTGCGGACGGCAATTTCCACACATAACTTTCTATGAGGAGGTGCAGGAGCAGCCGATGCAACTGATTGTGCCAAATTTATTTTTTCTGTGTTAATTGCCACGTACGACCGTAGCAACCATAGGCGTCAATGGAGTGACGACGAGGCGATGTGTTTTTTTACAGACGAATGTGAAAAATTGTGTCTGGAATTGTGTTATTACAGAGGGTAATGGTATACAAAATACTGTACGTTTGCATGATCATAAAGATCAGTCGCTCGCCAGTCTAATGGTTGACAAAAAATTGGCTGTTGCTACGGAGTACTGGTTTCCAGAAAAATTTGAGGACGAGAAATCGTCCCATTGCTAGGGGAATACGACTCAAACCCATATCAACATTCTTCCCGCTGGCTTCAATATTGGTGCCAGCCACGCTGCAAATCCAAGGTCCATGTTTCCATGTTCCTGTAATTTGTAACATTTGCATAATTTCTATTATTATAATATTTATTTATCAAAATATTTGTTAACCAAAATGTCGAGAAATAACGACTCTGTTTCTATCTTGTATTGAAGAGAGAATACAGTTTGAAAAAGTAGTAACAGGAGTAAATAATTAAGAGGGAGAGAGAAACTGCGAGAGAGAGCAGTGCAACCTGCCGTGATGCGGGCAAGCGAATTCTGACAAGAGTGTTTGTAATTCTTAAATGTAAAATTGCAAGAAGCTTGGCTACCATTAAATAGCAGGTTTGTAATGAAAAACAAAAACAATTTTGCCAAACTTAAAGGAAGTAACGTGGGGATCAGGCTCTACCCTAGTGCAGTTAGGAAATGGAAGTTAAAAAAAAAAGAAGATGAAATTTACAGAATTATTGAAAAATATAATGAGTTAGTCAAACGTAATGCCGCAACAAAAAGAATATTAGAACGACAGCGACGGCGATTTTATTATTCTATTGTGTACAGTCTAAAGGAAACTCAATCTCGTGTTCAAATGAAAGAAGAGACTAATGCTGCCTTAGAGGAAGAGCAGCCCAGTTCCCAGTTGACGAATAAAAGGAAACTTATTGGTAATGAGTTAACGGCCAGGCGGCGGGCGGTTTTAAGGCGTCTGTAATTCTTAAATGTAAAATTGCAAGAAGCTTGGCTACCATTAGATAGCAGGTTTGTAATATAAATATTGTAATATAAAAACAAAAACAATTTTGCCAAACTTAAAGGAAGTAACGTGGGGATCAGGCTCTACCATAGTAAAGTTAGGAAATGGAAGATAAAAAAAAGGAAGATGAAATTTACAGAATTACTGCAAAATGTAATGAGTAAGTCAAACGTAATGTCGCAACAAAAAGAATATTAGAACGACAGCGACAGCGGTAAGTAAAGCTTTTAAAATTCCGCTGTAATCTAATTCTAAAGTGTAACTTTGGTTATACTTTGGTTTTCTTTTGTCGAAGTTTTCTTATTTTTCTTATTCTATTGTCGAAGACAACAGAGAACGTTAACGGAAAATTTGTGTTTTTGAAAGGCTATGATGAAAAAGTGACCGTTTACTACATGCTGAAATTTGCCTCTAAATATGGACGCATATTTGTTAACCGAAATGTCGAGAAATAACGACTCTGTTCTATCTTGTATTGAAGAGAGAAAACAGTTTAAAAAAGTAGTCACAGGAGTAAATCATTAAGAGGGAGAGAGAAACTGAGAGAGGGAGCAGTCCAACCTGCCGTGATGCGGGCAAGCGACTTCTGACAAGAGAGGGCGAGAGAGCGAAAACCTGCGACCTACTCTCGGCGGAGCCAAGGGAAATTTTTTCGCACAACGCCATCTAGCGGTCAATTATAGAACTACATGTAAAAATTCCCTTTTCTTGCTCCAAATCGCGGAAATTTTCTTCGCTTATTCTTCGGTAGGTGGTTTAATCGTAATTTTTAAAGGAGATGAAATTGGAAATCAATGGAAATAAATATCTAATGATTAGCTATAGAATTTTGGTTGTCAAAGCAGGGAAAAGAACACATTTGTGATTCTTCGAGGCAGTTAAAAAAAAAGAAAAACCGACAAGCTATCTATTAGAGAAATTTACAGAATCGGATCCGGACACCGAGCGGTAAAAGGAGGCAACAAAATTCAAAACCAGAAATTTTGTAAATAAAATATAAAATGTGTTTACAAAATAGGGGAGGACGCGGGGTTATGTTGTCCAGCATTGGACAAATGATCCTGTGACTAAACTATTTAGAAAAAACGAATGAAAAAATTATTTTAATGTGAAGAAAAAAAGGGTGGTTAGGATAGAAAAATTCTAATTTTCATTCGTGAGCTTTATTTGTGTTCTTGAAACCTATAAGAACATTGATTTTCATCCAATTCTTTTACAAAATTATCACATTTTGAGAAAGGGATCGCCCATAAGTGCCGTGTACTACTAACTACCGGCTCACTACTAAACCTGTTTAATTATTTAATATTTCATAATTTTGCAATAGAATTGAATGAAAATCAATAATAATCAATAATCAACTATTTCCGTAAATTCAGAGATGAGGAGATGGGCCACTCTGTGTAAAGTCCAGCAGTCAGGATGGTTTTAAACGTGAATGGGGGAAACTACTGGGAAATGCTTCCGGAGCTCGCCGAAAGGAGCAGTGCAGTCGAATTCATCTTCTAGGGAGGGGGAGGGGAAAAATGTCGACTGCTTGACTTAACAAAGAGTAAGCCATCTCCTTATCTCTCCCATACTTAATTTTATTCTAATACAGTAAATATTAATTTATTTGTTACATAAATTTATTTCGTTTTTAGATTTGAAATCAAATTTATCCTCAGAAAAGTATATTTTAATGATCATCAGTCACTAAACCGATTTTCGTGTTCTTCACTAGAAGAATATAAAGTTCAGTGGTAGAATTTTCAGTTTCTTCCTCAGAAGTTTCAAATTCCAATTCTGTGTCATAGTTTGAATCAGTAACACATGTGAAATTAGAAAAATCGTTGTTACAATTAAAATTAAATATTTCGAGAGACAGTTGAATTTGTGAATTAATCCGTTCAATTTCTGAATGTGCCATGGCTTTTTTTCCTTTTCCAAATGCTTTTTCCTCTTCTTTGGAATGTGCTGGTTGTTTCAATGATGAACGTTTCTCAGTTAGAAATCGAACGTAGCTGATCATTTCGTTCTTGGTCAGTATAACTTCCTCGTTCGCTCTTTGCAAGAGCATCCAACAATCAACAACGTGATATTTATCGGCATAGGAAACTGTAAAAATAATTAATTTAATTATTGTATGAATAAATTATGCTTATTATACGTTTACGTGTTGGAAACTGAGTATCGTTTTCATTTATAGCTGCTTCCAAAGGAAAAACCCCTTTATTGCAATTCTCGTAATAGATTTCCAGGTCTTCATTCTTTGAATTTAGAAGTTCTATCGTTTCTAGAGCTTTTTTCTTAGTTTCAGTTAAAATTCGCCTCATCTTAGTCCGATTCTTCAAGTTTTCTGAATATGTAAAAGTTTTGTTTAAAGACAAGAAATTCCGGCATACTTGAGAATAAATTACCTGCTTCTTTAGGTATTTTTATGGCAACTGTTTCCAGTTGAACATAAAAACCTTCCAGCATCTTAATTTGTCAACAGGAGTATTCCTAGTTCTTCGTTGGTTAATAGTTTCTTTAGCTTTTCTCTCAAGCTCATTATAAATCAATGGGAGATAAGAATATTTTATGTTTTTTTATTGCAACAGTTCATCAAGTTTTACATTGCTTTCTCTTATTTCCTTTCTAGCCTATATACATAAATGTATCTGTAAATATTGATAATTACATTAAATATTTACTCACCCTCTCCAATTTTTTGCGTAAGAGGAATGGCATTGTATGAATTTTATTCCAGTTCCAATAGAGAATGGCTAATGTTAGGAAACCGGATCTGTCTAAATAATGTACAGTTACACAAATTAGAAGTATCATTATATAATTTCGTTTAAGCTATCTTACTAATTGTTGACATATACTTGAGAACATAGGCATAACGATACAACTCTGAGAATACTTGTTCATGCTCCTCTCCCCCAGTTAATCCAAGTCCTTTTGTCCATCGGGGATTCCAAAGAACCTGTTATAATGTAAATTTCAGACAAAGTTCGTCACATATATATAAAAAAAATAGTACCTGGCAAGGTAATTGGTGTGCCATTTGATCGGTAAAATTCCCTTCATTTCATGTGTTAGCATCATATATTCTGGTAATTGTGGACCAACTTTTTGAATCATCCATTGTGATTATATTGAATTGTGATTTTCCAGTTGTCAACATTGTTATTATCAACTTAACGAATTAAAACTCTTTGCTTCCTTCAACACAGCTCTGTACATGTCTTTTTAAAGAATTGCAATTTTTAGTTCTAGCTACAGAATATCTCTTAGTGTTGCCGGGGACATATTCATGCAATGCTCTTTTCATAATTTGTCAACTGGGAATTCGTATAATTAATCGAGTGAAAAACCACAGGACATTTATAGTAGTCCTAGTATTATATTTTTTTGCTTTACCTGGGTTTATTTCCTAAACTAATGTTATCTTTTATGCAGGTATGGACAAGGCTGCTTTACATTTCACATTTCTCACGACAGCAAATATAGTGATCAAGCACGTCTCCGTTCTACAATAAATATTCATATTACATCATTTTCTATATTGCTATATAGATATTTCCATAGATTAGATTCCTCTGTGTCAACCAAAGAATTTTGAAAATATGTAGCCTACATCTAAATGCACACTCGAGTGATTTGATAATTCCTGTCCTTTTTCGTTACACACCACATCGTTCATCTTTTGATTGCTCCAAGAGTTTTAATAGCTTTGGCCAATTCGCTTTTAATATTCACATTCGAGCGGTAATCAAGTTCATTATGAATAAATTTGAAACATTAATTCAATTCACTATCAGTGAAAACACCTTACACTAAGGAGTAACCCCAACAGTAAATTAACATGTATTGCTTTCAGAAAACAAAGGGAACGAAGGGACGGAACGAAATGAATTAACCAAAAAATACCACTAGAATGAGCTTCCTAACATGAAAACACAAGCAGCACGAGCATTTGCTAACGTGGTTGCAAGTGTGTTTTTCGTCTTCAGTTTGGCGTTTAGTACTTTTGTTCACTCTGGCGGCCTCTTTTAGGGCCCCTGAGCCGTTTTCGTTCTCTTTGGCTAAACTTGCCGTCGAGTGGAAGTTGTGGAGACGCCAGTTTGAGTATTATATTCTGGTCACTCGCAAGGATGAGAAGGAAGAGAAAATTCTGGTGGGTGTTTTAATAACGCTTCTTGGGGCTGAGGCCCTGAAAATTTTTGACACGTTGGTGTTTGCCACGACAGGCGATGACAAGAAGATAAAGCCAGTGCTGGACAACTTTGGTGACCATTTCGAGCCCTTTAAAAGCGAGGTCTTCGAGAGATTCAAGTTTTTACGTCGTCATCAGCTGCCAGGCGAATCGTTTGACTCTTTGATAGTGTACCTAAGAGGCATGAAAAAAGGCTATAACTATGGCACATCAGTTGAGTCAGTGCTACGTGATCAAGTGGTGTTGGGAGTAGGAGACTCGCAAATGGCGGGAAAAGTTTCTCTTTGAAAAAACGCTAGACCTTGCCATATCGTCCGGTCATGTGAAGCTTCACCTGCCCAGCTTACACAGATGAGTTCTGATCTTACTGTTTTCTGACAGGAGGATTCGATGAATTGGGTAGTCGACAAGCATGGCCGAAAAAGTCGTGGTGGAGTTCCGCAGGGGGTCGGCAGTAGTGGTGCGGCCAGAAGATGATTGATTGTTCGGGGGTTAGACGCCGTCACGCTAAAGGCATGTTTGGCCAATCACATCACTTGTTTTCAGTGTGGAGTAACTGGTCACTATTCTTGGCGCTTCCCCAATACTCAGCCGGGTCGGCAGCAGAATTTTCCTCGAGGGTCAACAACGTCGGAGTCATCTCGTGTTGGTGTGAGGCCTGCTCAAAAAGGTACAAAAATGCAGCTTTATTCGTTGGAAGGGGAGTCGGGCGGTGAAGGAGGAGAGTGGTTAGTCGAAGAATATGTTTTTAACGAGCTCCGACATGAACAATACTCGTCGTTAGAGAAGAATGAGTGGAGTGAGACATTGAAGGTGGACGACGTCAGCGTCAAGTTTAAGCTGGGCTCGGGGGCTTCTCGCAACGTTCTGCCCAGCGAAGTGTTTCATCAGTTGCCAACACGGCGACAACGTCTCCGTCCTGGACCACGTCTGCACCGGCATGGGGCAAAACATGAATATTTAACAGTTCTCGGCCTCCACACAGCGAAAGTGGTGATTCGTGGTGTGGTGCATATAGCGGTTTTTTTGCGGTGTTTGATGAGCCAGGCCAGTCATCCATCCTGGGACTTCCATCTTGCCATAGACTCAACTTGATATGGCGTGTTCATTCCATGGAAGTTGATCCACTTCCGCCGATGCCAGCCGTTGTAACGGAGTTTTTGGGCGTGTTGACGGGCCTGGGTAAACTTCCGGCTGAACATCACATACGGTTGGCCACGGGTGATAATGCTGTGGATCCCGTAGATTCGGCAGCCTGAAGACTTCCATTCAGCCTTAAGGAGCTAGTGTACACCAAACTGGTTCAAATGGAGACTGACGGTATTATTGTTCCAGTCACAGAGCCTACGGGCTGGGTGAGCCTTCTGTTGGTGATGAGCAAGCCGGATGGTGACGTCAGACTCGTTCTGGATCCTGCCAATCTCAACAAAGCAATCCTCCGAAAACATTTTGCGGTCCCGACGGTCGAAGAACTGTTTGCTAAAATTGGCAAGGCGAAGTTCTTTTGTAGTCTTGACGCGGCGTCGGGATGTTATCAAATTCCGCTTTCATAAGAGTCTTCATACTTGTGCACTATGGCAACGCTCAAGGATGCTTTCGTTTTATTCGGATGCCGTTTGGGATAAAGTCGGCACCGGAAGTGTATCTACAAACTATTTCGGAGTTGTTTGGTGACCTTTCGGGTTTTTTGATTTACTTTGACGACTTTTTGGTCCCCTGCGAAACCACGGAAGAGCTTCATTTCAATTTACGTCAAGTGCTTGTTTGGTGTCGCAACACAACCTCAAGTTCTAGCTCGAAAAGTGTAAATTTTTCTTAAAGGAGGTGCTGTGTCTTGGCCACATCATCGGCGAGGGCGTGGTCAAAGTTGACCCATCCAAGGTGGAGGCAATCGTCAATATGCCGGAGCCTAGTGGCAAAGCTGATTTGGTCCGTCTTCTGGAAATAGCCACGTATTTGGACAAATTTTGTAACAACCTGGCCGGCGTTACTCGTACCCTGCGAGATTTACTGAAAGAGTCGTCTGCATGGGTCTGGGAGGAGCCGCAAAGGGCTGCGTTGGCTAAATTGAAAGAAATTATGTCTTCGTTGCCCACCCTGCGCAGGTTTGACTTTGAAGTTCCAGTGGTGTTGTTGGTGGACGCTTTACCAACAGGAATTGGTGCGGCTTTCCTTCAAGACGGCCAGCCGTTGGCTTATTCGTCAACGTCGCTTACCCCGACTCAACAAAGCTACTGCTAAATCGAGAAGGAGCTACTGGCAGTAAAGTTCGGTCTGCTACGGTTCCGGCAATATGTGTATGGTCGGCAGGCGATGGTGGAGTCTGATCACAAGCCGTTGATGGGGCTTTTGGATAAGGCAGTGGCTGATTATTCTCCTCGGATCCAACGTATGCGACTCCAGCTCCAACGTTTTGATTTCAGGTTGGTCTACAAACCTGGGAAGGAGCTATTTATTGCAGATACTCTGAGTAGAGCTCATATGCCAGCCCTGTTTGCTGATAACGTCACGGAGGGATGCCAGGAGCAAGTACATACAGTCCTGGATCACATTTTTCCTCGGCGTGATACTCGATCCCGCTATGCTAAGGCCACTGCGGACGATCCGGCGCTGCAGTTGGTGAAAGAGTTGCTCCTGTCTGGCTGGCCCGAGAAAAAAAGTCATTGTTCCATCCCTGCTAGTCCGTTCTGGAATGTCCGTCATTCGCTTAGTGAAGTGGACGGTCTGATTCTCTTTGGACAACTTTTAGTCGTTCCAGTGTCCTTGCGAAGGGAAGCAATAGAAGGCATTCACTTCGGCAATTTTGGTAAAGTGAAGAAGGTGAGACGGGCCAAATCGTCTGTTTTCTGGCATGGCTGTGATGACCACATCGGCAACATGGTGGCCAGTTGTGCTACCTGCCAGAAAAACCGCCACAAACATCCAGCCTTGCCCTTATTTCCAGTTCGTCTTCTAATTTCATCCGTTTCAGATGGTCTCCGCGGATATCTTCCAGTTTGCTGGGGTTCATTATTTGCTTCTAGTCGACGAATACAGCAAGTGGCCATGTGTGGAAAAAATGAAGTACCTCACGGCGGCTTCTAAACACAAAACCAAAAACGATAGAATCATAACCATGAGAGCAGAGAAAAATCCTGATTTAACTTGATCAGGGGAAAAATACTCATACCCAAAATATCTAGTGGTCACATTCAACAGAATAAAGGAAAGAGAATAAAAAAACAAGCGAATAGAAAAACTGACAGCGGTTGCCCGTTGCCGTGTTCTTTCTTAAAGTGACGCTGCCCGTTCAGGCCGGCTTGGCTGCCCGTCACCCGTCTCGCGCCCAATTCCTCCGTAAACTGCTTCTAAGACACGCGTTCAGTTTGGATGTCTACCTCTTCCTCTAGTAATAGTAACGGCCCCCGTTTTACGTCCACGCATCTTTTGGCCTCTGCATGTCCCAACAAGAAGATTTCTCAAATTATGACGTAATATAAATGCAGATAGGGAGGGCACGGGTTTGGGAGACGAACCCTTAGGGTCGTCGCTACATTTATTTTCTAACACAATAAAGATACAATTGTGTTACGAAATTAATTTCGCTAGATCCTGGAAAGGTGATTTTAAAGCTTACTGTGATGAAGTCGAATAAAGAGAGAGAGAGATTGCGGCTCGTAACAGTGTATTGGGACGACCACTGCTCTGTGGAGAGCAGACAGAGACTGAGAGTGAGGGGAGGGAGTCCTCTCCTATATATGGAGCCGACGGGTGCCGTGTTGCCAGATGGTGGTATCATCACACGCCCCTTTCAACGAGCAAAGCTAACACAACATAGTTAACTTTGCTCTTTAACATATTAAAGAAAACACAACTGGTAACACGCAATACACAATACACACATAACCATGAATGGGTGAACATGATAATGGGATGGGTGTTATTGCGTCCACTCGGCTGGGAAGAAGTGACGCCGCGGCTGTTTTGTTCTTGTTGAACGGCGTAAAACAGGTGGAACAGGATTTTCTTGCACCGGTGGAGCAGGATTCTCTTGTACCGGTGGCTCGGTTTGTTCCGGTTGAGGCGGCTGAACGACTTCCGGCTGGATTGGTGTAGTGGCTGGTGTAGTAGCTGGTGTAGTGGCTGGTGTAGTAGTCGGAAATACGGGTACGCGGGGGCGAAGAAAACGCCGGTTGCGCCGAAAAATCCGTCCAGCTGGAGTCTTGATGAGGTAGTCTCGATGATGGCCGACTTCTACGATAACTCCGGGGGTACACCACAGCTTGCTGGTGGGATGTTGGATCAAGACGTGGTTGCCGACGACAAACGGAGCAAGCGGTCGCGTGTGTTTGTTGTAGTGAGCTATTTGTAGCTCCTTGGACCGTCTCGCACGTTTCTCGAGTACGTCGGCTGCTTTTTGCCATTCTGGCGCGAATGAGCGGCGATGTGCTGGCAGACAGTCACGCATTGGGCGGTTGAAAATCAACTGTGCTGGGCTTGCACCACCAGATCGCGGCGCATTTCGAAAAAGCAGGATACTTTTGGCGAATTTTTCTTCGTTGAATGCGCCAGCTGTCCACGATCCACGGATGAGCGCCTTCATCGAGTCGATTTCTGCTTCAGCCCGGCCATTGGACTGAGCGTAATACGGTGAAGACGTGAGAGAAGTAATCCCCCAATCCGTTAAAAAACGTTGGAACTCCGCTGCACCAAACTGCGGCCCGTTGTCGGACCAGAATGTGACTGGGGCTCCTACGTTAGAAAAGAAACTGCGGCAATGGCCGATAACGTTGCGTGCCGTTGTTTTTTTGTCACGAAAAGCAACAACATGTGGCCAACCACTGAATTTGTCAACCATCACTAAAAAATGGCGGCCATTTAATTCACAGAGATCCGCATGGATTTGTTCAAATGGACGAGTCGCTGGTGGGCGCACTCGAAATGGCTCTGGTTGTTGTGAAGGTAGATGTTTGGTA
Organism: Daphnia pulicaria; assembly: GCF_021234035.1. Taxonomy (NCBI): domain Eukaryota; kingdom Metazoa; phylum Arthropoda; class Branchiopoda; order Diplostraca; family Daphniidae; genus Daphnia; species Daphnia pulicaria. The sequence continues at coordinate 15,914,527 of NC_060913.1, forward strand.
CACGTTTCACAATGTTTGGTTGCGTTCACTATATCGTTGTCAATGTTCGGCCAGTATACCGATAAACGGGCTCGTTGGCATGTTTTTGTCGCACCTTGGTGCATCTGCACTAAATCACGCAGAATGTCAGCACGAATGGAATGCGGAATAACGATGCGAGGCCCCATTACGATCATGTCATCAGAGTCATCGATTGCCAAACGCTCTTTTACACTCCAAAAGGGACGCAAATCACTATCTAAGTTACACTTGTCGTTAGGAAAACCCGAGATGATTTGATTTCTCAGTTTCACCATAACCGGATCGTTGGCTGCAGCACACTTGATTTTTTCTAACACTGGGTCGAGGTTTGGATCAGCTTGTGACAGCTGATTTCCGGAGAGACTCATCAGAGCGATTTTTCCCTGATATGATGGTAGTCCTTCACCCAGTTCATCACTAGTGGTTGCTTTGTCGACCGGGGCTCGAGATAGGGCGTCCGCGTCGGAATTTTGTTTTCCTGGGACCCAACGAGCAACAAATGCATAGCGCTGCATCTTGAGGCGTAAGCGAAGCAAACGGGGGTTGTCTAGTTTGTCTAGAGAGTAACTGTTCAGTATGGGCACTAATGGTTTGTGGTCCGTCACTAAGTCAAACGAAGGAAGTCCTTCAAGAAACTGACGACACTTATTCATGGCCCAAGCGGCACTTAAACACTCGAGTTCGATCATGGCATAACGTGTCTCGGCGCTAGAAAGAAAACGAGATCCTGCTTGCACCACACGCCACACTTTGGAATCGTCGAGCTGCTTTAAGAGAAAACCGAGTCCGTTAAGCCGCGATGCATCAACGTGAAGGCTTGTTTTGCGCTTTGGGTCGTAAAACGCTAGATCACGCACGGTAGATAAAAGTGTTCTTGCTGCCGTGAAAGCCTCTTCATGTTGAGTTGTCCATTCCCACGTGTAGCCAATCTTGAGCAGCGGGGATAATGGATCTAATGCGGCGGCCAGTTGGTCGGAAAAGTTGCCGACTTGCTGACAGAGTCCAAAAAATGAACGGACGTCTGTAATCGAGCTAGGTGTTGGGAAATCGCGGATTGCTCGGGTGAGCTCTGGGTCCGGTCGAAATCCATCAGCGTCGACGACGTAACCACCGAAAGTAACGGCGGGCTGAGCGAACACTATTTTGGCGGTGTTGATGGCAACGTTGTGAGCTGCTGCTCGATGGAATAATCTTCGTACCGCTACGACGTGCTCATCGTAAGTTGCGGAGAAGACGAGTACATCTTCAACGATGCGTCTGCAATTCGGGAGATCATCAAACACTTCTGATACACGACGGCAGTAGTCGTCACCTGCATGTGAGACGCCGAAGGGAAGACGAAGGTACTGGTATCGCCCGAAAGGAGTAGAAAAAGTTGTCAGGTCGATCGACTCGTCATCTAGCGGTACCTGATGATAACCTTTTAGCGCGTCAATGATGGTGAAGAATTTCATTCCGGGCGGAATGGTGCGCACTGCTTGAAACGGTGTGGCCGTCTCAAAATTTGGCCTGATTATGCACTTGTTCAACTCACGAAAGTCGATCACCAGACGGATGTCGCCATTTTTCTTCAGCGGAACTAAGAAAGGATGCACCCAAGCCGTCGGCTTTACCACTTTTCGGATAATGTTAGCGGATTCAAGATTGTCCAACTCTGCTTTCACTTTTGGTAACAAAGGGACGGACACTGGGCGTGAGCCTCGTATTGCCACTGGCCGCGCGTTTTCCACCAATTCGAAATGACATGGTGGTCCCGACATCTGGTGGCATGTTCCGTCAAAAATCCGCGGGCATTCGTTCATGAGAGTTTTGAGATCGGCCTGTCGTTGAGAGTCGGTAGGTGGCGTGCTCGCCACCATTCCAACGTACGTGTGCGGATAGGCGGCTGGAAGCATTCCCATCATCTGCTGGCTCCTTTTGGACAACACTGGCTGCTTTAGTTCACGTAACACGTGAATGGCGGTGTTCACTGATCGGGACACTTTGTCACGTGTCGTCCACACAATAACCGCGCTGAAAACACCAATGCTGATGATCGGGCTCCCCACTGCTGTAACTGGTTGTACACCTTTCTGCAGCGCCACCTTGCTAAACTTCCGCTTGTAGAGTGATTCTGGGATGGCGTCGAGGTCAGCGCCTGTGTCTGGGAGAAAATCGATCACAACAGATGATGTCCATTTTTCCGGATTGACTGCCAGTTCCACTAAATCACTCGCGTTTAAAGCCCCCACTGTCGGAGGGGAGGGGTCAATGTAAATGCCCTGTTGTTTCTTGGCTGCTGCTTTGTTCCGGCAAACTTTGAAGTAATGGTTCAGTAGGCCGCACTTTTTACACTCCTTCCCTTGGGCCGGACAGGCCGTCAAAGGCTTACAGCGTGTCTTCGATCCGCAATTCCAGCAGCCCGTGAATTTCGCGCCTGCTGAACTGCTGCCACCTGCTGGCGGCTTGCCGGACTTTTCTTTGAAACGCTTGTAAGTAGAAGTTGCGCCTTGAATTGCCGCAGCGTCACCTGTCTTTAAGTTCTTGGACTGCTTGCTCGATGCTTCTGCGGTTCGGATGATTGTTAGCGCCTGATCCAGCGATAAAGTCGCACCTTGTTCGAGGAGTTTTACGCGCACTTCATCACTCTCGACACCAAATATAAGCTGGCCTAGAATGCGAGTTTTTTCACAATTCGCACAACAATCCGTCGCGAATTCACATTTCCGAGCTAAGTCCCGCAATTCACACAACCAATCATCTGCTGATTGTTGCACGCCTTGTGTCTTTGCCGCGAACTGTTGGCGCCACACGTGGCGGTTGCGGCCGGCATTGCAACGAGCACGGAGATGGTCGATGACGACCGTGTGGTTGTCAAGCTGCGGGTCGGTTAGGCCCATGGAAAGAACTGCTTGGAGTGTGTCGGTTGACAGGCACGATAACAGCGTGTGAGCCTTGTATACGGCCCGCTGACCTTCAGCCAGTGCCGAATCAATCGTCGACAGGCTGAGAAAAATTGTCCATTTCTTGTGCCATAGTTCGAAAGAATCCTTGTATTCGTCCAGGTCGAAAGGTGGAGGTTTGCCGTACGGTTTAAACGCCGCCATGTTGATGAGTTTGCTCCAAAGCCAGCCAATGTCAAGCCCACTTTCCTCGCCCTCCAGCTTGGAGAGAGAGAAAACACAATAAAGGGGATGCTTGTTGCTGACGAATAACACTGTAACGTGGAGACAAGAACTCAAAATGCACCGCTTAGTGGCCCATCGATCACGATAGCTACCATGACAATGACCGACTAAAGCATGACGAAAAAATGTTCAAACGTTTACTCAATGGCTGATAAATCACGATCGCTACCATGAATAAAGCCAACATGAGCCAAAACTTCACCTCAAACCAAAAGTTAAAGTCGGATGCCTTGGATAAACTTGGATGCACTTCACCCGATCCAATCGAAACAATGGCGGACAAAAGTTTTAGGCCACACAATAGTTACTAGTCAACTGGGTAGTGCCGTGCGCAGCCATGCGGTCGAGACGAAAAACTGTCGCGACAACACAAAAACTGCAGTTCACACACACTCTGGTCGGGAAATTAACGCCAATAAATTGTCACAATAAATTGCACGATAAATGTACCTTCACTGAAAACGATCACCAACTGCGCCATGTGATGAAGTCGAATAAAGAGAGAGAGAGATTGCGGCTCGTAACAGTGTATTGGGACGACCACTGCTCTGTGGAGAGCAGACAGAGACTGAGAGTGAGGGGAGGGAGTCCTCTCCTATATATGGAGCCGACGGGTGCCGTGTTGCCAGATGGTGGTATCATCACACTTACGGCATATGTTTTAATTTTTATTCTTGTTTCTCGACAATCCGATCTGGAGCCCGATTATACAAGCGGTTGAATGATGCTTCATGGGCTAGCTCGCTGCTCGAAGAATCACATCAATCGGTGCGCCTTCGACGACCGCACTGGAAGCTGCTGTATTTCTCATGGAGTGCGCCCCAAAATTAGTCGTATTGACGCCCGCTTCTCTCAGCATGGATTTTATCCAACGACTCACAGTATATTAGACGATACTGGTTTATGTGTAACAAGAGCAATTAGCAATCTAGACCCCCCGACGCCGGCCTGTTCGCTCTATAAATTCCCTCAACGCGCTCACTGTGCATAATTTCTCCTCCGGCTTGCTCGTCATCTCGAAAGATTTCAGCGGTCCACACCCCTGGGTCTTCCTCAGCCGGTCCAAGGAAAACTTTACACCTTCCTGCGTAAATTTAATGGATTAAAAACTGATAGCCGTCACTTCCGCCACCCTCTTCCAGGTGATTAGTGCTATCAGAGTGACTAGTTTGCTCGTAAAAACTTCCAATGATAAATTTCAGTTTTCCCCTAACAACCCGATAAACGCCGACACCTTCACCGAGTCCCACATCTCGTTATATCTAGGCTTCGCCGGATTTTGGTGATAGAATCCCCTCATCAATCTGACAACCAGGGGTGCTCTCCTATCGCCACGCCATCCATTGGGCCCAAAGTTTTTTACAACATCGAGCGATGAACGTTCACTGTGCTGTAGGACTTGCCCGAAGCATGCAAGTCCGTGAGAAACTGAAGCAAGTTTTTTTAGAGTTGTCGATAAGGGATCCGCACTCTTTCGCACACACAAATAATCCCAATTTCGGCACGTGGAGTTGTATGCGCCGAGAGTTCCCTTTCTGTTTCCGGCCACGATAAGGCTGATCACTGATGACGAAATTCACTTGTTACCTAGTTGTCGCCAGACAACCTCCAAGCGGCCAGGTGTAGGCCGTTGGACGTCAAAAGCGGATGCGTCTCTTCTAGCTGGCAACAAAAGGCTCGGCTCTTGAGTCTTGACGGAACATCATCGGTACGTCGAATGCTAGTTCTAGCAAGACTGGGAACAATGGTTGGCCTGTCCACGTAGGACAAACAAAAATGATTTCAGCTTTTTCTCGCCTAATTTTGTCTAAACATTTAAAAATTAGCGCAAAAGGGGGTGAAGACGTAACCTGCTAGATCCTTCCAATTAATCGCAAATGCATTCACCATCATCGCCTACGTTTGTGGTCACCAGAAATAAAATTCGTCACTTGAGCGTTCCATCGCGAAGAAAAACCATCCACTTCGGATGGCTATAACGCTTGGATGGATTCGAACACGGCTGGATTCAACCTCCAGTCCCCGGAATCCGGTCCCACGCGGGACTCTTCATCCGCCATTATGTTCAATCTGCCTTGAAGTTAAACTGCTTCAATGCCAACATTCCGGCCCTCGCACCACTCCTTTAAAGCAGCCAAATCCTCGTCAATTCCACCGACTTAGTGCCGCCACCGTAGTTGATGTACGCAACTGCGGTCATATTATCTAAATAAATCCGCACCGCAATGTTTCCTGCTTCCACCGTAAACACTTGAATTGCATAGAGCGCCCCCTATCAACTCCAGCTCATTTATGTGCCTTCGCCTATTCTGCAAGGTCCACGAAACCCTTTTTTAAAGTGATTAAAGTAAGCCCCCATCCTGTCAATGAAGCGTCGGAAAAAATTCCAAACCTTGGGAACTTTGGAAAAAAAACACTTTCGCTCTGATCAAGGCAAGATTACTGGACCACCACTCCAGATCCCACCTTGTATTCAACGAAAAAGGGCATTTGGTGTTAAGATTGAAACTTGTTCGTCTGGCTTTACTAATAAAAAAGGCCTGCATTCTTCTGAAATGAGCCTGCGCAAAGGGCATAGTTGGGATCGCCCAAGTGAAATTCCCCATTATCGAAGCTATTTCTCTTGAGTAAATAACCCCCTTTACCAACACTGCGTCGAATTTAGTCTTAACTTCTGTCGCTTTTCTGTCCGGCAGCGCAAAGGGTGAATTATTAGAATTTATCAGAAGGCCCAAATATTCCATTATTTTGCTAGGCTTCACTATCGAATTTTCAAAATTGATTAGGAAACCTAGATTCTGTAACAACTCGATCGCCTTTTTAACATCCGCTTTCGCACCCTCTTTTGACGAGCTCATGATTAAAATATCATCGAGATAGATAATCAAGCGCATACCGTGTTTTCTTAGGTAGGCCACCACCACCCTCAAAATTGTATAGAACAACCTTGGCACAGGTTCAAATCGAATGCTGACAATTAAATTAGTCCTCCCCTCCCTTAAATCCGCCCCCTCCACGCAAAACGCAGACATTTTTGATTGGATGGGTGTACAGGAATGGTCATATAAGCATCCTTCAAATCTAATTCTCCTTCTCTCAGAATGTAACGCGCCGAATCAAGATTCTCCATCTTAAAGTGCTAGTACTTTATGAATTTGTTTAACGGTTTAAATTTACGATCGGCCGAAAACCACCCGCTTTTTTTGGAATGACGAAGAGAGCGCAAACGAATCCCTCAGAATTAGTGCCCGTTACATCTACAACGGCTCTCTTCTTCAATAATTCCTTCACTTCGAGGTCACATTTTTTTAACATGTCTGCCGACATGGGAACAGGCGACGGTTTTCGAAATTGTTTTGGGTGCTCCAAAAATTCAAATTTTACCCCGCTCGTCACACAATCGACCCAAACATCGTCCGTAACTTTACTCCAATTACTTGCGAAATCCAAAATCTGCTCTCCTACTCTAACATTTCCCTCTTTGCAATTAACGCTAGACTTAGGGTTATTGCAAGAAATGAACGACACGTTCCTTCCTCCGCCTCTCAACCAAGTATTTGCCGGTGTCGTATGCTCCTTTCTTTTGTCCGACTTCCACCTCTCTTCCGGAAAATAACCCGGTGCCTCCGATCTTATCGGTCTTAAGACCCTGGTAGACGGGTTTGGACGGTTCGTCTTCCTTATGCCCGCTCTCACTTTCTCCTTTGCTGCCGCCGAGTTGGCCAAGGTGACGTCCTGTGTTGCATCTTTCAACATCGATTGCAAAAAGGCGTTCGTGAAAAGAAGGTCTTTGGCCTCTTTTCCAGGGACATAAGCACTGGGCAAGGACAGGAGATATTCAAACGCCGGATCCACTACCGACACCACCGAACGCCTTCTCCGCTGAGAAATGTGAGGAAAGTCTCTTTCCCATTGCCGCCGGATCGCCTGTGCTACACTTTTAGCTTCATTTTCCACTTTCCCTTCGCCGAGAGAACAGATCTTGGTGTATAACTTTAAATGAGAGGTGGCGCTATATCCATGATCTTTAGCTGCGTGGCTATAAGTGCCTCTTCAACCACGCCAATTGTTTTCGAGCGATTGCTGTCTTTAGCTCGGCGCGACATGAAGCTGTCGAGCTTCGGGGGTTTGATAGAGAAAGATTTGTCCTCAAACTCAAAATCAAATCTCTTGGAAATCGCCTTAGAATTTTCTGCCCAAAGACCGTGTACAATCCAATTACTAATTTTTTCCGTGATTTCTCGAGAAACGAAAGTTGGCTCATCGGAGCCACTCGTGGCACTAGACGGTTCGGCACAGCATGCATAAGGCGGCCTAGCCCAGCCTGTATTGGACGGTCCAGCTTCGCATGCTTGTTCAGGGACTACCTTGACTTTCCGCTTTTTATTCTGCGATGATTTCGGCAACCAAGAAAGATCCGTTGACCTACGCTTAGGGGATTCAGCCTCCTCCTGCTCTGACTCCTCATCACTTACGTCTTCTTCTACCTCAATAACCTCTTCTTCCTCAATGCTTTTACGCTTCTTCTTTCTTTGATCTACTCGCTTCGTTCTTGGTTTCTCTACCATTTTTGATTTCTCCCCCCAACCTGCTCTTGGTTTCCCCAATCGATCTGTTCCAGGCTTCTCTACTTGATTCTCGTGAATTTCCTCATCGAAACCGCCTTGTCTATTCAAAAATTCCCTAAACTCTCCATCCTGATAATAACGATCCTCATAACTTTCGTCGTGCTGCTGAGCATCGAATCTCACACTTGGAAGACGTTCACGGCATTTGAAATGGTCGCGAGGTTGAACGTGAAAGGATGGGCCAGCACCGTGCTGGGCCCAAAATGGGGCACGATCTCTTTCCACAAACACGAATTCGTCGTATGGACCACGAGGTAGTCTATCCCATTCCTCAAACCCAGGATCAAAATCACGATTTTCCTGATTTCTTACTCTATTTACGGCCCGTGGATCCCACGAATATCGCCCACCATAGTAATCACTTGGCCTTGACATCTTTACTGTTCAAGAGCTGAAAAAAGTTTGAAGATTCGGGGCGTGTACAGGTCTGAGGAAAAAGGTAGCGTATCGCACCTCTATTTTTTGTTTGGTCTTAAATAAATTTGCCAACACCTTAAAATTAAAGTTCAAAATGAATTAATGCCCGAATGAAACAATATTTAAGTACACAACCGGAATAATCATAAACCCTAAGTGACTTAATGACTCCAAGTCTCCAACGGTTGACACATCAAAATACAATTACAAAATTAGGGAATATTTTGTTTGTTTCCCACATCCAAATTTTTTTCTTATATTCTTCTACTAGTAGCATGTCACAACTTATTCGTTTTCATTAAAAACAGCATTAAAAACATCATTCATATATTAAATCGGCTTGTCTGCATTCTGCTCGAAAGTTTGCCACACTGTCTCTTTGAGTAATCCCAATAGTGCCAAACCAAACCAAATAAAAAGTCTAAACCTTTTACATAGGGCTATTACTCACTTTAAACGGGTAAAGTGGCCTGTTTCGCCGCCCACCTGAGCGGCCTGTCTCGAGGCAATTTCCTCCATGCCAAAATAGCCCTGGATTTGATCGAGCAAAGCCATTTGATGATAAAATCCGCCTCGTTCAAAGTCCTGCCCGTCACCCTGTCCGAGATCTTTTTGCTCAACTTCAATCTGCGATTCGCCAGCCTTCGGGCCTACGAACGAGTCCAGCCCATCCTGTGCGTCTGCCTAGCCTGCCTCAATCCCATGAGCCTCCTGGAAATTTTGTTCGTACTATAAACTAATTCCTGTCATTTCTGTTTTTTAGGAAGAAAGTGAGCGGATGAGTCTTATGTACAATAAAATCAGCACGGTCAGTATGATCCTCAACAAAGGCAACGTCTACAGTACTCTTCATTCTCACTTGCCGGGGAGGTCAGTTGCAGAAAACCAATGCCTAGGCAAACCATTATTGGTGGACAATCCTTTCTTCCGAAATTGAACTGCTAAGGAAACTAACTAAGGACTGCAACCCTGAAAACTTCATTGATTTTCAGGCTATAGCCAAAACAAATGGCCACGAAATTGAAAGCTTGGAAACGCAATGTTTTCCAATTGGGCCAGTTTTATGAAATGAAGTTGAACCGGAAAAATATTGGATGGACAAAGGTGAAATGACAAAAATTCTTTACTGTATAACCACCGGATAAATTTCTTATCGTTGTAATCAAGGCAGTTAAGACCGAAGTAGAAGAAATATAGGGAGAAACAGAAGTAAAATAAGTTGGAGAAGAATTTAACGAAGGAAGAAGCAGAAGAATTTCTGTTTTTAGGTAGAGATCGATCGTTTAACACTTTTATACAACGAGATCAGCACGGATCCCAACATCAAGACAAGACAACAAATATGGAACAACATTCGTCCCCATTTTCCGGGTAGGAAAGTCTTCGCAATTGAGAATAAACTGAAGAGACTCTCTACACCACCGGATAAATTTTTTATCGCTATAATCACGGCAGTTAAGACCGAAGTAGAAGAAATATAGGGAGAAGCAGAGGGAAAAGAAGTTGGGGAAGAATTTGACGAAGGAAGAAGCAGAGGAATTTCTGTTTTTATGTAGAAATCGATCGTTTAACACTTTTATACAACGTGATCAGCACGGATACCAACATCAAGACAAGACAACAAATAAAGAATAACATTCGTTCCCATTTTCCGGGTAGGAAAGTCTTCGCAATGGAGAATAAACTGGAGAGACTCTCTACACCACCAGATAAATTTCTTATCGCTGTAATCAAGGCAGTTAAGACCGAAGTAGAAGAAATATAGGGAGAAGCAGAAGGAAAATAAGTTGGAGAAAAATTTGACGAAGGAAGAAGCAGAAGAAAATGTTTTTATGAACTGCAACAGAATTGGTTTCTGTGTTACAAGGCCGTCTAAAATTAGTCTGCATATTATAAAGGTTGTCTATAATGGAAGAAATATTTTCAACCGTGGATGATGAGAAGAAGAAGAGACAACGCTCCATAAGTCCCTGAAGAAAAAAATGTCTATGAACTCGTAATTCCCCCTAGAAAAAGATGCGAGATTGAGGAAATTGTACTAGTTGATAAAGGTTGCCAGTTTTAACAACAACACTAACAAAACAAACTAACTAACAACAAAAACACTTCCTAGTTAAAGGGTTGGAAAATTCTGCTTCCATGACGACAATTATTGTGTCGGCTGCTCAACATAACTCGTTTTGTTTTGTGACACGCCTTTCGACAAAACAAGAAGAAGACATCCGTCAAATTAGGAGAACTGTCATGAGTTAATGACAACCAAATTCAAAATATAAGTCAGCTGACATAGCTTCCCAAATAGCACAAAGATGTCGTCAAGATATTCATTTTACCTTCATTTCATGTTCACTTACTGTTTTTCATGTTGCCTTATTTATATCAAATTGATGTTGCGTTAATGAATTGGCTGTTACCTCTTCCCATATTTATTTAAATAAGAAAGTGACATCAGACTTTAATATCAATTACATGTCATAATTCCATGTACCTCATACAGCAAAATTTTTGCGTTTTATTAGCAATTTAAAAAAATATCTTTAATGTCTTCATTAATAATGTTAATCATTAATATCATGAATATTTTTTAAATCGCATTTTTCATCATAATCTTAGCCTACAATGTCACTTTTAGCGTTTAAGTATCAACTATCAATAAAACATAACTGAAAACATAATTAATGTGTAAAAAAGTAGTTATTTTTATATGCAGTTTACAGTTTGTCGATTGATTCAAATGTGAATCAAGAAACCTTAAAGATTTAGTAATCAATTAAGAACTGAACATTGGAATCAACGTAGGCCTACAAGGGAAAAAATTGTTGCTTACCATATTATTTTTTTTTATTGCTGACACTGAACATTACTAGTTAAGTAACGGAGAAACATGACCATTTATGTCTTAACCTCGCAATCGCTGAACTCGCTTTTATCATCATTCCTTTCACTATCGCCTTTCTCATTGTAGTATAGGAGTTCAAATTTTATTGACTATAACTGCCATCGTCTTCATACCTGTGAATGGTTTATTTTTCTAGGCTTCCATCTTTTCCATTCAAACTTGTTTTATCAATATCCTGGGGCCATTAGCAGCATATTAAGTTTAGAGATAACACATAAATGAGTATTTAGTTGTTGTCTTATTGAATCTGTTTTCATTTTATCTAATAAATTTTTGCGTTTTTTTCTTCGTTTTAATTGTTTTCTTTGTTTTGTAAATAAAATTATTTGGCGGATTTTCAGATTTCAATTCAATTCCAGAGGGGATCAATTCCAATTCCAAATTCAATTCAAAATACAGAGACAAATTAATTGGAATTCGGTCCTAATTCCAATTCAGAATTTAAATTCCAATAAATTCAATTCAAACATATTTTGCGGTTGTATAACTTTATTATAAATCAACTAAGATCTTTAAAGAATTTTTGCATTTTTCTTGATAAATTGAAGCGATTCAAACGTTTCTGGTTTCTTACGACTGCGTCTCAAGGACAAAATATCGGCAGCAGTGCTGAACACTCGTTCAATGTTGGCTGATGATGCAAGGATACCGACATTTTTCTTAAGTGATAGGTTCCGTTAAAGCGGGACTCATTTTTACGCCAATATTCAAGGGGATGAAACATTACTGGTTTCCCTTTTTCTTGTATTGGGATGACTGGGGGTTCAGCTAGATAAGTAGTTAGTTCGTCCATCATTTTTGCAGTTTGAGACGAATTCTTATTTGAGACGGAAATTTTGTTTGGGTCAGCATTTTATGAAAATATTTACCCATAAAGAACCACGAGGCAGGATGTGCGGCTCTAATAAGGTCGTTAAAAGCCCTATGGCTTGACTCCATAACGTTGTTTGTTCGATTCGTGTCCATAAACACACAGAATCGTTGGGGCCAATTCGCTCAAGCCAGAAGGATCGGATGTAATCGACAAATTGGCGGACACGCACCCTTGTTTCCGCGTCGATTCCATCTTCTATTTCCAGACTGTAGTTCCGCAGCGCCTATTTACAACAATCAAACATTAATTACATCGTTTTATTTTTGAATAAATTAAGAAAAATACCTCGTAGCCATCCCAGGCTCGTTCAGGGGGAAGTAGGGCAATTGCTATTGCCATTTTCACCAACCGTTTGATGTTCTCATCCACTGAGATGTGTGGCGTACCTGTATTTAGACTATAAACAGAATGAACATTTGAAATTTGAAAAATATTGTTTTTGTACTTTACTTACCATTCCGGAATGATAGTAGCACCCTCGGGCCCTTCCTGTGGGAAAAACGGAGGACGTGGCCTGTAAAATGGCCAGCTTATAGTCCGCTACGAGCAGCCTGGGCGCGGGAAGTCTTCCGGTTTGTGCTTTGCAGACATCCATTACGCGGCGGAGACACGCCTCGTATAAACCTTGCGTCTTTTTCGTTATTAAAAACGAAGCCACCTGTATGCTCTTCAAAAAAATGGTCGTTAACATCTCGCTATAATCATATAAAACAAAAAAAATTTCGCAAACTTTGTCGACAATTGTTGGAAATAATTCTTGACGACATCGGACGTCGGGAAAAGTAAATAGAAATATACACGGCCATCGTGACTCTCCCGGCCGACCATAATCAAATCATTAGTTGGCATTGTCAACTGTCACAACCAACCACTGCCCCCACCCCCGTCTTATTCACAAGAGTTTCCGGGTTCAAACGGCATTCAATGATGAGGTAATCAACACATTTCTTTTTTCTCGTCCCCCACAAATTGTATTTTTTTTAAATTATTCATCAGCGGGAGAAATAATTTAAAAAAGTCACTTAAAAAGACGGGATCTGGTTAATGCAGACGTACTACAGGCTAGTGAACTTCTTTGAGGGATTACATATAGTTGTAGCGCCCAGTGCTTTTTTACTACCGTTATGTGTCTACACGAGCGATTGAGCCCGACATGACGAACAAAGTCGCATTGATTGCCGTTTCACGACGAACGCGAGTTTTTTTTCTCTTCTTTTTCTTCTTGTCCCCCCGATGGAGGATCGAGCAGAGGCAGTAAAGAAAAAAGCAATAAGAATAAGACCTATTGTGCAACGAAACGAAAAGCAAAAAGGTGGATCATAGATCTATGAAACTCACTGAATGGCACAACAAAAAGTCATGAAATTGCTCGAATAACAAACAGAGATTTTTCTTTTTTTATGGACGCCGATAGAGTCAACGGAGAGAGAGTCAACACAGGGGCCAAGGGGCCCCAAGTGGAAAACGGAATAAAGACTCGAAATACCAACGACACGAGATAGAGAGAAAAAGAAGAAGCGGTTAGGACAACACATCATTTATCAGTCGATATTTCTGGGAAGAATAAGAGCGCGCACACTTTGAACACACCTTTTTTTATTCCTCCAACTACTACCACTGCTAATGTAAAGGTATATCCAACATCTCCCTAGGTCTACTTCTGCTGCATCCTTCGTCGGGTTTGTTTTGGTTCTCTGTATCCCATATCCCATATTCTGCCATATCGTTTGCCAGAAAGGAGAAACACATTTCTCATTTAACATTCATCAGATAAAAAAGGATCTATTTTACAAAGCTGACTGCGGTGAGCCATCTGCTTTCCACTACTGACTTGGATTATTCTTGCATAGAACCAGGCGCACAGGAAGTTGTATCTATCACGCTAGAGATGAAATTGGGGGATGCCTTTACTTATTCGGCAGTTTCCTCCTAGCTTAGCCCTTTATTCACTGAAAAAAAATGCTTACCGTTCCAAAAGCAATTGCGTGCACTGAGGCTAGTTGGTAAAAGCCAGTTGGTTGCGCGTGAAATGTGGCGTCCATGTGGAGCTAGACGGCATCAAGCAATGCAGGCAATGAACCCACGTTGACGAAAAATAAGGCCTCTCCGTCCCCCGAAGTGACTCTACCGAAGAAGAACTGATTTATGCCATTTAAATCCATTCTGAAAAAATGGAACATAAAAATAAGTATGAAACGTATAAAAAAACATTTTTTAAAACTTACCGGTATCTTTCATTACTGTTCAAGAGCACCTCGAAGTGTTGTGCATTCTGTGGAATTTCTGGAGTATTCTGTTGACGAGCCCGGTACATGGTACTCCGAATTGAGCAAAACTGACCTGGTGCACGGCCTGGAAATCTTAGAACGTCAAACTATAAAATTAAGCAGAATGGTGAGCGGCCAATTTTTTTTTACCTCCTGAGAGCTGACATGTATATCCCATGTAGAGATGTGTTCGTATTGGCAGCTTGTAGGCGGCACCATTCTGTGAATTGGTACTTTGTCATCAGTGACAGATCGCTGTCGTGGTTGTGGTGACCGCTGGCCGTAAAAACGCCGTGTTCACTTTTCGTCAGATTCGCTCGGCATCTTCTTGCTGTGTAGCGGCAGCACCGATATCTAAAATTGTTGAAAATAATCGAAGATTAGAAATAACCTTAATAAAAATTTCTTTTTCTTGGTTTATACCTAGTTACCCCCCGTACTACTCCATTTTTGTGGAAAATATAGTTGTCCACTGAGTCAATGCAGACTTCATTGTTTTTCGGGCTCCAGGTCTCTCAACGAAGAGTTTCTAACAAACTAACTAATTTGGGTGGCCATTTTGTAAAGAAGTTCGTCAAAACACTCAACCACCCACCCACCAAGGGTGGTGAACTGCAACCAGTATGCTGGATTACCTTTATCTCGTTTGGGGATGGGAAAAGGCGCGAAATGTATGGGAGAGGAGACAGAATGTAACCAAATGGGATTAACATCCAATTTGAAGAGGAATGGAAAGTGTGTAAAGTCAGAGCAAGGTCTTTTCCCACGGATACGGGAGGCTGTTTTGCTCTCATCATGTCGACCAAGGCGGTGAACGAAGCCTTGTCGTTGTAAAATACGAGCTCGTCCTCCCCGACGTTGACCAGTTCTTGCATGACCATGTTTTTGCACTTGCGGATGAATTGGCCTTCCGCTTTCACGATCGTTTGCAGAAAGTGGAGATATTCGACGTGACGGCTGTGAGTCTCACGTATTCCTTCCGGTCGTACGGAATTTGGAGAAGTTCCAACATCACCGTGTGAACGCCCATAATCCTCAGGAGCCGTTGCTCGTGTTTGCGAGGCCTCAAACCTCTACCTGGACGGACGGTTGGGGCTTACCGACGGCCAAGTAAGAGAACTGGACCGATCGTTTGTCCACCATTGCCACCGTTCTAGGTTTCTCGCGCATGAACGGGACGTGGCCGTTCCTCTTCACCTCCAACATGGTGTTTGCTTCAGTGTGTGCTTTGGCTGTGGTTTCACCCTCTTCACCAGGACCCTCTGCCCCATCCTCTTTTACATTAGCTTCAGCACTCAAAAAGGCTAAAAACGAAGAAGGGGTAAAGTTAAGAAACTATGTTGAATATTTTACAAAGTTACCTTTGCTTTCCCTGTAATTCAGCTTCCTTCTTGATATTAGGCAGGAGAATTCTCAGAAGAAAGGTTTTTTCGAAGTAATGCAAAACCTGTTTTGGTTTAACGCATAAACGATCCTTGTAGGAGGCATGCGGAGGAAATTAAATTGAAGTCCGTAAATCCTGGCCCTTTCACCTTCGTTGATTGACAATGCCTCGGTTACATAAACGTTCTCTAGGACATCGGCAAGCGTAACCCTAGTCAGCTTGAGTTTTAGTTTTTCAGCTTTGCGTAGAGCTTTAGGTCCCTTACCCTGAATAAACATGTCCAAAAATCGTTAAATGGAATTAAAATTGTAAAAAATAAAAAAAAAGTTCTACCAATATGGGAATGTCCATCGACGAAGTTTGGAGATTTGCAGCAGCCACCAAAAGGATTTCACGCAATCGAGGGATACCCAACGTCACGTTCATCTCACCACGGCTGGCAAAATGGAAAGTGTTGAGGGTCATTTGGGTTAAGGGTTCACCGATCGACTGGGCAGCCAACATTCCCACCGGCTCCCCTGGTTTGCACGAGGCTGCAACTGCTTTATTGTAAACGAGTCACGTCAGCTCTTTCTTTCCAATGGGCACGCCCGGACGATCAAGGTAGCGCGACATCATCGTGTTCAGCTGCTCGTCAAACACATCCACATTTCGTGTAAAGGAAAATTTAGCGTTTACAGGATCAGGTGGGCTTTCAGTCTTTTTGGAGTATCTGCAAAAAAGCATTCATAGAGTTAAAAAATTGAAAAATTAAATTCTATAGTGACTTACTTCGCCCGTTCTTCGGCAGACAACGCTAGCCACGTCATGACGTCATAAGTCATAACGTCAAATTTGACGTTGATTGCGACGTTTGACGTAGGACGAATTTTAGCGTGACGTTTGACGGCTACGTTTGAAGTTGGTCATTTGGATTTGTCAACGTCGTCGACCTTGAAACAAGGATAATTTTTCCGTGCACGCAATTTGGTTAATTTCACTTCTTTAGAATGGCTAGTGTTAGGATAGTTAGCAGTTTATGTTTAAACAGGGCTTTTAAATCGGTTTAAGATAATCACTGAAGTATTTAAAAAAAAATTACAATTCAAATGACGTTAAACGTCATATTTGACGTTGGAAAAATTTGACGTTACGTCGACGTTTTTTTTTACGTTTGACGTACTGCTTTTCGATTGACGGTGACGTTTGCCTTAACGTCAAACGTCACGAAATTCGATTGACGTTCCAAACACTGGAGAATTTAAATTTCACTGATTTTTTAATTCACTCGAATCGTTGTTGCTCTTTCGTATACATCGCACAACTTTAATAACTTTTCTTAAAGACTGACTCGCTTCTGGCTATAAATAAAAATAATTTTAAATAAACTTTTTCACTTTTAAATTAACAAAAAATTACCAATATAGTAGCTTTCTTTATTTTCAGGCAATATTTTATAACACACTGCAATTCATGAGATGTGCAACCAGCTCTAAGAGCAGTCTTAAGAGGAATTGCAGAAACAGGTGGTAACTCACAAGTTGCTGTGTTGTTTATTTCTTCCAGGGACTGAAAAGCTTAGCATTAATCTCTAGATTAAATCCATGAAAATTCTCCTCTTCAAATTCGTAATCGCCATCAGTTTCTGCGCTTAGTTCATCATAGTTCGGATTGTACAAATTGGCCTGGAACTCCCATTCGTACTTTACATCTTCGTTAAAGTCTTGCTCAATCCTTGTAGCATTTTTTAAAGGAGAAATAGCGAAAGCTTTTCTCATATTCGAGACATTATCAGTTAAAATTGGGACTACGTAAGGTCACGGAGGAAGAGATGAAGGAGAGACATCGCCGTGTTAAAAAAATGACTACCAGCGTCACCCCCTTCTAAAATGTTGCCAGTTAGAAGAAACTCTACTACCTTACCGGGGTTGCCACTTTAAAAAAAGTAACAGACAGGGAACTTCTGTATATAGGTCGGTTGTCATGACAGTTTGTTGACGCCGGCCACAACAACACGACACGTTGAACAGACGATATGACCGTCGTCATGGAAACCGAATTTTTCAACTCTTCAACTACACGGAAAAACTGGCAACCTTGTTAAGCTACTCAATTCCCACAATATGGCAACCTTTTCGAAGGGGGGTTACGAGGAGGCACAATTTCTTCTGCAGGGGCTTATGGAGCGTTGTCTCTCCTCTTCTCATCCTCCGTAGTAAGGTTAACGATCAAATATAAACAGCAAAACGTTAAAAAAATAAACAAATTACTTTGTTTGATAAGTTCCATGACTGAATGATTTCCTCGTAAAGACGTAAAATATTTACACTAGTACAACACGGAACTGGTGAGCTAGCTCAAACGCTCGTCCTCAAAATGCGCTCTCAGGTTAGTAGGGAAAAACGAGTGCTGCCGCGGTGGCCAATTTGTCGTTCCAGATTTGTTGATTTCGGCGGCCATTTTGTTTTTTCTTAAATAGGCCCGTATATTTTTACTTTATTTTCTTATTAATTATCAATATTTGAGCTTTTTTATGGTGTTTTTCGTGCTTAGCTTTTAAATTAACCCTATGTTTATCTATTTCCAGTCATTTTGTTTTAATATTGTTACCAGATTTCTTTCTCTCTCTTGCCTAGGAACTGTCAAAATGGTTAATTTGTTATTTTAAGATATATTTATCATATTAAGTAACTCAGTTTATTACAGGTGAGATTTCCTTCAGTAACCTGCTTTTTTTCCCATCAAAATACCCCCATTTGTTTGTAAAATATCAATTATGGGGTATGGCTTGGTCAGTTCGCTAAGTTGTTCCTTGCATTTTACATTCTGTCTTTAGGTAGTTTGCAGCCATTCAATTTTATTAACCATTATCTATTATTATTTATCCAGGGACCCTTTTTCTGAAGAAATTACCAGTATTATTGGTTATCAGTTGGATTTTCTTCATCGTGAACTATGAAGGCTAGAATGAGAACATGTAAGTTGTTTTTCTTTTATTGGAATAGCTTCCATTGTATTTCAATTAATTTAAATGTGTTCTTTGATAGGTTCCTGTGTTAAGCAACCTCATACAGATTCAGATTCAGTTTTATATTCTTAGTTTAGTTAAAATTTTCCTTCGCTCTGAAGCATAGGGTAAAATGGAGTTTTGTTAATTTGAACTTAAATTTGAATTGTTTTAAGTGGATCTCAATTAATTATTATGTTTTGTTTCATATTTTATTTGTAAACAGTCTAAATTTTGCAAATTCAATTTATTTGAAAATACAATTTAATTTTTTAAATTTGGATACTGTTTAGCACTTTTTGCAGACGCATCTTTCTATACTTGTTTACATTTTTCAGTTCGGCTGTCCCCACTGTCAACTGTAATATGCTGCGTTTTTTAGAGAGATTTTGAGAGAGATGGTAACCTTGATTGTTTTATTCTTTGTGTATCTTATTCCAAAACTACTTTATTATTCTACTTTGATTGTTTTAGAAAGTTTTTATCGGTGGCCAGATATCCATGATCAACCAGCTGATTCATTTGATTTTGAACCAGATTTCAACCAAACTGTACCCCGTAAGAGCAGTTTTTAAATGTTTGTAGTATTATCATATTAATTTCTTTTCGTGTCCCTGGAATTCCTGCAAAGTGCTCCTGAAAGTTTTTCTCTCTTAGAACAAAAGACTGGACTAATTTCTGTGGCTAAAAGTAAGAATCGTAAAAGAAATGGTAAATCTAATATTTTTCCTATCTTCTTCTAAATCATTTTTGGTCTACTTTTTTATTTTTCAGAATGTTTTTCTCAGTTTTCAGAGACTTGTGGTCAAGCTGTGGATTTGTTTCATGTTTCACACGATGCTTGGTTCACAATGGCAAGAATCAAGTTGAAATATTTGAAGGCTTTATGGAAAAAAAGAATTGGTTATGAATTTATTATACTTTAATTTGATATTTTAAACTAAATGTGACAAAATTGTAAGTTAAATATCTTCAAAACTGTTTTAGGAAAAGTTGTTTGAAATAGTTCTTTTAATTGAATGAAATAAGTTGAAGAAAAATATTACAGTTTATTATCCATTTCTGAAATGTCGTTAGTTTTTATGTTACATACAATACTAGTTTCGGTTAACATTTGTAGTTTATTGATATCGTATCGATAATCGATTGTTTATTGTACAGACGAAGTTAAAGCCAGTATCACAATATTGCTTTCCTCGTGGACAAATTTGTTCTTTAAAAAATTCCTTTCTTTAAATTGAGTGTTTTTATAACAAAATATGGATGAAAATGAAGATGATATGTCAGAAAGTAATGAAGATTCAAATGTGGGAAGTAATGAAAAACCCATGCACTTATGCTTGGGTGCTTTTACTGATAGACAGATACCTACCATCAGAGGCCCTTTTTCTGCAGCTTCAACCAAAAGGAAAATAAAAAAGATGCGGGATTTGGTAAGTTTTGACTTTAATAACAAGCGTTTTACACCGTTACGTTCTCTGATCATTAAAATTATGAATTTATTTAGGCTGAAGAACTCAGCATTCATGCGAAAGTTCAAACCATCTTATGCTATGTAGCACCGAACAAAAAAATTCCAACCAGATTTTTAGAATCTTTTGGAGAACATGCTGATGGGTTCTTGTATTCCACAAAGCTGGGAGAAAAAGTTTACTCGACATTAGATACAGCTACTAAAACATGGATTGGTAAATTGAACCTTTCAAGACTTAAATTAAAACTCGTTTAACCACATATTTTTTTTTCTTTATGTAGAACCTTATTCTGGGAAAAAACCTGAAAAGAAACATGTTACTAAGAAAACCATGGATTCAGTCATTGATGAAAATGACAAAAATACAACAGAAATTGCAAGAAATGAAGTTGCAATTGCTGTAAAAAAGGCAGCTACAGTGAAAAGGCTGAAATTGCTGGAAGAACAGTAAGAATTTATTCAATGAAAAACTATTGCTTTCATTATATTATTATCTTTCTACAGGAGAAAAAAGAAGAATGAGAAGTTAGCATCTGTGAAACCCAAAAAGCCGGTGAACAAAAAATCAAATCCAATTCAAGGTCCAGTTACTTGTTCTCCCCCTCCAAATTTGATTGCGAAAAGCTCTGCATGTTTACCATCAGCACCAAATAATGTCACATCATCCCAGTCTTACACCCCACAGAAAATTTGTTCGTCCAATCTTTCAGTCAGTTTAGTGAAGGACCGAATCAATGAAGATCCCATTCACGGACAAGATTCAATTTGTGAAACGCCTATTACTAAAATCACAACTTCCGAAGAAATTTCCCTTGTCTCCATAGTAAATGACGATGAAAATTTGGCAAACGATAACCCACTATCTTTGTTAGAAAACCCTCTAGACATATTTGAATTTTCTGAGGATGAAGCAATGGCACTTGACTCTCTAAGTCAACCGAAAATTGTTTCCCCAGTGAGATCTACGAATTCCCTCGTGCCTTCTTTAAAGGCAAATACGCACTCAAATATCAACTGTGATATTTCTACCAAATTTTCATTTCCTGCTAAGAGTTTACTCAAGTCAGTTGAGAAAACGAAGGATTCGCCTAGCGAGACACGTCGTACCAAACAGAAACCAACTTGCCAATCAGAAAGTTCGGAAGGTATTAATGGAGGTTTACCTTTAGAGAAATCTAGATCTAAAAATAAAGCATTTTCGGCTGTTGCCGCTGCTAGAAAGCGCAAATACCCTGAAAATGGGGAAAATACCAATCAATCTCTTACTACCAGCTGTGCCATACTCTCTCATTGTACATCAGAAAAAGAAACGGAAACTGTTCAAAGTGCACCTGTAAAGAAAAAAATTAAACATACCAGTTGTTCCATACTTTCATACTTATGTACACCAGAAAAAGGAAGGAAAACATCTGTTAATGCACCTTTAAAGAAAAACCAACTGCCCAGAGATGACAGCTGCTCTCCTCCATCAAGTACACAGAAAAAGTGAATATTTGTGTCGGATGAATATTGTCGTCATTGCGCAACGTGTTTTTTAAATTAATGTATTGTAATCTTGAAACGAAATAAAATCTTTGTGTCATTTATGGATTCATGTTTACTGTTTTCCTAATTATACTGCATATGTAAAGTACAGTATCATTTATTTTGAAAATTAGTCAAAATTAGTTAACCTGATTGAAGTTTTTTAAAGTAAAAAACAAAGAACTGATTAAGTTAGATTTGAGCAGCACATACACTGTTTTGAATCCATATTCCGATACCGCGTGAAAAGTTGACTTTAAGTGCAATAATGTTATGTTATTAGCGTTAGCCTACATAGAATTATATGCGTGATCGTGATAAAATTGTTTTGTAAGAATTAAAGTGCATGCATATAAAATATACTGTTTTAGAGATCATTATTGAATTTAGTGTAAAAAGTTGAGTACGTAGTGTAAATCTCATCATTTTTATAGGTAGCCTGCGAGAGTTATTCGTTTTCGACCAATTTTTTGGTAGAACCAAAACGAAGCAACTCGCTTACATGATCTAGGCGACCTTTTTTGCGAAAATTTTTTTGACGCAATCGACAAATTCCAGAAAAAAATTATGAAATTAGCACCTTATACTCGAAATTCAACGCTGAATCCAAATTTGAAGTAAAATACCGTCCATTTTCTATGCATCTACCTGTAATACGCCAGGCGATTTTTAACGCTGACGCTTATGCTATACGCTTCCACGCAATATAGTGAAAATACTCCCTCTATTCAGCATGATTCTAAAAACATTGTAAAAATAATAGGAATTTACATACATGGATAATGTATAAGACTTTCTTCCAAATATGGTGCGCTAGCATTCATTTCATAATAACGTTTCGATGATCTCCACAAAAAAAATGTATCTGGCGCTTGAACCTCGTCCCCTTTTCTATAAACAATTTTTTCAATTGTGACCGAATGTTGTATTCCAACTAGATTATATTTTACGGGAATCAATAATTGTTAAAATTCATGTTCATTTTTACTTAAAAAATTTCATTAGAAAAAGTAAGAAAGCTTTAGTAGCATTAGTTTATGTTTTTACTCCAGCGCATAAGTGAAAATAACGATAAAACGGAAAAGAGAATTGAGTTTCATAATTTCATTTGTAATTTTACCGATACGAAAGCTTCCTATAATGAGAGATATTCAGTTATGTTATTTAATTTTGATACACGATACGATGTGTCCGTAATTTTGAAAAGTGTAATGTGAGATAGTGCTTTACGCACAACATTTGAATTTGTTAATATACCTGTTCGTACATTATGGTTTGATGGTTCCTTCATTTATCTTAACATTATTCATCTTCCGCAATTCACATTTTCTTAGAAATACATTTCATCAACATTAAAAAGTTTGCTTTTATTCTTATAGCAAATAAGCAATATTTTAAATAATGCGCAAAACTTCAAATTTGACAATAAACCTGGTAATATGCTACATTATTATTTCATGGCTTCTACGTTTACTTCTCCTTGCGTGTATTCGTTGATGACCGCAAAAATTTTTCTTGCGTATATTCGTTGATGACCGCAAAAAATGTACTATAAATTCACATTAGAAAGAAGATATCTTATAACCAATTTTTGAATAGGTAGGCTTTAAATTTGTCTTTTCAAACTATTAATAATACTGTGAAAGATTGTTCAATCAAAACACGAATCATCTCATGTATTTAAAATTCATCGTCGGAGGAACATTCAATTTCATCACATAAATCATCTTTGTCAATACCATCACCATCAGCAATATAATCATCCGTACAATCATCTTCGAAAACCAAATCATCATCATCTAAATTTTCTTCATAAAAGTATTGTTTTAAGGCGAGCGAGTCTGACAATAACATTTCGAGACGTTTCACTTCTTGCATTTTGATGACTATTTCAGATTGTTGAAATACAGAAATATTCATTGGGCAGTTGCTTACAGAGAAAGAGAATTCATCCGTCGAGTTGTAGTTTCTTATTTCATGTTGCATCGACAAAATATCTTCACTGATTGTTGTGATGAATTGTGACATTTCTAGTTTGCATTGAAGAATCTGTTCTGTGTTTCGTTTGTACAGCATCCAACAATCAACTAATTTGAAGTTATCCTTGAACGAAACTAAAATGAAGAAGTTATAGCAACTTATTTTTTATCGCATTTGAATTAAATTACCGTTTTGGTTAGAATCCCACGGAAAAACGCCATCCAAGAAATTTTGCTCGGTCACCATAACGTTAGCCAGGTCGTTTATGTCGTTCATTACTGTAACAGCTTTCGCTTTTAATAAAGTTTGCTTTCGTCTAAGTTTAGTTCGCCATTTGCAAGAAACTAGAAAAACAAAAAGGGTAATTAGTATACAATTACTTACATTTCACCTTAAGGACCTTATTACCTGCCACACTCGAAATTCTGTCGTGCAAAGTTACGTGTTGGAAGTGAATTCGTTCCAGTTCACTTTTTAACTCCGATAGGTAATCCCACTTTAATTTGACGATCTTCTCTTTCTCTAAATTCAAAGAAGTTTTAGAAACGAAGAAAATAAGCGTTATATACTTCAGACTTTTCAGTTACCTCGTGCAACACGGGCCTCTTCTTCCAACGAAGCTTGAATTACAGGTAATTCAGACAATTTCATTTTTTTCGCTGATAGTAATTTGTTCAGTCTTTCATGATAAAACTGAACTCTATATATAGCCTAAAGATGTTAAGTGTTAATTTACGAATATTAAATCGATAACATTACTAGTTGTTATACAATCAGCATTCGTCTAGTGAGAGTACGAGCCATTCCTTTTTCTTTTCTGCCGTTCCAATAAAACATTGCTCCGGTTAAAAAATCTCGTCTGTCTGATTAATAATTCGAACTTTCATATATAAATAATGAAAACAATAAAAACCACTCCATACTTGCTGCTCCCATTGTTTTTGTTGAATTACTATAGCTTGAAAAAGTAGAAAATACTTGTTCCTGTTCTTCTCCTAAAGTTCCAGCTGATCCATCTCTCCAATGACCAAAATGTAGGATCTGTAACGACAAACGAAATAATTAATATAAAATTATCTTTTTCTAATAAATTTCAATACTTGGCATGGCCAGCTATGCGCTTGGCCGTGTAGCCGAGAGAGGAAAGGGACCATATCAGAAGTAAGATATGAGTAGGCCTCTGATAGCTCTCCCATCTTGATCGCGAATGGCCAGTATTGACACACGAAGTCGTTGACAAAAAATTTTGGTCCAAAAAAAACGGTGTTTGCAGATTCATCTTCAGTGTTCTTTTCGGTTTCAGTAATATTTAAATTCTTATGCTGTTTTTGGTTTTTCAGTGAGTGCACTTTAACATGAGATGCAAAGGTATGACGGAAGGTTTCCCCTTCGTGCATGTCAATTGAGCACTGAATTACGCCATGCCCACAGGACGTCATTACGTTGCCGGTTACCTCTAACCCCTTAAATCGTTTCGAAACTTCTCGGGCAGCCTCAAACTGTGAGTTTCCACATTTTTGAGCTCCTATTGTATTTTTCCCCTGAAATCACGTAAATAGAATACAGTATAGAGAAAAAATATAAATATTCTATAGTACCATACTTGCGGTTTATAACTGTTGATTTTTTTGTTTAAGACATCAAAGTCTTCATCCCGCATAATTATGGCATCGCCGTACCATGACCTTTTAACTCGTCTAAAGAGAAAAACGTTTAAAATATTTTTTATAATGATAACACTATAACCTTTTAATTAATACTCATTGAGGCGTCTTCTTTTGATTAACTTGTGATCGCCATCAGGATGGCACGACAATTGAAATGGAGTGCAAGATCTGCATCGCCGTTTCTCCATTTTACAAATTTTGGTATCAACTAAGTGACTGATATATTCATAAGCCTTCACGGCTTTGTTAAAAAGCGGAGTATTTATTGTACCATTCTAGTATTTCAATATGATAAAAATTTAAAAAAATTATCAATAAAAATACATAGATTTTGATTCAGTCTTACCCTTCCTGCCTTGAGTGATTTGGCAGATAATGTTTCAAGAAATTTTTGTTCGGAGGTACCAGGTGTTAAATACTTGAGATGAAACCAAAACTCTGAGAGATCAGAAGAAATAAAAAAATTCGTTCTTTTGGGGTTTCCAGGAAAGTAATCAGACGCAATGTAGTCTTAAATTTCTGCAGGGTAAATTGAATCACAACTTTTACACTGAAATACTGATTCGTACAAATCAAATCTTCCTGTAATGAAAATTATAAATTATTCCTCCACAGATTTATGTAAATTGCAAGTGTTTGGGCGATTACCATCCATAGTGACCACAATACATGGTTTAGATCCCGCTAGGGAGGAAACAGTTCCAGTCTGATTACAATTTTTGCAGGAATTTCGACTAAAAACAGGAACAGCTATTTCTGATAATGTTTTAAATAATATAATTATTAAAAATAAATGTCATCCATCCATAGAATAAATAATACCTTTCTGAAAAACAACTCCACTTTTGGGATCTATAAATTCATGAGACAACAGATGTTTTGATGTGAAATCAATAAAAAAAACTATTCTTTGATGAAAAGGACTATTTAAGTGAGGAACTAAATCACATTGAGCACATAAATGCTTTTTACAGTGATAACACTTAATCAGGATTTCGTGTTTCTCAAAGCAGGATTCACATTCTTTTTTCAAACAGGCTTTTGAACAAACAAATGCAGAGAAGACCTCTTGTTCCATTTCTAACCAAGCTTCATCTAAACATTCTTTGTTTCTTTTCACTGCTCTTTTATCCTTCTTCATTTTGTCAAGACGGTCATTAGCTGATTTCATGATTTCACTAGACAGTCCAGTATTTTGCTCTAAGAGAGAAAAACTTTCAAGAGCACTTTGCAGGAATTCTATGGACACGAAAAGAAATTAATATGATAATACTACAAACATTTAAAAACTGCTCTTACGGGGTACAGTTTGGTTTAAATCTGGTTCAAAATCACATGAATCAGCTGGTTGATCATGGATATCTGGCCACCGATAAAAACTTTCTAAAACAATCAAAGTAGAACAATAAAGTAGTTTTGGAATAAGATATACAAAGAATAAAACAATCAAGTTTACCATCTCTCTTTCGCTTATTCCTACTTTGAGCAACAAGTTCAGAACTTTTCTGTTTAGAACCGTCTCCTGAGTTATCCGCACCACTAGCAAATAGTCCGAAAGATTTCATTCCTTAAATAAAGCAAATTTAACATTTGAAATATTTCATTTGTCTAAAAAACACAAACCTTTTCTTCGACTGTCATTGTACTTCTTAACTCGAGCCTTTTGTTCTTCGCTTCTTAAATCACAACCTTTACGTTCCATATTTCCAATTAAACTAATTCAATAGCTACTCTAGAATTAAAAAATTAAAACACTATTAAATTACAAACTAAAATAAAACACGCAATATATTACAGTTGACAGTGGGGACAGCCGGACTGAAAAATGTAAACAGAAAGATGCGTCTGCAAAAAGTACTAAACAGTATCCAAATTAAAAAAATTAAATTGTATTTTCAAATAAATTGAATTTGCAAAATTTAGACTGTTTACAAATAAAATATGAAACAAAACATAATAATTAATTGAGATCCACTTAAAACAATTCAAATTTAAGTTCAAATTAAAAAAACTCCATTTTACCCTATGCTTCAGAGCGAAGGAAAATTTTAACTAAACTAAGAATATAAAACTGAATCTGAATCTGTATGAGGTTGCTTAACACAGGAACCTATCAAAGAACACATTTAAATTAATTGAAATACAATGGAAGCTATTCCAATAAAAGAAAAACAACTTACATGTTCTCATTCTAGCCTTCATAGTTCACGATGAAGAAAATCCAACTGATAACCAATAATACTGGTAATTTCTTCAGAAAAAGGGTCCCTGGATAAATAATAATAGATAATGGTTAATAAAATTGAATGGCTGCAAACTACCTATAGACAGAATGTAAAATGCAAGGAACAACTTAGCGAACTGACCAAGCCATACCCCATAATTGATATTTTACAAACAAATGGGGGTATTTTGATGGGAAAAAAAGCAGATTACTGAAGGAAATCTCACCTGTAATAAACTGAGTTACTTAATATGATAAATATATCTTAAAATAACGAATTAACCATTTTGACAGTTCCTAGGCAAGAGAGAGAAAGAAATCTGGTAACAATATTAAGACAAAATGACTGGAAATAGATAAACATAGGGTTAATTTAAAAGCTAAGCACGAAAAACACCATAAAAAAGCTCAAATATTGATAATTAATAAGAAAATAAAGTAAAAATATACGGGCCTATTTAAGAAAAAACAAAATGGCCGCCGAAATCAACAAATCTGGAACGACAAATTGGCCACCGCGGCGGCACTCGTTTTTCCCTACTAACCTGAGAGCGCATTTTGAGGACGAGCGTTTGAGCTAGCTCACCAGTTCCGTGTTGCACTAGTATGCCTTCCTTTAATTTCACGAAACGCAAGAATAAAGTTAAATGGAGTGAAATCTGATACTCCAGAAATTGAGACACCCATGTGTCCATTCATTGACTTTTACGACCACAAATCAATAACCGTGGATACAATGGTTGAATTCTTGATAAATTTCCCCCTTTTTTCTCAAATTTGACTCTTCGTTTAAGGAATCATAGTGTTCCTCATGCGCTAATGTGAGGGTATTTTGTACCACGGGAAAACAAGCTATAGAACAATAGGGAGGTGAACTATATATAAAGACATATTTAATTTGGCGTACCTTTACAAATTTTCGGAACCCTTCTCTTCGTCGAAGAATAGTCAACGGAAGGTTATCTGTGACAATCATGGCAACAAGAGCATCATCTATGCATTCCTGAGTAGTTTCGGCTGCGCGTCACTGAGAATTTCTTGATATGGCCGAGGAAATCGACTCAAGATATTTTTCCATCGGAATGGTTTTGCTCCGAATGACGTTGAATGGAGTTTTAGTACTAGGGTACACAACAAATTTTTTAATGCCAACTAGCCCTACACAATTTAAAATCAAGGATAACAATCTGGAGGAGCACTACCTTCCTTTGTTTGACCACTTTCCTGATCTTCCTCTTCACAGTCATATTGATCAGCTACTGGTAAATCATCAACAGCATTATCAACATCTCTCCCTAACAAATCGTGGTTTTCTTCTTCAACAATTCACTGATTTTGCGATCAAATACCTCTTTTTGACTTATAATCCTACCACAAGCCCTTCCACGTCCTCGTCGACGTCCAAGAGAACGAGAAGGAGAATTTTCTATAAAATCCGACTCTGATTCAGACATATAGACATTTCCACTGAGCACTGACACACCTGACAGTTTGACACTTGTCACTTTTAATAGAAAGAGAATAGCAGACTATGGTACGAATCAGACTGGGTTACGAAACCTGATTAATTGCGGATCAAATTGTCTACAAATTGTTCGACATTTAACTGTGTTGACCTTCAATTATTCAGCGTTTAAAAGCAGGGGGGGGGAACAAAAAAACTGACGAGGTGAACCGCCCTCTCGCCTTACTCCAGACCTTTTCGAGCTCTAGTTGTACAATGTCGTCGAGTAATAGCTCCTCCAGTATTTCATCTTCTAGTTCAATTTCGAATTCGAGTTCGAGTTCGGACAATAGTTCTTCATCTTCAGGCGCTGGTAGAGATCAGGACGTAAAGAAATTTACCCTGTCGACAGCAAAATCTACACAAGTAGCGAAATGGGTTGTTTCAAGTTCATTTTCGCAAGAGGTTAAGGCAGCCAGAGAGGCCTGTAAACCAAAATTGAAGAAGAGACCAGATTTTCTAGAAAATCCGGTCTTAGACGAAACGGTGTATTTACGGCTGAAATCGGTGAAACGATCAAACGCCTCCAAAGCAAACATAGATCAAGCAGAGAAGAGCAGTCGAAGACTATCCTTCAAGATTCTTGATTTAGCCAAACCGCTCCTGTTTTTGTTCAAGAGAGCCAGTGTAAGAAGAAAGTCTCGTGCCGACACTAAAGCAATTCGTTCGGCCCTCAAATTGTGGGGTTTATTGTATGGAGACGTCCTCTACTCTCACCGTTTGAACATCCTCAACCAGATTTATCCCAAATATGTAAATTTGCTGGAAAACAAGAAATTCAGGGCAACAGAAGACATTTGTTTGGCGGCAAATTTATATGGAGCAACTAATAGCAGAGGCCAGGGCTCAGTCTGCCCTTAGCGATATTCGCCAGGTAGCCCCACCTTTTCTTCCATCATCACGTGTGAACGACGGCGCATCTACCAGTACTCATCCACCACCATCCTTTGTCAGACGGTATGAAAATTGTCCTCTTTCACTTCCCTTTTCTTTTGGTGGTCAGATTTCCCAATTTTTACAAATTTGGTCGCAAATAACGAAAGACCCTTGGATCTTGCAAACAGTGGCAGAAGGCCTCAGTCTTGAATTTGTGTTCCAGCCCTCCAGTCCCTCATCCTTAAGAACTCAGTGTCAAGTCCTTCTCAATGGGAAGCTTGCGACAAGGAGTTAACATTATTAAGGGGTAACACGATTCCAAAGAAAACGGGGGAATTCCGTCCAATTATAAATTTGAAGGGTTTGAATCAGTTTCTACTCTACCGAAATTTAAGGATGGAGGATATTCAAACGCTTCGTCACATCGTAAAAAAGAGGGATTGGTTAGCTAAGATCGATGTGAAGGACGTTTATTTAACCATACCTCTAATTCTCGGTTCAGAAAGTTTTGTGTTTCAAGTGGGAAGGGAGATTTTTTTCATTTTATCAGTATGCTCTTTGGTCTTGCTTCCGCCCTCCGTGCCTTTACGAAATTATTCCGCTCTGTTGTAGCTTTTCTTAAACAAAAGGGGATTCGTTTGGTGATCTATTTGGATGACATCTATTTTGGCTTCTTCCAGAGAGGAGGCTAGTTTGGCGGTAAGGACAGTGATTTCCCTTTTACAATCCCTGGGTTTTGTAATAAGTACAGAAAAATCGGTTGAAGAACCCTCCCAGTCAATGGGATTTTATCAATGGGTCAATTTATTGGGTTAGTCATTCACTCTGTTCCCATGTCCTTTTCTATAACAGAAAAGAAGATGGCTGCATTAAAAGAATATGCAAAGAATAAGAGGCCTTAAGGTCGAACAAGATCTCTATGTAAGAGGCAGCTAAGATTTTAGGAAACTTTAATTAGGCCATCCCAGCAGTCCAGTTCAACAAGCTTACTTTCGAGGATTTCAAAACCTTATACAACTAAAATTTAAAGTTATACAAAGGAGATTTTCAATGGTATTTTTCTCTTGATCCCAATTCTAAAGACGATCTTTTTTGGTGGGTTTCACGGGCAAATCTTAATATGGGCAAATCTATTACACCAGCCTGGCAGCCTCCCCGTCCCTACCCATTTTTTCTAACGCTTCAAATTCGGGATGGAGAGCGGTATGTCAAGACTTTAAGACTGGTGGCCCTTGGACTATTTCCGAAAGTTTACTTCACATAAAATAATTGGGGATGCTGGCCGGTCTCAAGGCCTTGGAATGATTAACCGCTTCAATCTTTTAAATCTCTATCGAATTGCGAGTAGATAACACGTCTGCTGTTAGCTACATAAATCGCCGGCGTTATGCTCATTCGCCCTTAATAGTATTGCATCTTGGTATGAATCTTAAGATCTCGAGTTACACGCTATTTTTCTCCCGGGTGTGCCAAATGTGTTGGCGGATGCAGAGTCACGGAGACCACTGTCATTCGGAGATTGGAAGCTATCAGTAGCTGCCTTCAAATAAATTCCCCCAATTGGAAAATGTCAGTCGAACTCTTTGCCGAATTTTTGCGAATGGAACTCTCAGTTACCCAAATTTGTGAGTTGGTTCCCTCAACCAAGAGCATGGAAGACGGACGCGTTCTTACTGAGCTGGAGAGACCTGCAGGGCTACGCATTTCCCCGTTCAGACTGATCCCAAATTGTTTGTCGAAAAAAATCATTGGCGATTCATTCATGATTTCGAAACCTCGTCCCTACCAGTGCTTAACAGAAAACCTCCTGTATGAATTTTCATTTTCTCAATACGCCGG
This sequence comes from Daphnia pulicaria, assembly GCF_021234035.1. Classification (NCBI taxonomy): domain Eukaryota; kingdom Metazoa; phylum Arthropoda; class Branchiopoda; order Diplostraca; family Daphniidae; genus Daphnia; species Daphnia pulicaria. The sequence continues at coordinate 15,946,258 of NC_060913.1, forward strand.
TAAATATCGTGATCAAAAGATCCATTATTTTCCATTAAAAGGGGATTTTCATCTGCTTTTTTTATCCTGTAGGTAAACTCTCCCTCTGTTAAATTAAATAAGGCTTGTTAGGGCCAATAAGACAGTGCACTCACATGGCTCGCCAAAGTAATTCTTGTTTAGGGTTATGTTTGTTTAGGCGTTTTTTTTATTTTTGTTCCTTTCATTTCATTTTCTAAGACATTTAAATTTAAAAATCTTAACCAATTTTTCACGAGCTTTCGTTTAGTTTGTTTATTTGTTTAAAAAAATATTTCTAGGTATAGTAATTTAATTTTAAAGTGTGTAAAAGCTTCCGTATTCAAAAATTATTAGTGAAACCTCGATGGACACTATGTTTTACTACTATCAGAGGTCAAATTTTTACTTTTCCACAACAATTCGGCAAAATTGAATTTTTTTGATTTTGACTTTCATTTCATGGTTTATTGGACCTGAGGTGGAGCTAACTGCTAACCCCAGTATTAGTAGCCCGTTGGGCATAAAATAGGTGAACCCCTGCTCTAGATATCTACGAAAGTCACCGTGGTGACCATGTGGCCCGTAAAATCCCTCTAAAACTCCCCAAGTCACGCTTGGTGGTGCACAGGTAAAATAAGTCTGAAGTGAGTGGGTAGAATAGGTATGAAGAAAAGTACATAGAAGGAAGGTTTACCATTTTGGGGCCTTGGTTTCTTAATTTGAAAGCTGCTTTTTGGTGGAAGTGAAATAGTCTATGCCTTTAGGACCTGAGCAAATAACATGCAACGCATAATTATATTTAATATCTTCTTGAATTTCTGATTTTTTATTGAATAGAATATAAGTCTTTAAGACTGACTGACTGACCAAATAATATTTTAAAAGCTTAATCTCATATTTAAAAAGGTGATTAAGCTGATTAATCCATAAGTAGTTACATAATGGTTAAGACGGATGCCTTTATGAATAAAGTAATGCCCAAAACTAAAATTTTACTTTATAAGTATACGCGTTTGAATTCGGTAGAAATGCAGATAAATGAACGTATGTCAATAACTTGCCTTTAACGGTATGCAAATGTGAGGATGCGACAAAATATTAGGCCGAAGAGAATATGACATTGGGACCGACAGTGTAATGGGATTCAGCTGGTCGATGGAGCCAAATGGTTTGCGTAACGATAATTTGGCAAAGGTTAAAACCACTGAAAATTTCCAGACGGCCACCGAATATCGTCAACCTGTGTTATATTCTTCTTCGTGCATCCATTGTGGTTGTCTAGGTTGTTGCTATGGCGCAACCCCTTGCTGATGTACCCGTATTTGCGCATTTGTAGTTTTCTTAGCGATAATTCAGTATGGAAAATGTGAAAGCTCGAAAAGCAACCAAAGCCAACCAAGCCTCCTTCTACACTTCCGTCCTTATTTTCTACTCTCCTAAGTGAGAAGGTTCCTGAAGATTTTTTGCGAGGAAAGACAACAAGGCGACTGTGTGTTTTTCAAACGATCAAAAGAGACGACGACATCTCTTTGGTAGAATTGAAGTGTTAAATCACGTACATGAAAGAACGAATGAGAGTTTGTTTCTAGAGGTGAGATGAAGTTGAGGAACATTGCGATGTCAAATCACTTTGCTCTTGGTTGAACATTCCATGGTATGATGGAACCGTAAAGGGAAAACTTGAGGAGACCCCATTGATAAGTAATTTGTATTTCTCGTGTAAATATTATATGTCCCCTATTTTGGACGAAGAGAAGTCCCTTCGCTTTTTTCGAGAAAATTTTGCAACCTTGCTTAATCCTCGTAAATTTTGATTTGTGGATATTTTTTAAAACGGGAGATTGAAGCGCAATTCCATTACACGATTCCCAATTTGTTGAAGGGGTTTCGCGCTCTTGCGAATCAAATTTTTTAGTTTACCAATGTGGTTTTCAAAAGAAAGCAGCTAAACATTTCAAGTGCTCCAAGTCTTTTGCATTCATTTCCCAAGTGTATAAGATTATGAACGTTATTACTATTGATCTCTGTTATCGCTGACAGACTTCTGAATAAACAGAGTCAAGAGACTGTGTGCATAGTCAATGTTAGCTTACACTTCCACGCTTCGTTTGCAAGACAGAATTCTGATCGCCACGTGAAGCAAAATGAAATGTTGGTTAACTTCATCGGGAAGGCGATTTTTTAAGACTACTGGCAAAATATAAAGCAAAAGTAACCTGAATTCGGTAGCTTTAAACCGAGAGAGTTCATTTAGCGTTCGAGTCTTTCGAGAAAATTCCACACTGACCAATGATTCAATATTCACAAGAATTTTTGAGATTAAATTCATTTGTTGCCAAGACAACCTTACTTCATGCTCTTTCTTCCATGCACCCAAATGTATATCAATTTACGCATATAACTCTCAAGTAAACAATATGGATTGGATCTATGCTAAAGGCGTCAACCATATTGATCGACAAATTTTCCAAATTAGAAAATCCACTATGATGATCAATTTGATCTCGATCACGAAAACATTCGTCAGTTCTCAATATCGCATCAATCTTTGGATAGATTACCCTACCGCCTTTGCCAGATTTGTTCCGTACATATACACCTTCAACTTCGCATTTCATGCACCCATAAGACGCTTCACAAGGCTTGATATTTTTAATAAAACTACAAGCAAAAAGATTCTACTCTAATTTTAATGTGACATCCCTTGATGTGAAAACCCTCGTTCATTAATTTAGAAATTTCATCATAAAAATGTTTTAGATAAGAAATATCATGATAAATAATGATAAAAACCAATGTCAAAACATTGCGCTCCGTCCATGCAAATTTTACCAAGTTTAGGCCACAACTGACTATTTGTACTCTATCCAAACGACGTCCCATCACAACCAACTAATATCTTGAGTTCATGACTGTTCAAAGTAAATGTAGCGTTAATTGAATTTAAAAAACATACAATCCCATCCAAAATAATAAACCCGTAATAAAATCCCGGGCTTACAGCAATCACATGAACTTTTTAAAGAGTGCCTAGCAAAATATCCAAACCCAATGACAAAGGCGTCTTTTTAAAAAAATTCTGGCGGTCGATTGCGTTTAAATTGTTGTCAATGTCCGAATGTACATCCCAATCATCTACATCATCAACTAAGTCTTCATCAAAATCCGGAGCTTCACAAAATTCAAAGTCAAAGTCCAAAAAAGTTTCGGAATCCACATCGACTTCTTCAAGAAAGTTAACAACCGATTCTGACCTGCTATGGATGGATGAATGGATGGAATGATGATCATCATTCTCAATTTCATCGTCCATTGTTTCATGAAAAACATCATTACCTTACACATCGGAAAAAGCAAGTGGGACAACATTTTCTACTTCAGTAACTCTTATAGTTCTGCCATCAACTGCATCACTAGGTTCATCAACAAAGTCAATGAAGTATGGCTCCACCTCCTTCTCATATGCTGGCCCAGCAATCTGGAACTCATTGCCCTTTTCCGTGAGATCTTCTAAAACGTTAGCACAGTTCCGCTCCTTCCTGAAAACTCATCTCTGTCGTGCTGCTTTTGAAAACTGAAATTTATATGCTTTCTCTTCCCCAAGTTATTGCCGTGCCTTTGTCCATATTAATTGTAATACGTTTGTAGCACGTTAAATATTTATTACATTATTATTATTATTATTAAGATAGAAAAGCAAGCTTATCAGCTTGCCGCGAAGGGATAGTCGTAAGCCAGTTGAAAGCTGCCTTAAAGGACAAATTCAAGGCCTATTGTTAAGTCGGACTTATTCACAATTCACACTTTTCTTCACAGACTTTTTGGTCTTAAAACGGGATTTTTCTGTCACTGTTCAATATCCTTGCAAGTTATTTACGTTTAGTTTGCTCAACTCATAATTTAATATTTTTACAAATAAAGTTGAATAATTGAATTTAAAAATAACCATCTTTTATGTCAAATAACTGCAAAACATAAATGCAAATCTTGTTGTTGCGTCATGGTTGGGTCATCAAAGATTGCGTCATCACGGCGATGCTATGGACATCTGTCGGGGATTTATTTTGCCCTAAAGTGAAAAAGTTGTAGTCGCAACCGCCAGATGTCACAAGTCGTTAAGCAATTATTTTATAAGTTTTTCATTAATTACAGTAGAGAGAAACACCCGAGTTATGGTGCGGGACATACATACAGACATACAAAGTGACATGGCTTTTTTTTCTGCGTATGCGATTATTAGCTTCGCCCTTCGGGCTTGCAATTATCAACCGCATCACTTCTTCTTCCAATAAATGCATATGTTCTTCAAAGAATGTTGTAACTCTTCTAGATCATTGTATTGGTCCCCCAACATCCTTTTGCTTTCGCTTTGGCATTTTAGATTACAAAGTCAACTTAAACTACCCTTGGAAGCAGAACAAAATATGAAAAGTCAGTAAAAAACAATAAACTTACAGTGTTCTGGTTATTTCTAAATAAAAATTTGGAAGCTTAAATGGAAGTAACCTTGAATATGGTAGGAAGAATCCAAGCATGTAAATAAATTTCTGACGTAGGATTTCCTCTCCAGAACTAGAAAGATAAACGCTGCTTCATTTATACCTAAATGCAAAGGAAAAAGTTACATCAAATAACAGTGTGCTAAAAATTACGTAGCTTTAAACTTCGTTGATACCTTTTGGCCATGCTTTTGGCTATCATAACAATCTACAAGATATTGGAAATATGGAAATAGGCAGACAAATTTACTTCATTAAAACCTCTTCAATAAAATACGCACCAAATGCAGAGCACACACAACTAGAATATAAACAGAAATATTTATGTGTAAATGTGGTGGCTAGTATGTGTAATGTGTAGTTATGCCATTGAAATTTCCAATTGTTGTCGAATAACTGTTAAATTAAAAAAAAAATGAAAACTTACAAATTGATTCCAAAATTACGTAATTTTGTTTGTGTTCAACCATACAGTCACGCCAAACAGCAGTAAAAAAATTGCAAAATCCACTGTGAAAATACCATCAATTACAACTCCACTTGCTGGAACATCCAGAATATAAAGTAAAAAAACTGGTTTTATAACTATTGAGTCGTGTCCACACTCTGTTTATAATTGGTGTCCAGTAACATGAGTACCACATTTTATTTTTATTAGATAAAAAAAAAGATGTAATGCTGTCAACAATGTTAGAAGCCGTTCAACCCAAGCGATGTCTCTCCAAAAAAGTAATTCGATCCAAGAACAGATGAATGATGATGATAATTACTCTGACAAAATTAAAGAAGGTGGGATTGACCAACAAGAAGAGGCCAGTTTAACTCAAACCAAAAAGTCAACGCTAAAGAAGAAAAGTACATGTGTTAAAAGAAAATCTTCATCTAAAGCTACAAAGCTTCCTGTGCAACCTCCTACGCGACGAAGCAAAAGTAAGAATGGTAAGATTGATAGCGTGGATGAATAAAATGTATTCATTAAGTAATTATGTATTTGTTCAACCATACAGTCAGACCAAACAGCAGTGAAGAGATAGAACAATTCACTGTAAAAATACCATCAGTTAAAACTGCACTTGCTGGATCATCCGGACTATCAGGTAAAAAGACTGGTTTCACAATTATTAAGTCATTTCCAAACTCTGGATATAATTTTTTTTTTCGGTAACATGAGTACCCCTTTTTTATTGTAATTATAAAAGAAAAAGACAGATGTAATGCATTTAACAATGTTGGGAGCTGTTCAACCTAAGCGATGCCTTTTTCAAAAAAGTAATGCGATCCAAGAAAAGCAGTATGATGATATACACAGTGACAGTGACAGTAGCGAAGAAGGCAGGATTGACGAACTCTATTTCCCTATTGAACATAATTATTATTTTATTGCTTACAACTTCTATTACGTAAGATTTTCCAGGGAACACTCATGGCGATACAAACGATATGCAAAGTATCCCACCTTACTGGAATGATTTGCAGATGATGACCACTCTTTTCACTCCCCGGACAACGCCATCACCAAGTCTTTGTGAGCCGCCGTACAACAGTCAACATTGTCATATTCGGGTAATCTGCATGAATCACCGCATGAATCGGAAAAAATTGAAAAACATTCATGCAGATTAGCCCCCCCAACCCCCATTTAGACATATATATTTTAGACAGTACGCAGGATCTTGTGTCAAATTGTATTGTATCCATTTTAGAAAATTAAAACAAAATTACATAAGTATAAACTTGAAATCAATAAAAGAACGGGAAAACTGAATTGACATTTTTGTTGGAGTTTGACAGTTGGTTGATTGACAGTCGGTTGGAACCAGAAACAGCTAGAACCCAATGGCTTTTCCCAGTAAGAATTATTTGCATCCACAATTTTTCTGTTGGCGCAGGGTATGTCCCCGTAGATGTTGCGTGATGAACGTTGAATAAGCCGCCAATTTGTGGATATTTCTAATGTATCAGTGCCAACAGAGAGTTGTAAGTTTTGTAGAGCGCTTTATTTCATTAATTTCATCCGCCGTCAACTGCCAAGTCTGCCGGTAATCTCGCTCTGATGAAATGGCCGGAGTGGCGTCCAAAAACTGGATTTCTTGATTAATATTCTAAAATATAAACAATATAAACAATATAACAACAACAATATAACACAATATAATAGTCAATCGATATAGTCAATTGTAGTCTAAACACCGGAATAGATGAAAGCGAAGCAGCGATGCTACTTTCTTCTTCCAAATTATCCTCCCTATGTACAATTGCAACCGTTGTACCAGTACTCAATTCCGGAAACGATTCAGCGACGTAAATTTTATTTGAGGGGCATTTTATCAACGGTTAAAGTCACTGTGTCTTCTATGCTTAAAATCTCCTCGAGCATTGAATTTGTTACCACCTGCGCGCCAATAATTTTTTTTGGGCAATTCAGTAGATATGAGACTCATGTTATCATTTGTATCATGATGCTGATCAAATGGAGGCGAAGAATTTTTAAGATCGTGAAGATCGTCATCGGAATCTGACGGCAAAGATAAATCAGATAAAAAAGATGAATCTGATTCTGATGAATGAGACTGGTGCGCACCGTTGCGCGAGATATTGCGAGATATCTAGATTAGAAAAAAAAATTTATTAACCTTAATATTAAATTACAACTTGTCATTATTAAACCTTTCTTTTTTAGACGACTTTCCAATGTCACGGATTGGAGATTTTACCAGCTTCTTTCTCTTTGAGGAGACCGGCGGATTTGGTGTTTTTGCGTATTTGGTGTTATACGGAAGTAGTCATGCAGTTTATCATGCACTTAGGCGCGCATGACAGCCCTGTTCATGCAGTGAATTCATGCAGATTTCCAACACCCTTATTCGATGCAATCTTAGAATTGACCTGTGCCCGTAAGAAACTAAAATTTAGTTTGTAATTTTAAGTAATCTCGTGTATTTAAGCTCGCCACAATTGCCTGGTTTTCAAGTAAATTTCTCTGCTCAACTGATGTGAACCATTTGTTTCAACTGCTTCACTTGTTCTATTCCTTTCTTTATCACTCCAATCGTAGCTCCCACCCGTGGAATTTTTATCTGGATCTTGATAACAAGAAGTTCGACCCCGGCAAAAAGTTATTGTGAAGAGTAAAACTCATAATATCATAATCTTCATAATAAAAAATCATGTTATGTAAGACCAAATTTAAAAGTTTTACATTTCGCTTGCAGTTACACTGACTAACGATTATTAGAAACGGCTGTCCATTTGGCAAACCCGCTTTACCCCCTTCCCCTCCTTTGAGCAAGTGACGACGCCAGGCTTTTCTTTAAGTCTGGCAACGTGGGTGGGAGTCATCTTAGAAAAGGGGGGGCTTCCTTTTTCCTTCTTCTTGTCCGTGATCTCGTGGAGTGTGGTAACGCTGTATGTGCTCTGTGTTTCGTATGTGTGTCTCAAATGTTGCTTTGTGTACCCCTTGTGTCATCGACAATATACACTCAGTGCATTATATCTTATTTATTTTAATAGGTTATGGGCCCAGAACACGCCAATTAATTGACAAGAATGAATCACGAAGCCTCGAGAGAAGTCAACATAATAACGAAGTTAAGCGGTCCGGAAAAATGGACCTCGTTTAGATATGGGTGTACACTGCTGCTGCAACGAGCACGTGTTCTCAACGTCGTCACGAGACTTGAACCTCGACCCGAACCGGTAATTATTGTCTTTCTATGTAGACGTCTTGCGAGACAAAGAACAAAGCTTGAATTTTGAGAATTTCTTCTTTACAAAAGAAAATGAGAGAGACGAAAATTGTAATGATGGCAAAAGACTAAGCTATTTCCTGGACATTGAAAAAAAAGATTTGACGAGTAGTTGTAAGTGATGTTTCTATCCAACGGCTGCTCAGAATGAAGTCAATGACCTTTTTTTTAAATTATGAAACGTTTTACAGTAACTGTAGATCCAGACTTGCTTCTTTGCAGCCACGTGTTGGTATAGAAACATGACACTACCTGATGATGGAAAAACATTAAATGCTTGGCTTATTGTTCAAGTTTGCAGTCGTAAATAGTGTTTCTATCAGATAGGCAATTCACATGATACCTGTAAGCTTGACTTTGTTTTCAGCCGGCTAAAGCAGTCCGAATTAATCCTCTTACTATATAGCCTCTGTCTGAAATAGAAACACTATACTGCCATTATAGCATGAATTGTGAAGAAATTTTATGTCGTTGTAAGTCGGGTAAACGCATTTTCTTGGGACAAATTATCGTTCACGTCACTCAGGCCTCACACACGCCACACTCGCATCTAACGAGTGGTGAAAGTCACGATCGTTTGATTAAAACAAAATATAAATATATATTTATATATAAATATATGTATGTATACATATTTTATGCGCGTACCACGACACGACAGAGTACCACCGTTTGTTCTATTGAGAACTCACACATGATTATGCTGTTCATTGAGAGCTCATCTACGCAGACGCGGCATATTACGCACGCCAGTTAATTAACGTTATGTTCAATTATTGACAGAACCTCAATGAGAACCAGGAGGTCGCGAACCAAAATCTGATAGACGCTTGGGACATGAAGGATGCAGAGGCGAGAATTATAATATTCTGCAACGTTGAGGGGCCACAGCAAACTCTCATCGAAAGATGCGCGTCCTCCGCGGAAATGTGGGAGCGTCTGATACTGCAATACGCCAACGCTGCTCCTATCAACGGCAATCTACTGCTAGAGAAATTTTTCAACTACAAATACAATCCTGGTATACTAACTCTACAGTTCATAAAACTAAAGAATCTTGTTAACTCACATATGATTACCGTTCACAGAGCACAGAGTGCTGGATCATGTGGCAGTTTACACAAACTTGGCAGAAGAGCTGAGAAACTTGGAATCACCTGTCACTGAACAACAACTCGTTGTGAAAATTATCCAAACACTGCCCCCCAGTTTTCGCTCATTCCGTTCGGCTTGGGACAATCTACCAAGGAACGAGCAAACAATAGCAAACCTAACACCAAGACTGGTAAACGAAGAAGCCATCAGCAGAGCGGCCAACAACGGCGCGATGGATCCGACCGATGCGGCCTTCTTTGCGTTCCACACGCCTAAGGCAGCCGCTTTCGCCGGGGAGAGTGCTGCAAAGACATCCCCAGGGCAAAGTTTCGACAACGCAGCACACGCGCAAGGGGGATTCCGTGGCCGCGGACGAGGCCCCTACTTTACGGGTGAATGGCGAGGACGTGGCAGAGGCAGAGGAGGAAGAGGAGGTAGAGGTGGTGGCAGCTCCAATCCGCACAACCACTCATACGCACGAAAAGATGGACAACAACAAAACGATCAGCAGCAAAGCAGCCAACATGCCGGCTCAGTCGTCTGCTTCAACTGCAATGGAAACGAACACAAAGCTTATCAGTGTCCAACAAAAAGAGAAGAAGAACGTGGTCAGGCGAGACAAGAAAATTTCAACAAGAAAAGAGGTTTTGGCTGTATCTCTTCGTCATTGTGTCTGGTTGCACGGGAACACAAGGTCTGGAACGCTGATTCGGGCGCAACTAATCACATGACTGATCAACGGTCCTTCTTCACCACTTTCAAAATAATTCCACCCGGAACATGGAAAATCAATGGAATTGGTGGTGTTGAACTACAAGCCCTTGGTATAGGAAACATCGACGTCATTACAGAAGTAGATGGTGCGAAGCTTGAAGGAACATTCCACGACGTGTTATACGTTCCCGGTCTTGGAATTAATCTTTTTTTCAATTGGAGCAGCCACCGACTGTAACGTCAATGTTGAGTTCACTGATACACAGGTATGATACAACTCGTAAAAATTTGCAGTCATGACTCGAGATTTATGTATATAAATATTTCCTTACCAACAGGTCTTTTTCGCTAATAAGGAAACTAACGAAAAATTCATGACTGGCTCCCGTGTCGAAAACTCCCTCTACAGATTATGCGCTACGACCAAAAACCCAACGGAATTGAACGAAGAATCTTCAACAGCGCTCTACGGTGTTGGTAATGGAAGTAACAAGGCGTCCCTCGAACTTTGGCATAGAAGATTCGGCCATCTCAACTGTCAAGATATTTTAAAGATCAACAAATCTAAAGCAGTATACGGCCTGCACCTCAACGACGTCAAAAAAACCACTCATATGCGAAGGTTGCATCTTTGGAAAACTCCACCGTAGCAAGTTCCCAACCGGATGCGGCCGCGCGGAAAATATCGGCGACTTGATCCACTCCGATGTCGGAGGTCCATTACACGTGCCAACTCCTGAAGGCCATCGATTCTTCGTCATCTTCAAAGACGACAACAGCAGTTATACAGTAGCCAAACTCATGAAGACGAAAAATGAAGCTGGCACGCATTTCATGGAATTCGCAGAAATTATGAAAACCCAAACCGGAAGGCCAATAAAAATACTCAGGACGGACCAAGGAACCGACATCCTCGGCGGAAACTTTAGCGAATACAAAAAACGTACTGGCCTTATTCATCAAACTACTGCTAGGTACACTCCACAACAAAACTCTCGTTCCGAGAGAACGATGCGTACAGTTGTAGAGGCCGTGAGAAGTGGCCTGTACACTAACGACAACAGCAACCAACTTCCGTGCAACATCAGAAATGAAGTCAGAGAACTCTGGGGCGAATTTCTTCTGGCTATCGTTTACATATTCAACCGGACTCTCACCAGCCACACAGAAGTCACTCCGTTCGAGAAATTATTCGGCAAGAAACCATCGGTTGCCCACCTAAGGGTTCTCGGCTGCCGCGCATACGCGCACGTTCCCGACCAGCTACGCAAGAAACTAGATCCTAAAGGCGAAGCATGTTGGATGGTCGGCTACGGTGAAAATCAAAAGGCCTGGCGACTTTGGAACCCTGTTGAGAGGAAAATAATCGTTTCCCGTGATGTCACCTTCGATGAAACAATCCTGATTGGAGATCACCCACTCACAGCTGTAAATGACAATAGCCCATTGGAACCAATGCAACTATTAGTAGAAGTACTTAATCAGGTATCTTGCTTATACTAGTAGCCATACATAAACGAACAAAATCTATTTTTTGTGTATATATATTTATATATGTGTATATATGTATATGTGTATATGTGTATGTGTATATATGTTTATATATATTTTATATATACATCCATTTTTTTTCCACCAGACTCAACTAATCGAAGGTGTAGATGAAAGCCAAGACACTCCCGATAATCAAGATGCATCAGTCGAAGAAGCTTCCCAAGTCGAGGCCTTAGAGGAGGAGATTGAACGGGCTCCTGGCGGCAGAAATGAAGAGGGTATGGAAGTCCTCGACGTTGTGGATGCGGAACCTGTTCACGTTGCGACTCCTGATGACGCCAACAAGAATCTAGAAGTGGATGAAGTCCCCAACATTGACGCCCCACCGATATCGAGTCACGATTCACACAATTATCGAAGGTAAAAACTAATCGCTGTTTCGAAAAAAATTACTGGCGCTCACCACCTTCTATATATATTTCATAGACCCACAAGATCCGGCCGCGTGCCAAGATATACGGATCGATACGTCGAATATATGGAATCATACGGAAATGCAGCATCCACTGATCCAGCCCTTAAGCGCTCTTCATTTTTCGAACTAGAAGTTGATGAACCACAAACCTACAAACAAGCGGTGGAATCAAGATATGCGGAACAGTGGTTACCCGCTTTCAAGGCAGAGTATGACTCTCAGATCAAGAACAAATCGTGGGTGCTCATCCCAAAATCCCAAGTACCAACTGAGTGCGCTATACTGCCTCACAAATGGGTTGGGAAATATAAGCCGGGCTATGGAGACCCACTGCAGCCAGATTTCGTGGCCCCACGCTTTAAAGGAAGATTAACAGTTGTTGGATGTCACCAGCAGTACGGCGTCGACTACGAAGAAACGTACGCACCTGTGCCACGCCTTGACTCAATTCGATCTGTTCTATCACTCACCGCATCGCTCGGATACAAATCATTTCAATTCGACGTGGCCACAGCGTTCCTGAACGCGGATGTTGACAAACCAATCTTTATGACCCAACCCGAAGGATTCGTGGTGTCTGGAAAAGAAGACCACGTGTGTAAGCTTTTGAAAGCAGTCTACGGCATAAAGCAGGCTCCCCGTCTTTGGTGCAAGACCTTTATCGCCGCCCTACTCAGATATGGTTTTAAGACACTGGACGCAGATATGTGCGTGTTCATCCTGGTAAACAACAGCATCGTGTCATATCTCTTCATCTGGGTAGATGACGGATGGTTTTCTAGCAGTGCTGATGAGGAGTGTCAACGCTTCGCTACTTGGATCGGTAACTAATAAGTTATAATCCTTTTTTTTTCCCATTACTCACAAATCAAATTTCCTACCTCTTTTGTCAGGTAACGAATTTGAAGTAAGATGTCTCCCCCCGACCAGATTCGTTGGTATGAACATCGAGTACGACAGGGAAAATAGCCAAGTATTTCTCTCGCAGCAACACTCGATACTCAAGGCACTGGAACAGTTCGGCATGACGGATAGCCATCCCAAGCTGACCCCAGCCGAATCCAGCGTTCACCTTTCTAGTTCGATGGTGCCACGCAACGAGGGGAAAATTGACATGTCTTTAATCCCCTACCGTGTGGCAGTTGGATTCCTGCTCTATCTCTCATCTACCACTAGACCGGACATTGCTTACGGCGTTGGACAAGTGTCAAAATTTTGCGAAAACCCACAGCCGACGCACTGGAACGGAGTCAAACGTATATTCGCTTATCTGAAAGGTACGCTCGACTTCGGTATATGGCTGGGTGGACGGAAGGATGAAGGAGCCGTAGTCTATACCGACGCCGACTACGCCAGTGATGTAGACGACCGAAAATCCATCTCAGGATGCATCGCTTTCTACAAGGGAGGGCCAGTCGCATGGTCGTGCAGGAGACAAGAATGTGTTTCTATCTCAACTACCGAGTCGGAATATGTGTCCTTATCTGATGGAGCGAAGACAGCTCTTTGGCTCAACGCGCTGGCTAACGGCCTAAACTCGTCTCCGGTCCCAATGGAAAAGTCTTCAGGCGACGAGGTACCACCAAATCCCGTTAAGATGTATTGCGACAATCAAAGTGCTATTTGTCTGGTCAAAAATCCGGTCCATCCGAGGCGATCAAAACACATCGACGTGAGATACCACTTTGTAAGACAGCTGCAAGAAAACAACAAGATCGCCGTCGAATTCGTTAGCTCCAAAGACCAACTGGCCGACATCTTCACGAAGGCTTTGCCAGCGCCAAGGTTCCAAGAGTTACGTGAACGCATCGGGGTAGGACCATACGAGAAGAATTGAGGAGGTACGGGTTTGAGAGAGGGTATTAGAAACGGCTGTCCATTTGGCAAACCCGCTTTACCCCCTTCCCCTCCTTTGAGCAAGTGACGATGCCAGGCTTTTCTTTAAGTCTGGCAACGTGGGTGGGAGTCATCTTAGAAAAGGGGGGGCTTCCTTTTTCCTTCTTCTTGTCCGTGATCTCGTGGAGTGTGGTAACGCTGTATGTGCTCTGTGTTTCGTATGTGTGTCTCAAATGTTGCTTTGTGTACCCCTTGTGTCATCGGCAATATACACTCAGTGCATTATATCTTATTTATTTTAATAACGATGACTGTAGAAGCTTACGTGACGTGTACCACTTAATCGGTAGGAATTTCCAGTGTTGAACAATTTGGAGGAATAAATGAACCTAATCCATGGCGTCATCTAATTTAATAGAGTCGAATTGCGCACCAGCATCTACTGACGCACTAGTTTTCTCATGCCTGCATGTAGAACAGATAAAGTTAACTCTCTTGTCTTCCTTCATTTCAAATCTATAGGTCAATTGCGATATTCCTGAAAAAAAATCATAACATACATGAAGAAAATTCCAAAAATGTAAATAACTTTTTAAGCCAAGACCAGCACAAAGAAAAAAAAAATTTAAATTTAAACATTCAAGACACAATGTAGAAAAAAATGAAATACGATAATTTTTTTACCAGAACCACGTTGTCGATGACGCCATACACCACAAAAATACACTTGACATTTTCCTTCTGACCAAAGATTCCTTTGAAAAGCAAACATAAATCAAAGTTTGGGGGTCGCTACATTTTAAACCAGTGTTCTGATGCAAGTCTGAAAAGACACTGATGAGAAATGTGCGCACCATTTCGTATTTATAGATCTAAACATTCCAAGCGAACGAATAACCTTGAAAAAATTGTGCCGCTTACAAACGTTACAATTCGTTACAAAATTTTACTAAACGCGTTTGTCAACAGATTTCAAACGCAATTCTCACCCAAAGGATTCATTGGAATGGGAAGAAAATGCATTCGTGAACTGAAAAATTTATTACGTGCAATAGCAATGTGTACTCCAGATGCGGGAAAATAGATAATCCTGAGTTTAGTCAACATACTTGGCTTCAAATTTTCTGTAAAAACATTTTTTTTCAAGAATACATCCATCTCGGTTTCTTCTCACACTGTTCGGAGGCAACCCATCACTGAATCTACGAGTCCAATTAAAAGAACAAGATTAGATAAAAATTGTGAAACAACCAAAACACCACTTAGGAAGTGTACTAGTCCAATTAATGAAGATCATGAATTCGATGAAGCTGTGGACGTTGCGAGTTTCATCAACTCAACAGAAAAAGCTTCACTACATAACAAAGATGACTTTTCGTGGAACAGAAATAGCTGTATTGACGACATCAACAGACTTACAGAAAATCGTTTAAGGCAGAAATACGAAGAACACATAGACAGTCTAAAGAGAGAAATTCGTGAACTAGATGTGAAGTAGCCTACAATTGTGAGATAGACTACCTCAAGCAAGTGAACGTTCTTGGTTTAGTTGCGTTGCGAAAACTAGTTTGACTTTTTTTACCCTTGAAATTTATTTGTTCCTCTAGTTTGTCGGAACTGAGACCACAAAGGAGTACTGCCGTAAGTTTAACAAGTTATTCGACATGCTGAACTCGTGAAATCCGAAACAAACGAACGATAAAGCTCCACTGAATATTTCAAACCTACCAGAAAAAGAATTATTAGGATTCCAAAGATTTCTTACGTCATTGAAACTCACTATGGGTACACTTTTAGTACTAGTAGGCGAAAGGCATTTGCAGTTGGCTTTACAGCCACAATCACATCTACTATAGCACTTGCATGGTAAGTGTTAACTTAATCCAACTCCTTAGATTGTCTATGCACAAGACTAACTCAGCAAGATCCTAACGAGCATTTATTTAGTATTATTAGATTGATGGGTGGGTTAAAAAATAATCCCACTGCAATCAAAGTGAAGTATATTATGAGAAAGCTTCTCGTCATAAAAAGTGGAGGGTAGTGACAACTTCTTTATCATCCAACTGTTCACTTGTTCCTTCAACCACATTGGAGAACCAAAATTGTCAAATGGAGCAAAATCCTATTGAGGAAGAGATTGAGATTGAAATGGAGATGTTCTGTAACGAGAAAGAGTTCAATGCTTCAAATATTGATAATGCGTTTTCAAACCAAAGTCTTGCATACATTGCTAAGTATTGTGTTGTGAAAATGGAATGTCACTTTGACTGCAACATGTGCAGAAAAGCATTATATGACTCCACTGAATACTCTTTAGATAAAGATGCAGCAAATATTTAAAAAATAATATAGAACAGATTGATGTGTATTCCTTCGAAGTCTGTGTACAAAATTGTACTTGCATGTGAGTCTGTCTTCCAAATGATGTTGTCACAAGTTAAAATCTTCTCCATGTGAGGTAATTACCATGTCAACCCAGAAAGTACTAACAACTATTATTTAATGTTATTACCATTTTTCCTAGGCTTCATTGCCAGCACATTCAGAAAAATGTCAATTCAATAACCTGGTCAAATCTGTCGCTTTGAGGTTTCTTAAAGTAAGATGTTTATCGTATATCAAAGTATTCAACCAAAAGGTATCGCAAGAAACTAAGCTGATATTATACAACAACCTGTAAACCAAAGTGTGTTAAAAACTCTTATTTCAATATCGAACTTACACCGTGTTTACATTCTAGTTTTAAGTTGGGGAAACTAGATGACAGAAATTTTTCTGCTCATGATGAAGGGAGGGCATTGGTTTCTAGATACCCATGTACCTTACAACATATACAAGTTTTATGTGAAATAAAAATAAACTTTTTGTAACGTTAGCTCTAATTAAGTATGAAAATACCAGTTTGACTGAAATCCACCAGTCAGAACAGTGATCCCATCGTTTTATAATAATAGCCCCTTTCATATATGAAGGCGCCGGTAGACTTTGCGCTCAAAGGCTATTCTCTAAAGTCTAGCTGGTAGACTGTTAATCAATTCCTAAACGTAAAATGAGAATTTTGTGTGGCTTCTTGGATGCTTTCTGACCGAGAAGCCAAAATAGGATGACAAAGAAGCCACCACTCATGATTACACTAGTCAAGAAGCCAGTGCCAGGAAGCCAGTGGCTACTTGGATGTCTAACAGTGGCTTCTTGGGAAAGTGTTTTTTTTTACCATCTACCCATGTGATTGCACTTGACATTTCAAAGCTTTTGAGTGCCAATGAAATTACGTCACGTGCTAGAGAAACAATAGATACGAATGAAATTACGTCAGTTAAAAAAAAACATTATCTAGTACTATAAAAATATATCTATTTTTATCCACAGAAGTATTTTGGAATTCTTGTGTACTGAATAAATTGATTTTCATGACAGTGGATATGGACCGTTTCAAAGTCACCAATCCTAGGTGGCTAAATATTTCCAAGATTAGAAAATTTAATTTAATTTATTTGAAACACTTTGTTTAATACAACAGATATTACAACAACTGATTGAATAAATATTATTTTATTTGATCCAATGTCAACTAAAAAACTTGAATACAGAAAGAAAAGCTACTGTATGTTATCTTTGACTTGTTGGCGAGCTTCAACAACATTTTTGTTTGTAAAGGTCTTCCATGCACCGCCACGTGTGCGTCCGGGATATAGTCCACCAACGAAAACTCTTGAGAAACCATTGAAATAAAGATCTCTCAACCATTTTGCTTTGAAATTTCCAACATCTCCAACATGAATACATTTCAGCTCTTTCATGTCTGTCAATATCTCGGTTACTGATTTACAAATGGAAGAAACTGTTACGGACTTCTGGGCTGTTTTTGGTCTCATACATGACGAAAAAAATGTCTTTCTGTGGTATTCCAAACTGGCTTTCATAAAAAAGAAAATGTTCCTAGGGAAGAATCAACCAAATTATCTTTATCTATCTCTTAATTATCCTCTAATTTCTTTTTAACGTACGCAATTGTTTTAGAATTACCAAATTGCTGGTCTAAACAGTGAAGGTTGCCATGGTAGGTCCAGCAATCGTTACACAGTCAAAGTTTATCCTCATTGTTGCACGTATTTGAGGACGCAAATGGCTAATGGGTTCAAAACAATTCTTTATTAGGTTTGCTGTTGGTAAATTTTGAAAAACTACAATCCATATCTGAACTACGACGCCAACCCACTAGCGTGTGACGCAAAAATGTCAACTATCCACTGCACATGTGTAGAACGATTTGTAAAACCACTAGTTTGAAATTGAAGATGAAGCATTATCAACCATAAGTTTGTTTAATTATTAAAATTTTATGATCACCACCAAGTTCTAACGAAAGAGTACTGAATGCAAAGATTATATATATAAATTTTTCCACCACTTGACTTTTAGGCATCAACAGGAAAATCAAATTGACGGGCAAAGAGGTTAGTGGTGGTAAAATAAACTTAATCGCGAATGCATCACCATCACCTAAACTCAATGTCTTAACTTTGCAGGAATTACATTGCTTTCCCGTTTACAAAACCCTCAAATAGTCTACCTATAATTCAATAACTGTTAAAGAGTTCAATCTACCATGCATTCAAATCATTTACCTTCTCCTTCGTGACATGTTTGAAAACACTGGCCCACTGGTAAGTTTTGCATCGGAGTTTGTAGAAATAAGGATTTCGAATTTTTAGTTGCAGCACCAGAATTCATAGCGCCTGGCAATTCTTTTAGACGTGTCAATTTCAAATAAGCCTCAGTTACAAAAAAACTACATTAATACATGAATTCAACATTAACCTTTTTGATATACCGTATGCAGCCGACATCAATTTTTGTTTGAAGTTGGGAGAATTAAACATTCCTGCGTAAATTTTCTGCGTTCATTTGCATTGTTTTATCAAACTTTGCCATTGTGGAACGAAAACTGTTAAGGAGGAGCAATATGGAGATTGTAAAAGTGACCAAACTGTTGCTATGAGAGAAACACAAATGAAATACGATATCTAATCAACAAAACGAATTACTGCCGTGAGAGCAGTTTAGTTTAGTAGAAGATCTTCTACAATGCGAGCAATTTAAAATGGCAGAATTTAATAGGAAAATGATAATTAACGGATTTTGGCAGCAAGTGTCGAGAAGTGTTAGACTCGGGTCGAACGAATGGAAAGAAAAAAAGATGGTATGACGGGAAAAGGAAAATTAGTGTGAAACATATCCACATGTTGTTATTTCGAAAAGATTAGAAATTTGAATTTACTAATTTTGACTGTAATTCTTAAATGTAAAAATGCAAGAAGCTTGGCTACCATTATATACCAGGTTTGTAATGAAAAACAATTTTGCCAAACTTTCCTTCAATTATTTATTATTCGTTTAGATTGTTATCTGCAACAATTTCAAAGATGCGATTCGTAGCTTTGAGGCTGCAGGAACTGTTGTGCAACTGAGAATCTCAAATCTCAAGTGAGTTTTTTGAATTTGATTTTATCTTGGAAATGCGTAATTATAATTTTTTTTGACTTCTCAGGAATCCTGAAACTTCGATGGAGACGAGGCCTGAGAATAGGCAAATGTTCTACACGGTTGAATGTGAAGTTGAGGAGCTGGAAACACTCCTACAAATTTATCGTAACAAAATCGTCGAAACCGTTGAACTTGAAAACGACGTATTGAACAACGGGCGCATGAATCACGTGAAAATAAGCTGGATGTCCCTGGTCCGTGAAGATAGACCATTCACGTAGCTCTAAACGGAGCTGTTGATATGGAAATGAAAATATCGATTCTCTACTTCATCTGAAAGCGTTTCGCCATTTTGGCAAAATTTCCTTTTCCCATGCAACCTTGCGCTTTTCCAAGGCAGCACTTTGTACTTTTCAGTTGGTACAACAAGGACGTAATTTCATTTTCAAATGTCTCATTTGCATAAATGTAAATCAGCCGGAAAGCTAGAAAAGTAAATAAATGTGTGTATACCTTTTTTTTCTTTTTTAAGAGGGAGATTCATGAAATAATGCCAAGCGGATATAGCTGCCACCTATCAGTCATTCGGTACACCTCATCAAAGAAATTTGGGGCTCAAATTCAAAATCCAATCTTGACTCGATGCAATTACTTCTGTTTACAACACTGTGGGAAAAAAATAGACAAATTAATAAACCACAAACAAATGTCTGTCAATTAAAATGTGTTATAGACAAACGAACAGAATATATTCTACATTTCTGCTATAAGTTTGAGAAAGTTGTGTTACGAAGAATAATATCTCAACCATTGCAGTTGTAGCAACACACTGCCAAACTCCTAGCAATCCACAGTATCATTTTCCACTATCAGTTGTCTTAACAAGAAATTGGTAATTAGTCGACAAAGTTCAGCTGTTCCTACTCTTGGCCCTAGGCAAATTGTGTGTAAAACATGATTTGAAAACATACTCAAGAGTCTGAAAGGTTTACAACCAAGTTTACAACACTATGTTCACATTCTCTTACAAATTACCTCCTTTGGATCAGCAGGAGTTTCTCCAATGTTCTAGCATTCACCATGCTGGCAGCAAGTTATTCCCAGACCTGGCCTCTGGCCATGTGCTTGACAAACGTAAAACCGTTTTGAGAAGACACTGATACTAAAAATTAAAGAAATACGAAAGTTTTAGTTATAAAAAAAACGTGGACCAATTCACATTAGAGTTCAGAGAGAAGGCAGTAGTAAAGAGAAAGCATTTTAGAATAAAAAATGAATTGGATAAATTTCACACACAAGTTCAACTTTAGTTTAGTAACTTTAGTGGTAACTTTAGTAACTTTTGGTAACATTTTTACGCCATTTTGACAATGGCTTTACTAGAACGCCTTAAATAAGGAAAAGAGTTTTGAAGTTTTGAAGAAATGGAGTTATTTTTTGAAAGGTTGTGCGATGATAACTTCTTCCCTTTGAAAGTGAAAGATTCCAAAACTATTCTAAGTTACAACAAGACACTCAAGGAGCCCTTGGACTTAAAATGGAGGTACAAACATGTTGACATCACTTGCTCTCACTTCGGTGAACACAAGTCCCGTTCGGAGGGACATCGTCCCAATCAAAAGGTGTACGCGAACGAATACCCCTTCCGAGTTCGTGTCGTTTTTAAACCAGCAGCCGAAAAGTTTATAGTTATGAAATGTGAAACACGACATGGCCCCCTTCCACCCAAAGTCCCACATCCGATTTCGGCAGAACATTATTATTATTCTATATTAATATTCACTATCGCCGCAATGCGTATGTTATGGTTAATTATATTATCAATCGAATTAATCGGTTAACTATATGTATGTCTAACAGTAAGCTGAAAGGTGCAGCCAGGCTTTTTGCCTTATCTACCCTTTCTGTAGGTGCAAACCCAACCGCCGTACACATGGATCTGCAAAAGAACTACGGGATTGTCATGAAAGCGAAGGATCTGCAAAATATAAAACAATCTATGACAGGTAGAAAAACTTTCTGGGTTCGAACTAGGGGGCTACTCTCTATGAGTCGGGCGTCTTAGCTAGTTGGCTACCAGAGTACACTAGCGGGTTTCTCGACTATATTTACATACATTTATGTCTCTATTCAGGCCTAGCCGCCAACGATTGGGCAGCTACGTGTGACGTTTTAGTGAATTCGACCAACAATCCCGAAAATCTGGTCAACGTAATCTTCGATGAACAAGGCGACGTCACATGCATCTTCGTGCAGTTAGCTGCGCAAAGAATATTGTTTCAACAATATGGCGAATATATTCAAATTGACGCCACTCACGGTGCTACTGACGTACCGATGCCCTTGTATACTCTGATCGTGACAAACAATTTCGATGTTTGTCAACCAGTAGCTTTCTTTTTCGTTAGAGAAGAAACTACCGAAAACATCTCTATCGGCCTAAAGCAGTTTGCCGAAGTATGCGCGTTAACTTTTAATTTTTAACTTCTCATTGACTTATTATTTAATCTAATATATGAACTTTGTTGTTTAGAACAATGACGTTTCGGTAACACATGTTGTTTTGACGGACAAAGACTGCGGAGAAATTGCTTCCATCAAAGAAGCTTTTCCAACGCAACCCATCTACTTTGTCACTGTCGGTGCAATAGCTGAAATACCATTCGAAAACCGACAGTCTGTCGGTGCAATAGATTTTTCGCACTTCAACACAAGTACACAACTGGACTGTAACAAGCAGACGATTAGAAAAATTGAGGCTGTACATTGCGCGGTTAAATCACCCGCAGCATTGTCAACTTTAAATTAATAATCGATGGCGAAAAATCGTAAAATTGTCAAAACAACATAACAACTTTAAATATTAAATTAGCCCTTAAATCACACATTACGAAAATCAAATGTAATTGACGTTGTGTGTTTCGTAACGATGCACAATGGGGGGATTTTAATGTAGTAGGTCAGTTATCACTCCTAGCGCTTTCCCATTTATTCGAAAATCGAACTTTTTACAGCTTCACCACCGTATTTACGCGTAAATAAGCATTTTAAAGCCAAAATTCAAAATTTCACATTAATGAGCATTATTACTAATCACATTTAGGACATTGTCTCCTATTTTTAAGAATCTAATTACTGCACGTTAGCGCCTAAGATGCGGCAAATTTAAACGAAGCACTGCTATAAACGGACTAGTGATAAGTAGTATCATTGTATTCCGTTTGTTTCTTTTTATCAATCGCATCAGTATTGGTCAGTTCATGACCCGAACAACTTGTAGAGGAATTATGTACAAGGTAATTCTGCATTCTAGTTGGGAAAGAAATATTTCCTAACGAATGATGATGTTCGGATCACGATTTCATAACTATCTGAAATGATGCCAGAATCTTAACAAGTGTTTTCAATGAAAAATTAACGTAGTATTATGAATCGACATTCAGACAACATTAGCAGCAAGAAAGGCTAGAAGATAAATACGACATGATTTCACATTGCGCAAAAGATTATGATTAACAAAGTTCATTCAACGAAATTCGATTTGTTTTGATTACTTTCACTGTAAAAGGATAAATGCGCCGGCAGTAAGAATGTGACCAATATTCCGAAATATTTTAGGTTAGTAATATTCTGAAATATTTTAGGTGTAATACAGCTCGATTAATCGATTAATGTTCGGTGGCAACCAATAACAATTAACGCTTAGGCCTACAACCTAAATTATTTTAATAATATTCAAATTGTTTCAACATTTGTTTCCGCTGTCACGGATATAACCTGAATCAATCCACCGGCGAAACCAGTGAATTTTAAATTATACGACAGACAGTATGTAAATTACTCTACACAAGATTGCAAGTTTACAAGAGCTCGTATTTTGATAATGAATATTACCGTTCAAGTTATTTATTGTCATTTCCAAAATATTAAATTAACGAATTACGTAGAGGCAACACTAGAATATCGTTGGTTAGCCATAGGAATTTTTTCATCGTGCAGTGCAGATGAGACAATAATAAGTTGCTGTTTAGAAAGGATATCAATAACTCGTCATACGTTTAAGACATCAATTGCAGGACAAAATGTTCAAATCTGCTCTTGAATGAAAAATCCAGGTGTCTGTGGATACCAGATCTTAAGATTTAATCATCGCAAGAATCAACTAATTGATTGATGCTCTTGAAAACGAGACAAGACAATTATTTAAACTGGTTCAGTTGACCAGAACATCAATATAATCTCTTTTAAACTACGACTGATGAATATACAATAAATTGTCGGATGTTGACTGAAAAGTTTCCAAAGTGTTCGTAAACATCAATTGATGGGAGAATTCTCTGGATATCATTGAGCTGATATACGTGATTCATGCGCACAAGTCTAGTTCCCGCAAATATCAGCCAGTAAAACAACCATTAAAACACGAGCTAAACAGATTCTCGATGGCAAACGAGAATGAGGCAAGCGACTTCTGACAAGAGAGGGTGAGAGAGCAAAAACCTGCGACCTACTCTCGGCGGAGCCAAGGGAAAATTTTTTCGCACAACGCCATCTAGCGGTCAAATATAGAACAACATTCAAAAATTCTTTTTTCTTGCTCCAAAACGCGGAAATTTTCTTCGCTAATTCGTCGGTAGGTGGTTTAATCGTAATTTTTAAAGGAAATTGGAAATAAATAGAAATAAATATCGAATGATAAGCTATAGAATTTGGTTTGTCAAAGCAGGGAAAAGAACACTATGGCGCGCCGAAAGTGCCACAAAAAACAAATAAAAAAAAACGCCACCGCCATCTAGCGGTCAAATTAGGAAACTACCCCTAAAATTTTTTTTCCTCACAAGAACACTACTCACAATTCACTCTGCTGGTTATTTCACATTTCCTTGACGTTTCTCGTACAAAATCCTTATATAAATGCAGTGAAATGGTTAAGCAGATTATCCGGGCTGAGTTACAACATCTTGTAGGTTGGTAAACAATGTTGCAAAATCTTTTCATTACGAAAAAGAATCCATAGGGGAGAAAGGGGTCATCTTGGACAAAATTTTTATTTTTCAATTATTTCTTTTTGTATTTACTTTTTATGAAATATCTTTTATATGCATTGTAAAGTATCCTCTTGTCTACCTACCCTATTTTTTATTTATTTTTCCGTTTGAAAATAAAGGAGTTGTAACGGTTTTTACAAAGTCAAATTTTGTACCTTCGCGAAAAAACGTGGGGTCAAACTGGAAAGGCTATGTATGGGATTGGACAGTGCTAGTTAAAGGTACAATGATCAATGACAAAAATTTTATTAAAATATTTTCGAATTCTCCGTCCATTCTTTAGTCATCCACGCTAAAATGGATAAAGTTGTGGAAAAAACTTAAAAGTTATGAGTGTTTCTGTAAAGAAGGGGATAGATTGGACATTTTACGGAAATTTGGGCCCTAAGGCTACTAAGCTCCTCCCACTGCTATAGTTAGCATTGTCCAAATACACCCCTAACACTGCTGTCCAATCTGATCCAACCCTACACTTTTTTGCATTTTGCTTATATCTTTTAATTTACTTCACATTAAAATGTAATTTTTACGGTAAACATAAAAGAATGAATGCCATAGTATTATCTATAATTTGTTTATTAAGGTATCACGTTTTTATGTTATTTTTTTGCTATCGAAATGGAAAACAATTACATCAAACGCCCCTATTATATCTAATTTGGGATAACATCCAAAACAATCACGCGATCTCAATAAAAAGTTTATCCGTGATGTAAAACACTAAATTCTACATAAAAAATAAAAAAATTAAATTTTAGCTTCTGAACTGAGGGAATAATTACATTTGTCCAATATGACCCGTGTCCATCATGACCCCGTTCTCCCCTATATTTGACGTTTTTTAAATGTCAGAAATAGGATATGGCACTGCACAAACTTGTATAATTTGATATCACACTACATACTTTATTCTTTGTTCATTCTTTGTAAAAATTATCGGTCGTCAGGTTGCACCAGATAACGAGCAGTAAAAAACATTATCCATTGTTTTGATAGACTTAATCCGAGCAGTAAAGAGAAATTATTCATCGGTTTTATCCGCTAAAAGATCTTCAAAATCTTTTCCTCCATCAGGATCTTTAATTCCATCCAATTGCGAATCTTTTTCTTTTTCACCTCTAATCCTAGTGTAATTTTTCTTAGCACCTTCTGGGTGAAAAGCATCGTCTTCCCTACTTAACACTTCGTTAACATGTAATTTTTACGATTTTATTTTGAATATATTATACCTTAGATGAGAGGCCACATGCTCTCTACTGTCACACGCAAGAATGGTTTCTCCGCAATCGTAGCATTTCACTGTTTTAATTTCTATGGGCTCCACCGGAAAAAGTAGATCGTGGTGGGGTATAATAAAAATGTCTCCCGTAGCTACGATGGCGCTCTTTAAATTAAATTTGGAATCAATGACACGTAAAGAAATGTGGCTTAATTGTAAAACGGAAAGGTAAGATATAGAAGAAGTAGATTTTCCCCCCCTCCTCCTCCTTTTCGACTACCCTGCTCCTTTCGGCGAGCTCCGGAAGCGTTTCCCAGTAGTTCTCCCCCTTCAGGACCGCCCCTACCGCCAAGTAAGGTATGTGAATTAATCCGTTCAATTTCTGAATGTGCCATAGCTTTTTTTCCTTTTCCAAATGCTTTTTCCTCTTCTTTGGAATGTGCTGGTTGTTTCAATGATGAACGTTTCTCAGTTAGAAATCGAACGTAGTTGATCATTTCGTTCTTGGTCAGTATAACTTCCTCGTTCGCTCTTTGCAAGAGCATCCAACAATCAACAACGTGATATTTATCGGCATAGGAAACTGTAAAAATAATTAATTTAATTATTGTACGAATAAATTATGCGTATAATACGTTTACGTGTTGGAAACTGAGCATCGTTTTTATTTATAGCTGCTTCCAAAGGAAAAACCCCTTTATTGAAATTCTCGTAATAGATTTCCTGGTCTTCATTCTTTGAATTTAGAAGTTCTATCGTTTCTAGAGCTTTTTTCTTAGTTTCAGTTAAAATCCGCCTCATCTTAGTCCGAGTCTTCAAGTTTTCTGAATATGTAAAAGTTTTGTTTAAAGACAAGAAATTCCGGCATACTTGAGAATAAATTACCTGCTTCTTTAGGTATTTTTATGGCAACTGTTTCCAGTTGAACATAATAACCTTCCAGCATCTTAATTTGTCAACAGGAGTATTCCTAGTTCTTCGTTGGTTAATAGTTTCTTTAGCTTTTCTCTCACGCTCATTATAAATCAATGGAAGATAAGAATATTTTATGTTTTTTTTATTGCAACAGTTCATCAAGTTTTACATTGCTTTCTCTTATTTCCTTTCTAGCCTATCTACATAAATGTATCTGTAAATATTAATAATTACATTAAATATTTACTCACCCTCTCCAATTTTTTGCGTAAGAGGAATGGCATTGTCTGAATTTTATTCCAGTTCCAATAGAGAATGGCTAATGTTAGGAAATCGGATCTGTCTAAATAATGTACAGTTACACAAATTAGAAGTTTCATTATATAATTTCGTTTAAGCTATCTTACTAATTTTTGACATATGCTTGAGAACATAGGCATAACGATACAACTTTGAGAATACTTGTTCATGCTCCTCTCCCCCAGTTAATCCAAGTCCTTTTGTCCATCGGGGATTCCAAAGAACCTGTTATATTGTAAACTTCAGACAAAGTTCGTCACATATATATAAAAAAAATAGTACCTGGCAAGGTAATTGGTGTGCCATTTGATCGGTAAAATTCCCTTCATTTCATGTGTTAGCATCATATATTCTGGTAATTGTGGACCAACTTTTTGAATCATCCATTGTGATTATATTGAATTGTGATTTTCCAGTTGTCAACATTGTTATTATCAACTTAACGAATTAAAACTCTTTGCTTCCTTCAACACAGCTCTGTACATGTCTTTTTAAAGAATTGCAATTTTTAGTTCTAGCTACAGAATATCTCTTAGTGTTGCCGGGGACATATTCATGCAATGCTCTTTTCATAATTTGTCAACTGGGAATTCGTATAATTAATCGAGTGAAAAACCACAGGACATTTATAGTAGTCCTAGTATTATATTTTTTTGCTTTACCTGGGTTTATTTCCTAAACTAATGTTATCTTTTATGCAGGAGGGACAAGGCTGCTTTACATTGCACATTTCTCACGACAGCAAATATAGTGATCAAGCACGTCTCCGTTCTACAATAAATATTCATATTACATCATTTTCTATATTGTTATATAGATATTTCCATAGATTAGATTCCTCTGCGTCAACCTTGGAATTTTGAAAATATGTAGCCTACATCTAAATGTACACTCGATTGATTTGATAATTCCTGTCCTTTTTCGTTACACACCACATCGTTCATCTTTTGATTGCTTTAAGAGTTTTAATAGCTTTGGCCAATTCGCTTTTAATATTCACATTCGAGTGGTAATCAAGTTCATTATGAATAAATTTGAAACATTAATTCACTTCACTGCCAGTGAAAACACCTTACACTAAGCAGTAACCCCTACAGTAAATTAACATGTATTGCTTTCAGAAATCAAAGGGAACGAAGGGACGGAACGAAATGAATTAACTAAAAAATACCGCTAGAATGAGCTTCCTAACATGAAAACACAAGCAGCACGAGCATTCGCTAACGTGGTTGCAAGTGTGTTTTTCGTCTTCAGTTTGGCGTTTCCTACTTTTGTTCACTATGGCGGCCTCTTTGAGGGCCCCTGAGCCTATTTTGTTCTCTTCGGGTAATCTTTCCGTCGAGTGGAAGTTGCGGAGACGCCAGTTTGAGTATTATATTCTGGTCACTCGCAAGGATGAGAAGGACGAGGAAATTCTGGTGGGTGTTTTAATAACGCTTCTTGGGGCTGAGGCCCTGAAAATTTTTGACACGTTTGTGTTTGCCACGGCAGACGATGACAAGAAGATAAAGCCAGTGCTGGACAACTTTGGTGACCATTTCGAGCCCCTTAAAAGCGAGGTCTTCGAGAGATTCAAGTTCTTACGTCGTCATCAGCTGCCAGGAGAATCGTTTGACTCCTGGATAGTGTGCCTAAGAGGCATGGCAAAAGGCTGTAACTATGGCACATCAGTTGAGTCAGTGCTACGTGATCAAGTGGTGTTGGGAGTAGCAGACTCGCAAATTCGTGAAAAGCGTGTGGTATCGTCTGGTCAGGTGAAGCTTTACCTGCCCAGCTCACACAGATGAGTTCTGATCTTACTGTTTTCTGACAGGAGGATTCGATAAATCGGCTATTCGACAAGCAAGGCCGAAAAAGGGGTGGTGGAGCTCCGCAGGGGGTCAGCAGTAGTGGTGCGGCCAGCAGATGGTTGATTGTTCGGGGTGTGGACGCCGTCACGCTAAAGAAAGGTGTTTAGCCAATCACATCACTTGTTTTTCGTGTGTAGTAACTGGTCACTATTCTCGGCGCTTCCCCAATACTCAGCCGGGTCGGCAGCAGAATTTTCCTCGAGGGTCAACAACGTCGGAGTCATCTCGTGTTGGTCTGAGGCCTGCTCAAAAAGGTACAAAAATGCAGCTTTATTCGTTGGAAGGGGAGTCGGGCGGTGAAGGAGGAGAGCGGTCAGTCGAAGAATATGTTTTTCACGAGCTCCGACATGAACAACACTCGTCGTTAGAGAAGAATGAGTGGAGTGAGACATTGAAGGTGGACGACGTCAGCGTCAAGTTTAAGCTGGGCTCGGTGGCTTCTCGCAACGTTCTGCCCAGCGAAGTGTTTCATCAGTTGCCAACACGGCGACAACGTTTCCGTCCTGGACCACGTATGCACCGGCATTGGGCAAAACATGGATATTTAACAGTTCTCGGCCTCCACACAGCGAAAGTGGTGATTCGTGGTGTGGTGCACTGGATTTTTTGCGGTGGTTGATGAGCCAGGTCAGTCTTCCATCCTGGGACTTCCGTCTTGCCAGAGACTCAACCTGATCCATGGAAGTTGATCCGCTTCCACCGATGCCAGCCGTTGTTACGGAGTTTTTGGACGTGTTGACGGGACTGGGTAAACTGCCGGTTGAACATCACATACGGTTGGCCACGGGTGATAATGCTGTGGATCCTGTAGATTCGGCAGCTGGAAGACTTCCATTCAGCATTAAGGAGCTAGTGTACACCAAACTGGTTCAAATGGTGACTGACGGTATTATTGTTCCAGTCACAGAGCCTACGGGCTGGATGAGCCTTATGTTGGTGGTGAGCAAGCCGGGTGGTGACGTCAGACTCTTTCTATATCCTGCCAATCTCAATAAAGCAATCCTCCGAAAACATTTTGCGGTCCCAACGGTCAAAGAACTGTTTGCTAAAATTGGCAAGGAGAAGTTCTTTGGTTATCTTGACGCGGCGTCGGGATTTTATCGAATTCCGCTTTCAGAGGAGTCTTCATAATTGTGCACTATGGCGACGCTCAAGGATGCTTTCGTTTTATTCGGATGCCATTTGGGATAAAGTCGGCACCGGAAGTGTATCTACAAACTATTGCGGAGTTGTTTGGTGACCTTTCAGGTGTTGTGATTTACTTTGACGACTTTTTGGTCCCTGGCGAAACCACGGAAGAGCTTCATTTCAATTTACGTCAAGTGCTTGTTTGTTGTCACCAACACAACCTCAAGCTCCAGCTCAAAAAGTGTAATTTTTCTTAAAGGAGGTGCTGTGGCTTGGCCACATCATCGTCGAGGGCGTGGTCAATAAGTTGACCAATCCAAGGTGGATGCAATCGTCAATATGCCGGAGCCTAGTGGCAAAGCTGACTTGGCCCGTCTTCTGGGAATGGCCACGTAATTGGACAAATTTTGTAACAACCTGGCCGGCGTTACTCGTACCCTGCAAGATTTACTGAAAGAGTCATCTGCATGGGTCTGAGAGGAGCCGCAAAGGGCTGCGTTGGCTAAATTGAAAGAAATTATGTCTTCATTGCCCACCTTGCGCAGGTTTGACTTTGAAGTTCCAGTGGTGTTGTCGGTGGACGCTTTACCAACAGGAATTGGTGTGGCCCTCCTTCAAGACGGCCAGCCTGTGGCTTATTCGTCAACGTTGCTTACCCCGACTCAACAACGCTAGTGCTAAATCGATAAGGAGCTACTGGCAGTAAAGTTCGGTCTGCTACGGTTCCGGCAATATGTGTATGGTCGGCAGGCGATGGTGGAGTCTGATCAAAAGCCGTTGGTTGGGCTTTTGGATAAGCCAGTGGCTGATTGTTCTCCTCGGATCCAACGTATGCGACTCCAGCTCCAACGTTTTGATTTCAGGTTGGTCTACAAACCTGGGAAGAAGCTATTTATTGCATATACTCTGAGTAGAGCTCATCTGCCAGCCCTGTTTGCTGATAAATTCACGGAGGCATGCCAGGAGCAAGTACATACAGTCCTGGATCACATTATTCCTCTGCGTGATACTCGGTCCCGCTATGCTAAGGCCACTGCGGACGATCCGGCGCTGCAGTTGGTGAAAGAGTTGCTCCTGTCTTGCTGGCCCGAGAAAAAGAGTCATTGTCCCATCCCTGCTCGTCCGTTCTGGAATGTCCGTCATTCGCTTACTGAAGTGGACGGTCTGATTCTATTTGGAAAACTTGAGTGTCCTTGCCAAGGAAAGCAAAAGAAGGCATTCACTTCGACCATTTTAATAAAGTGAAGAGTGTGAGACGGGCCAAATCGTCTGTTTTCTGGCCTGGCTGTGATGACCACATCCGCAAAATGGTGGCCAGTTGTGCTACCTGCCAGAAAAACCACCACAAAAATTCGGCCTTTCCCTTATTTCCAGTTCGTCTTCCAATTTCATCCGTTTCAGATGGTCTCCGCGGATATCTTCCAGTTTGCTGGGGTTCATTATTTGCTTCTAGTTGACGAATACAGCACGTGGCCGTGTGTGGCAAAGTTGAAGTACATCACGGCGGCTTCTACCATTGAGGCCCTCGATGGTTTTTTCCCCGACTTTGGGACCCCGGAAGTGCTTCTCTCCGATACTGGAAGACAGTTTGATTGTGTCGAGCTGAATCGTTTTAGTGACAACCGCCAGGTTCAACATGTGACGTCTAGTCCGGAGTTTCCACAGTCAAATGGTCTCGCAGAAAAACACATCCAAACTGTGAAAATGACGACGTTGAAAATGTTGTAGGACGGAAAAACGCTGTGGGAGGTGTTGGCCACGATTCGGTCCACTCCAGTGTCGGATCAGTTGCCGTCTCCGTCCGTTGCAGGGCCGTCATCTTCGGGGCTCGTTGCCGTTCTTGCCGGCGGCTCTCAATCCGAGGCTGGTCCCGTCGACGTTTTTCCAGCAGCAGTTACAGCGTCGGCAGGCTGAAGCATCTTCTCATCAAACGCGCAGAGTCGATGTGCACTCTTCGGCTTTGGTGGTCAGGGCTCGTATTGGTTCCAGGTGGTTGCCCAATGTAGTAGAAGCTGTTTGTGTGGAACCTCACTCGTATATGGTTCGCCTCGTCGACGGTAGACGTTTTCGTCACACCAGGTGGGCCATCAATTTGGAATATTTGTCGTCGTCGCTGTCAGCACCAAGTCCAGGTCTGCAATTTTCCTTTTTGTCGGTGGGTGTTCTTCCAAATCGGAACGATTTGCCTGTTGGTCCAACTCATTCCGGGCCGGTCCAGCTTCTTCCAGCACCACCGCCCGCTACTCCGGTTCCTCCTTTGTCAGACGTTGCAGCCCCTTCGCAAGTCACGGCTGATTCGCTGATTCGGCCGGCTACTCCAGTTTGTCCCTCTTCCCGTCGTGACCCGGTGTGCTTGGTGCCTTACTGGCAAGCAGCGTCCAGCCGGCTCCCTTGTTTACTCGTTCTGGCAATATTCGCGTCCGGTAGCTCCGTAGTTTTTTAATTTTGGTTGCCTTTGTCTTATTTCGTCTTGGTCTGTGGTTCATGTCGATGTGACGTGAGTCTCCTTGAAGTTACCTCTTGGCCCCACCCCTAAAGGGATACGAGTGAGGGAGGATGGTCAATACAAGCAGTCTAGACTAGACACTTAAGACTACAACAAAAGGGATAAACAAAATCCAACCAATAATAAAGAGAATTATTGAGATATGGAACTCGAGAAAGCAAAATGAAAAGATTAATTTTAACCTTAAACGAAATTGTTTAGCGGCTCCAGCCTGAGAGTGGGACGACCGGACTCGGATTGGTTTTGTATTTATAACGAGCTACACTGGTTCAGTAAGAACTGTTTCAGGAATTTCCGGTACCACAATGGTGTTTTCAACTGGATCAGACTGACCAACACTTCTATTTCCATCACTAACGTAAGAGTTGGTTTTATCAGTACCACCGTCACTTTCACTATCGGATTCTAGAAGTGATGCACTGGGGAAAAATACGTCACATTCTTCTTCAAATGTTTCATGAAATGCAGATCTAACACTATTAGCTTCTGTCTGTGGTTTTTGTGATGACTCAGTTGAAGATGAAATGTCATCAAGCTCTTGATACTGTCTTTTGCGGGCGATTGGCTTTTTATAAGGCTGAACAATTCGCCCAGGGCCAGTGGGATCTGTTGGCATGAAACGCTTTGCCACTTCTCGATGCCATTCACCCCTCTGTAAATCAACAGTTTTTCTCGACGGCGCCCAACGTATATTTGTCCAAGATGGTGACGAGAGCTTGATGGTCAAAAACGAGACGGAAATGAAGGAGGCCCAGCAGATACAAACCGCATTTTCTCATCGCCCATTCTAAAGCCACCAATTCTAACTCAGCTATGGCGTATCTAGACTCGGTGTCGGTGCACCAGCGGGAGTTGGGGTCCACAAGCTTCCATGTCGATCCGTGTCACTGGAGCAGAGCATAACCCATCCCATGCTTGCGAGAGGCATCCACTTGGAGGGACGTTTTCAGATCCGGATCGAAGTTAGCCAGGATAGGGCGCTGTCAGTGCGGCTTTGACTGCCGTGAACGCGATTTCATGGTCTTCGGTCCAGTTGAATGCGTTGCAGGTAGGGGAGACCGGGGCTAGTTGGCCCAGGGGTAGGTCGCTCTTTTCTGATTTATTTAATGAAAATTGAAATTGAGCTAATTTCAGGACAGCCATATTGTGTAGTTTGATAATTAGAATGTTTTAACTTAAGTACTGTATGCCTGCTGTAAAAAATATAGATTTTATGGGGGGAAAACGAATTTTTGACTAACTTCTAAATTTTTTTTTCGCTATTAATTTTTCTCCCACGTTTTGGGTAATTAACTAGTATATATGATATTTTGCAGGCAGAAAGTTTATTGTCTGGGCTAAAATTTTTGCATTTTGGTTTTTTATTTAAAGGTACATAACTATTTCATTTTTAAATATCAAGCCGAATATCAACCATGGGATAAGTC
Organism: Daphnia pulicaria; assembly: GCF_021234035.1. NCBI lineage: Eukaryota > Metazoa > Arthropoda > Branchiopoda > Diplostraca > Daphniidae > Daphnia > Daphnia pulicaria. The sequence continues at coordinate 15,980,000 of NC_060913.1, forward strand.
GGTCATTTATTTTTGGGGCAAGTTGCCTAATTTACTTAGCATTGTCTGCTAGCTAGGGCAAGTTGACCCATTATTTTCGTCAGCTTTTACTTTTCTCTTGACGGCAGACTTGCCCCTGGTAGCGGTGGCGATTTTCCCTAAAAGCAAAGTGATAAACCACTCAATACTACTATATATTTCAAACTTTTACGTATTTTTTTACGCTACATTTTAGCCAAGATAATCAGCTTTAATTAAAAAAAAAATAACTATTCTAGTGAAAATTACGCAATGCAGGCCCGGGTGTGTAAAAAAATGGCCATCTAACCCCGGTCTCCCCTACTCAATAGAGGACGCAAAGGGTCCTTAGCTGCGGCCACCTCCTTGGAAAATCCAGCCATTTGCTCAACGAGCCCCATGAACGAGTGGAGCTCGTTGATGTTCGTTGGATGCATGAAGTCCGAAATAGCCCGCAATTTATCAGGATCTACAGCTACACCGCCCTGCTGGATTTGGAAACCCACCCATTGAACTTGTGGCTGGGCAAACTGAAATTTCTTGATGTTAAAGGTGATGCTTGCGTTTCGGGCCACCAATAGGACGGAACAGACGGCCATCACATGTGCTGGAAAGGAGGAGTTGAAGCGAAGGAGGTTGTCCACGACGCGAATACAAACATTCTGAAATTGGCATCAATTTCAAAAGTGCATACAGCAAAATTCGGAAACTGTTTAATTGATGTTGCGTAATCGTCCTAATTTTCAAGTTCATCGTGCAACTTTGGGCAATAAGCAACGGAAACATAAATATTTTTTTTATTTTTACCAAAATGTGCTTTTTACCGCAGCTCCCTGAAGTGACAGTGTTGTTACACACTCACCAGGTGACAGGAATTGTCGTCAGGCTGGAATTCAAGACAACGACAGGGAGCTGCGGTAAAACGCAATTTTATGACGAATTAAAAAAAAATAACCTGCAAAATTTGAAGAAAGAAGAAAGTAGTCTGCTGCTCTGTTTCCAGATTTGAAAAAATACTTGTTTTTGTTGCTATTTAAAAATTCAATTTTGCTAAAACTATAAACAATTAAGTCTTAATTCATGCATAAGTTTGTTTATTAAGAATAGACATGCACCTATTAGTAACAAGAGAAAAAAACATTTTTATGTTTTTTTTTGTTAACTTAAACTTAACGAAAAAAAATTTAACATTTTCTCGACTACCGAAAACTTTGGGACGTATAAGTTTGATTAATACATGTGATTATGGCATAAGTTTTGCATAACTTTATTCTCCTGCCCTACTTACGCCAGAGAGCCTAAACTTATGCCTTAAAGTTATCAGAAAACAAAAATATCGCTCTTAGAAAAGTGCCGAAACCTCAGTTTCACACTCACCAATACAATTATAGTACTTAGACTTAACATTATACGATGAGAGGTGTAATGTATTTTCCCAACTATTGATCTTTTCCTACCACATCGCTTTCCCTTTTCCGCAACTATGCGATTTTTTCCAATCTAGGAAAACACAGGCCAGGTAACGTTGTTTTGTGTGTCAATTCTGGTTGTCACGGTTGGTATTTCTTTGTTGCTAACTGAGGATTTTTTTTAGACATAAAACTGCTGTATGTCACCCCGGAACGGCTTGTCAATGCATTGGAGGACAACACTGGCGTCAATAAAATGAGAAAAATGTTGGTGTCGCTGCACAAGAGGAATTTATTGGCACGGTTTGTGGTTGACGAAGCTCACTGCGTTCCTCAATGGGGACACGAATTTCGGTAGTATTTTCCTGTTGGTTGATTTGCGTGGAATTAATTAGGTCTTTTTATTGGTTTGCATCTAAAATAGAGCCCATTACCTCAAGTTGGGTCTTTTGAGGACGCTATTTCCTACAGTATGCATAGTTTCTTTGACTGCCACCGCGACTTTGGCTACAAGAGAGGAGATTAAATCTCTGCTCAAGCTACATGAGCCGTGCGAGTAAGTTGTACTTTTTTTCATGGTGAGCAATTTTTTTTAGAGATTTACCAACGTTTTGATTAGAAAAAGAATTTCCTCCGTTGCTTAGACGGAACTTTTTTTTGTGGCATGAATCGAGGGCTTGTAATGCCTATTCGGCAACGAGTGATAGTTGCGATTGTGATTTACTTCTTTTTTGTTGGATTTCATTGATAGTTTTTAAAGTAGTGCTTCAACCCATGTCAACTTGAAATTGTTTGGCAAGTGCCATTTCCCCGCATGTCGTTCTTGGTTTTTTTGCCGGTACTGCATTTGGTTATACTTGCGGTACCGCATGTTTGCCATTGGTATTCTTTTCTCCGGGTTTTACTTGTAAGTGTTCTTTGGTTCTTTGTTGGCAGTGTTCGTAGTTTAAGTTTTTTCCGTACGTTATTCGTTTTCAATAACTGGTTTTTGGGTGTGCCACCGAGTTGTTGCCCCTGTAAGCGTGGCAATTTAAAGTTTACAGTCGTCCGCAAGACTACTAAGGACGGTGCAATAGCAGATATCGCCAGACGTTTAAAAAAAGAATTTGCCCAGCAATCTGGTATTGTTTACTGTTTTTCCAAGAGCGATTGTGAGCTGCTCACAAAGAGACTTGGTAATTAGGGCATCTTTGCCGAGCACTATCATTCCGAATTGACGTATGCAGAAAAACTCAGAGCGTACTCCAACTGGATGTCTGGAGTAACTTTGGTTTGTATCGCAATCGTTGGTTGTTGAAACAGCGTCGTCAGTGTCTTAATGTTTTTTTTTTCCAGGTCATGTGCGCTACTTTATCTTTTGGTATGGGCATCGACAAGAAAGGTATGATGTAGTTGTGTTGAAATGTTGTGGCTCTTGATCGTTGACGTTTCTGTTGCGTTTCATTGGTCACAGACGTCCGATTCGTGATGCATCTAACGATGCCAAAGTCGATTGAAGGATATTATCAAGAGTGCGGTCGGGCTGGACGTGACGGCAATGTGTCCCATTGCATCTTGTACTACAGATATTACGATAGTTATCACATTCGAAACATGGTTGAAAGTATGAATCGTTAATTGGCAATGTTTTATCAATGTTCTAATTTACAAATTATGGTTGTCTTAACGGTTGTTTAGAAGGTGAACGTAATGAAATTGGAACATGTTCTGAAACTGAAAGTTTGAAAGAAATGATGATGTATTGCTAAAAGACGTCGTCTTGCGGAATGTATTTAATATTGCAATATTTTGGAGAGAGTTTCCATGAATATGCTTGCGATCGAAGAGCTGTGTGTGACAATTGCCGCCGAAGCGTAAGTTGTTTTTTTTTCCGTTTTCGTCTGAACACTTATGATGCTGAATGCGTGGGTTTTTTCCAATTTTTTTTTTGTAGCACCGTGTGGTTCACGATGACGTTACCACTATTTGTCGGGCTGTAGTTGATTAACTAGGCAAACAGATTATGCAGTTGAAAGGAGTCATCATCAGTTTGCTTGTAGACGTTTTGAGAGGTAGCAAAGCCCAAGCAAACAGGGATAGTGGTAAAGAATGGTAAATTATAACGTTGTTTTTTTGTAACTGAAGACAGTGTAATTTTTTTTTTAGGTTTGTCTTCCTGTCACGTCAATGGTTTACTGGAGAAATGGTCGCAACCCGAAGTTGGATGCTTTGTGCGATTCATGATTCTGTGCAATTATTTGACTGATGAACTTGTGTTTGGGTCACAGGGCTCTGAAAGCGTCTCTTTACAACCGGATTGGAAATTAATCGACGCCAAGGTTTGTTTATGAAATTGGGTGTATTTCATTTTAATTTTTCTTGTATTGATCAATGTTTGTTTCATTTTTTAGGTCTTGTTCCCAAGATCTTGTGACACTGCAGCCGGTGCGTCGCTATCGCCACCATATTATTCATCCGATTGCGAACCGATGGACGTCGATGAAGATTGCTCTTATGACGATTTTGTAAGCACCAGTGTTATTGCGAATCGCCCCAAGAAACGACGGGTGCAGCAGTAGTTTTTTATAATTATTTTACGAGAGTCATTTTTTAACTCTTTCTATGTCGGTTTTTTCGGAAGATTTTTTATGTTTACTTTGCAAAAAAATTTTTTACGTTAAGAGTCGAAACAGTTTTTCAACCTGCGCAGCTGACAAAATTGTAAAATTTTCAAGAATACTAATATACATTATTAATTTTTGATTGTTGATTAATTTTCACGCTGCGTGGTGGATTGTATGTGGAAGCGTTGATTTTTGCACGTTGGTAATGCAGCCGAGAGACGGACGGTAATAGTTGAAGCCGACAGATGATTCAGATGCAATGGTCAAGGCGACAGGTATGTAGATTGTACGGTGAACCAGGCATGTCGACAATGTTACTCTGAGTTGGTATTTCACGTTTCAAAGAACGTGGAAATGATGATCAGGATTTTATATTTTCAGGTACCAAACATGGAATCCGAGCCAACTACGTCTGATCGACTGGACAAGATTTGGAACTAGAATTGAAGGGTGTAGAAGAAATAATCATCGAATCGCTTATGTTGGAAAATTCCAGCCATGACAATCGCATCCCAACGTAAACACTTGGCTTGCAGCGCTGGAAACAGGCCATGGATCTTCGTTTTTCGGGTAAGTTGCTTTTTTTTACTGCGAATTCCTGATTTCGAATACATGTTTTTTTCTGTTGGGTGAACCACTGCTGCCAAAGACGCCTCACGTCTACGACCAATCTTCCGCTTCCAGTAAAGTTTTTGGCTCAATGCAAGAGCTAGCGGGTGGAGCAGAGTTTAAAACTTTTCTAGAAGAGTACCAACGGCGCTGCGTAGATGGTGACGTTCACGATTTGGAGATTGCAGTTTGAAAACACCTTAAAACTTCAATCGCTTTTCGTCATACGTAGAATGTGTAATGCTGCCAACAAAGGGATGTACATTGGAGGTTTATTTGATGTAGCTGTAGATTTATGGAAACCATCACCCATCCAAGATAATCAACAGTTAATTGATTTGTGTTGGGTTATTGTTGAGGAGGGTATGGGTTACCAAACGTTTTAAGAAGAACTGTTGGAAATTCTGACTGCAACATTTGTGAACATTGCGTCTTTTTTTGCAAGTCATGTTTTGATTTAGCAGAAGGTGAAAATTTCCCAGTTGTATATTTAAACTTCTTCCCCATGGCAACCCAAGTTATGGGTTTTTTCCCCAAATTTTTCCCAAATGCACAGGAAATGTCTGATTTTTAATTTCCATCACTTCAGAACGACCATGACAATGAAGAACTATTGGATCTAGAAAGATGTTCAAATGTTGCAGAGCTTGTGATGCATTTCCTTGTTGTTTTGAAAACAATACCCCCTATGCTGCCCATCCAACACAGCCACACTTTGAAGAGTATCTACTCGGAATTCATCCGCTTGTGGTTTCCAACCCGAACAACAAGCGTGCTACATGTGGCAGTACAGGATCCCTTTAACAATGAGACAGTCAAGCTTATCCTAGAACTCGGAACCGACCCTAACGCAATCGACCAGAGATCAGACCTTGACGAACTTGACATGTCCATGTTCAAGACTCTGGTGGACGTAAATACAGATCTTGACATGAACGCAAATGATGGTAAAACTGTTCTCGCTGTCTTTGAGCGAAATGTGAAAAGAGTCACCGACGGGGTTAAGTCAATCAGCCCATATCTTCACCCGGTATCACGCACCGTTTTCCCATTGTCTTGTTACTGTGCACGAGTTAGCGGTCGGAAGGGAATTCGGTACGACGAAGATAGGCTTTCTCTTCATCTCCAAGAATGTGTGTCTCGTCATTGCGCTGCACAGGGTAATTATAAAGTGTAAGTTAATTTGTGTAGATTCTAATCATGTTAATCGTTTTAATAGATTTGATGGATATCTCTTGAAGGAACGACAAAAACAAACGTGTGTGTGTGTGTGTGGGCATGATGACTAACGTGTTTTTTTTAATTGGTTGATTCTTGAATCACATGTAATAGGCAGGTCGAGGGTGTTTCATTGGTCAAGATTGGAAGCAGTTATTCGTGTGCGTGACTGTGCCGTATGAGATTGCTGAATACAGTTTGAAAAAGTAGTAACAGGAGCAGATCATTAAGAGGGAGAGAGAAACTTAGAGAGAGAGCAGTGCAACCTGCCGTGATGCGGGCAAGCGACTTCTGACAAGAGAGGGCGAGAGAGCAAAAACATGCGACCTACTCTCAGCGGAGCCAAGGGAATTTTTTTTTCGTACAACGCATCTAGCGGTCAAATATAGAACTACATGCAAAAATTCACTTTTCTTGCTCCAAAACGCGGAAATTTTCTTCGCTTATTCTTCGGTAGGTGGTTTAATCGTAATTTTTAAAGGAGATGAAATTGGAAATCAATAGAAATAAATATCGTATGATTAGCTATGGAATTTTGGTTGTCAAAGCAGGGAAAAGAACACAATGGCACGCCGAAAGTGCCACAAAAAAAATGCCACCGCCATCTAGCGGTCAAATTAGGAAACTACCTTTAAATGTTTTTTTCTCACAAGAACACTACTCACAATTCACTCTGCTGGTTATTTCACATTTCCTTGACGTTTCTCGTACAAAATCCTTATATAAATGAAGTGAAATGGTTAAGCAGATTATCCGGGCTGAGTTACAACATCTTGTAGGTTGGTAAATAATGTTGCAAAATCTTTTCATTACGAAAAAGAATCCATAGGGGAGAACGGGTTCATCTTGGACAAAATTTTTATTTTTCAATTATTTCTTTTTGTATTTACTTTTTATGAAATATCTTTTATATGCATTGTAAAGTATCCTCTTGTCTACCTACCCTATTTTTTATTTATTTTTCCGTTTGAAAATAAAGGAGTTGTAACGGTTTTTACAAAGTCAAATTTTGTACCTTCGCGAAAAAACGTGGGGTCAAACTGGAAAGGCTATGTATGGGATTGGACAGTGCTAGTTAAAGGTACAATGATCAATGACAAAAATTTTAAAAAAATATTTTCGAATTCTCCGTCCATTCTTTAGTCATCCACGCTAAAATGGATAAAGTTGTGGAAAAAACTTAAAAGTTATGAGTGTTTCTGTAAAGAAGGGGATAGATTGGACATTTTACGGAAATTTGGGCCCTAAGGCTACTAAGCTCCTCCCACTGCTATAGTTAGCATTGTCCAAATACACCCCTAAAACTGCTGTCCAATCTGATCCAACCCTACACTTTTTTTGCATTTTGCTTATATCTTTTAATTTACTTCACATTAAAATGTAATTTTTACGGTAAACATAAAAGAATGAATGCCATAGTATTATCTATAATTTGTTTATTAAGGTATCACGTTTTTATGCTATTTTTTTGCTATTGAAATGGAAAACAATTACATCAAACGCCCCTATTATATCTAATTTGGGTATAACATCCAAAATAATCACGCGATCTCAATAAAAAGTTTATCCGTGATGTAAAACACTAAATTCTACATAAAAAATAAAAAAATTAAATTTTATCTTTTGAACTGAGGGAATAATTACATTTGTCCAATATGACCCGTGTCCATCATGACCCCGTTCTCCCCTATATTTGACGTTTTTTTAAATGTCAGAAATAGGATATGGCACTGCACAAACTTGTATCATTTGATATCACACAACATACTTTATTCTTTGTTTATTCTTTGTAAAAATTATCGGTCGTCAGGTTGCACCAGATAACGAGCAGTAAAAAACATTATCCATTGTTTTGATAGACTTAATCCGAGCAGTAAAGAGAAATTATTTATCGGTTTTATCCGCTAAAAGATCTTCCAAATCTTTTCCTCCATCAGGATCTATAATTCCATCCAATTGCGAATCTTTTTCTTTTTCACCTCTAATCCTAATAATAGAATAGAATAGAATCCTAGTGTAATTTTTCTTAGCACCTTCTGGGTGAAAAGCATCGTCTTCCCTAATTAACACTTCGTTAACATGTAATTTTTACGATTTTATTTTGAATATATTATACCTTAGATTAGAGGCCGCATGCTCTCTACTGTCACACGCAAGAATGGTTTCTCCGCAATCGTAAAATTTCACTATTTTAATTTCTATGGGCTCCGCCGGAAGAAGTAGATCGTGGTGGGGTATAATAAAAATTTCTCCCGTAGCTACGATGGCGCTCTTTAAATTAAATTTGGAATCAATGACACGTAAAGAAATGTGGCTTAATTGTAAAACGGAAAAGTAAGATATAGAAGAAGTAGATTTTTCCCCCCTCCTCCTCCTTTTCGACTACCCTGCTCCTTTCGGCGAGCTCCGGAAGCGTTTCCCAGTAGTTCTCCCCCTTCAGGACCGCCCCTACCGCCAAGTAAGGTAAAGCTTCCGGAGCTCGCCGAAAGGAGCAGGACAGTCGAAAAGGAGGGGGGAAAAAGTCGACTGCTGGACTTTACACAGAGTGGCCCATCTCCTTATCTCTGAATTTACGGAAATAGTTGATTATTCAAATTTTCTTTGTAGAGGGATGGAACTAATCGTCGATGGTGTTCTATAACTTAAAAGTGCATATTGAAGTTGTTCCTCATCTCCAGTTGTAAATTTCGTCAAATCTCTAGAGGTGACGAATGATTGCACTGAGCTTGGAGTCAAAATAATTAATGTCATGATTTCAAAGATGTTACTGAAGCATTGCTTTACTTGGCGGTATCGGCAGTATGGTTCAAAACGTGAATGGGGGAAAACTACTGGGAAATGCTACCGGAGCTCGTCGAAAGGAGCAGCGCAGTCGAATTCGTCTTCTAGGGAGGGGGAGGGGAAAAAATGTCGACTGCTTTACTTAACAAAGGGTAAGCCATCTCCTTATCTCTCCCATACTTAATTTTATTCTAATACAGTAAATATTAATTTATTTGTTACATAAACTTATTTCGTTTTTAGATTTGAAATCAAGTTTATCCTCAGAAAAGTATATTTTAATGATCATCAGTCATTAGACAGATTTTCTTGTTCTTCACTAGATGAATATAAAGTTCAGTGGTAGAATTTTCAGTTTCTTCCTCAGAAGTTTCAAATTCCAATTCTGTGTCATAGTTTGAATCAGTAACACGTGTGAAATTAGAAAAAGCGTCGTTACAATTAAAATTAAATATTTCGAGAGACAGTTGAATTTGTGAATTAATCCGTTCAATTTCTGAATGTGCCATGGCTTTTTTTTTCCTTTTCCAAATGCTTTTTCCTCTTCTTTGGAATGTGCTGGTTGTTTCAATGATGAACGTTTCTCAGTTAGAAATCGAACGTAGTTGATCATTTCGTTCTTGGTCAGAATAACTTCCTCGTTCGC